>NW_008353921.1:1648130-1650186 GCF_000622305.1 Nannospalax galili | reverse complement strand
CTCCCCCCTCCTCCTCCCCCCCTCCTCCTTTTCTGCATCATAGCCTCTCTGTCATCTCCCTCCCTCCCCCCACTATCCCATGGATTCTTTGGATTTAATCAGCTCTGGTTGCTTCCAAGGCAGGCACTTTGTTGACTGAGATATCCCCCCAAACTGACTGACTCCATTTCTATGAGATCTGTGACAAAGAATAGAAATGCAAAGCTGCTCACCCCAGGGTATCAGAAAGCAGAGGGAGAAGGCTGAGGAAAGAGCTGAAACCAAGATACATTCTCCAGAGGACAGGCCCCCAGTGATTTACTTCTTCCAACTATACCTCACCTCTGAAAGATGCCAGAACCTCCAAAACGGAACCAAAGTATGAACCCATTGATAGATCAATGTGTTGATTAGTTCACAGTGTTAGAGATTCAGTCCCTTCCAGGGATCCTGTCAGCTGTCAACCAAGCCTTTAACACACAAATCTTTCAGGAGACAATTTACATCCATAATATGCCTGATCAAAGAAAGGGGAGAAACATGTTCTGCTGTGAATCATATTTCATATCTTATTGTTCCTGGCTCTCTGCACCTCTCAGGCTTGCCCCCTTTCCCTCCCTCCCTCTCCCTCCTTCCCTCTCCTTCCCTCCCTCTCTCTCCCTCTCCCTCCTTCCCTCTCCCTCCCTCCCTCTGTTCCTTTGTCCCTCACTTCCCCAGTTCCTCCCTCTCCTTTATTCCCTCCCTCTTCATTTCTATTTTCTGCTACAGTTGCTTAAACTTTATCTTCTAAAGCATCTACTGTATTTTTGTTAATTCGTTCATGTTTTTGACAATGGAAAGTTCTCTTTTGAGTCTCTGGATACTCCTTTTGACGCATCATCAGGTTGGAGCATCTTCTCTTTACATCCTTGTGCTCATCTCTCCACGTGTACGTCCCCCAGTGTCTGTTCTCTTTCTTTCATGTTATAGGGTTCCTCAAATGTTCTGGTTGTTTGCTGTCCACTTATATGCTTAGTTGAGTGCATGTTGAGTGTGTGCATGGCAGAGTGAGGAGCTTGTTAATGGACAGGATGGATTGCACAGAAATGAAGCAACAGGTTCTGTCTCTGAGACCCTTATGATGTTCATACCTGAGATATTTTCTGCTTCATTGTGTCAGTTTCCCCAAAATATACCTGCTCTCCTAAAGCCACAGGGAGTGTATGGAAGGCTGGCACTCAGTGTTTTCAAAGCCAAGAGAGGGACACTTTGTTTTTTTACAGGGTGTGCTGTCAGTAGGTTACCCTTGTCTTTGCATGGTGCCTTACCACTTGCAAAAGGCCACAAAATTATCCAAACTAAGTCCCCTTTCATTGATCTGTTTGGTTGGCTAAGTCTTCAGTTTTACCTAGGAATAGAGAAAGGACCATCATCTGAATGCTTGGTAGATAAAGGAAGCAATCTGGCGGTGGGGGTGGAGGGTAAGTTTTCTAACATTTTTAACAGGTTCCACGAACTCTCATTTTAAGCCCCATATGTTTCTTCATGTAGAGGAAATCTTGTGCCTCTAGTTTCTGGATCTCTCAGGTGTTCTGCATCGAGTTGGCAGCTTTCTACTTTTGTACCTCAGGGTTAACTTTTGCCACTCTGCCTGATCAGTTATTTTTCTTCTAAAGTGTTGTTGGCATCCCTTAGCTACAGTTGTTTGCTTTCCCATTCTCAAGTAAGTCCCACACTGTCACTTTAGTGAGAATTGAGAAGAAAATAGAACTTAATGTGTGTGATTAATCTATTACAGTTAACTGAAAGCTGATCTCTCCTTAACCCTTTTTCTAACTACATAGCTATAACTATTTATATTCACACATTCTTATATATGTGTGCACCTTCACATTTTTAGTTATTAAATTTATACGTGTGTATACATATGATAAACTGCTCGGGGTTAGCTTTCCACTCCTTCAAATTTCTATAAGTGTTTTTCTGTCATTGACTATTTTTTTGCATTTAAAAAATTTATTTAATAACCACATGATTAGAAGAAGCAGTTCATTAAAACAGCATTGACATGTACAATAAAAATTTCCAGAGCTAAGAT
>NW_008353921.1:1632464-1647874 GCF_000622305.1 Nannospalax galili | reverse complement strand
AAAGATCTCCATTTCATTTTAAAATATACTGTTTCCTACAGAAAGACTCATTTTTAATGCTGTTAACACTTAGATGTTTGCACATGCGTCTGTAATCTCTATGTATCTGATTATTACTAGTCACAGTTGGTTACACTCAGATCCTTGGCACCTGAGTATGGATATAAAGTCATCAGGTAAATTTCAATGGTAATGTTTGTAACCTCTACTAATTAACATGAAGTAAATTTTTGTGCTTCCTCCTCAAATATAACTCATTTTTTAATTTGTTGATATTTTTGTTTGTATATCATACAGAACATCCCAAACAGTCTTATTCATCTATATAACCGCTTCCCAAATGGCACCCTCCCATAGCCTCCCCCCACTGGAGACCCCCCCCACACTGGAGACCCTATACTCTCTCATCCCTATTACTGTCCACTGTGTTGTTGGCACCCCCAGCCATTCCACAGTGCTTGTCCATCTGCTGAATCTAGTCAGCCTATCGAGAGAGGCTTGTTTTAGGAAGATCAACTGTTCCTCATCTAGCAGCAATCAGTTGTCAATATTCGTTTAGATAAGATTGGGGTCTGCTGTTTATTTTCCCAGTTCTATGCTGGGTACTGTCTGGGAGTCTCGGGCCACCCTGGCCAACGACTCAAAGAAAGGTATCTCCTGTCTAGCATTGTTTCTTGTAATATAGCCTTTAGCTACACATATGGACTCTTAAGAAATTATATTGACCCATTTAATCTTTGGTTATAATTTCCTTTTGGGTGTTTAAGACCCTATAGTTGGCCCAGATAAACCTATTTATTTTTACCCCTAACGCCGTTTGAGGTTCTCTTCCTCAGGGGTCACATGGGCTTGGGAGGAGCCCCTGGCTCCTTTCTTTTACCAGTTCTGTCTATGTGAAGATAAGTCAAAGTTCCTACTTGACCATGGCTGGCTTCGCTTGGAAGCATGGAGGAAATGTTTCCTCTGTGTTGACCCTCTTCTTTGTAGACCAGATACTGGTTCAAGTCCATCTGGTGGGGTCTCCATGGCCTCCTTAGTCAAGAGGACAGGTAACTCACTAGAGTTACAGGACATTTTGAGAGATTATCATAGTCCCCTAGAACTTAGTCAACCTAGGAGGGCAAGGAGCAAAAACTATCCTTTATGTCCCTCTGACCAAATTAGTATAGGCCTCAAAGTATGGCTGCTAAACATCCAAGAAGGTTAGTTCCACCAGTCTGATACTTTTAATTACCATGTGCCATGTAGATAAAGCTTGGGTCTAACAACTAGATTGAGGAATACAATATATGTCTAGGCAAGGTTTATCTGAGAATGTTTGGTCATTGACTATTTTTTAATGACTGAACCTTTGCATAGACTACATTATCCCACATTGCCACTCAGTGTTTTCAAAGCCAAATTATTTACTCTTGTCTTTACCCTAAGGAATTAAATTACTTCCAGTCTTTTATTATTATACATAATTTTGTCATGAAATGTTTCATGTAAATCTTTGTTGGGATTTTTAATCTTTCTTGTAAATCAGAATTGTTCATTTGGTAGTGTATTTTAACATGATATGTGCTATGATGCATACTAAATTACCTCTCAGAAGATATTTGTGTCATTTTGTAATCCAAGCATCAAGAGGTTACTCACTGAAATTTGCTAGCATTTGGAATTACTCCTATTGCAAAATGTTTGCTCATTTGAGGAGAGGAAATGATACCACATCATATTGATTTGTATTTTCGTTATGTTCAGATGAAAACACAATACATACACACACACACACACACACACACACACATATATATATATATATATATGACCTTTGAAGGTTACATATGATGTGTGTGTTCCAATGTATGTGTTCCTGTGTGTATGCAGGCATGTATGTGACACAATGGGTGGGTGGAGGTCCGAGAACAACTTCAGGAGTTGGTTATCATCTCCTACTTTGAGTCAAGTTTCTTGTTATTCATCATTGCACATGCCAGGCAGCTAGCCTGTGAGCATCCACTGATTCTCTTGCCTCTGTCTCCTGTCTCAACCTAGGAGCACTGGGATTATAGACATGTGCCACCATGTCCACTTTTTGTGGGTTTGGGGACCCAAACTCAGGTCCTCATACATGCACAGCATGCACTTTATCCATTCAGCTGCCTTCCCAGCTCTCAGATGATCTTTATGATTGTCCCCTAAATTATCTGTTCATGTCGATTTTATATCTTCCAAGTATATTTATAAGGTCTCCCTAGGAGGGTGCCCTCCCCCACTGGCTAATTATTTTAAAATGTATTTCCCAGTTTTTATTGCTTTCAGAAGTTTTGATGCCTCTCATGAAAAAATTTAACTTTTATGTTGTCTGTTATCAAAGTACTTTGCATTTTCCTTTGTTTTGGGGCTTCAAAAGCTATTTCTTTGTCCTTTAAACAGATACTGTCTTACAGTTTTTCTAGATCTCAAATGACTTAAAATATTCTTCATGTTCAATTCTTTATTTTTATATTTGTATATTAGCTGATTAATATTTGATCCATTTTATAAAGAGGAATTTAAATCCATTGGTTTTAAATTTTAAAAAATTGTTTTACAAAAACTTTACTGAGAATTTCATACATGCATATAAGATGTTTTGATCAAATCCATGCCCACTCCCTCCCCTCCCCTTCTGAAGAGGTAACCCTAAAATCTTTTAAGGACTAGATACAAGCTCCCAAATACTTTTGATACTTTTGACATTTTTGGCCTTGGAACAGAGTATGTTGCTAACAGGCCCGAAGACATTTTGACATTTAGCCAAGCAACTGGCTACATTTCTTTGGGGTCTTTTTACCCTAACTGCCTAGCCAATTCCTACTTCCTATTCTTATCATGACATCCTCTGAAGGGGTTACCCAAATCGTTATTACATAACTCTTTAAGAGGAAAAAAAAAGTCCTTGAATTGTGAATAGGGCATGTGAAGAAGTAAAGGGAAGAGTAATTAGCATTATAAGTTCTAGACAGGGAACTACAAAATAGTCAGAACAGGGAAATTTTCAAATGTTCATATGAGAGTCCATTGGAGTTTCGTGACAAGGACTTCCAAAAGCATTCCTCTATTGGGTTCTTCCTCATTTTTCTTTTGTTCCAAGGCTGGACTAGTTTGTTGGAAAGAGTGGCTAGATACAGAGAGTCCATTGGAATTTCTTGACAAGGGCTTCCAAAAGCATCCCTCTATTGGGTTCTCCCTCATTTATCTTTTCTCTTCCAAGGCTGTAAAACTGTCAACAAGCCCAATTGTGACTATGTTTAGTGATCAGGCTCAGCCGAAATTGTGATGATGGTAGTTATTTAATGCAGAAGGGACTGCTGTATAAGCATCATCTTATTAAAAGGACCTGGAATTTAAAAAGGGAAGAGTGGTTGGATACTCAGGTGAGGGTCCAGTGACCCTGCTTGGCACTTGTTTAATCAATGAGCACACTGTCAACAAGCCCAGTTGTGACTATGTTTAGCGATCAGGCTCAGTGGTTGTTTTTCTTGAGGGAGAACATATGTCATTTGTTTTTCTGAGTCTGTGTTACTTAGTATATTTCTAGATCTATGCATTTACGTGCAAATTTTATTATTTCATCTTTCTTTACTGCTGAATAGAACTCCATTGTGTAAATATACCACATTTTTGTTAACCACTCGTCAGTTGAGGGACACTTAGGTTGATTTCCTCTCTTAGGTATTGTGAAAAGAGCAGCAACAAAAAAATTATTTATTCCCCTCTTTGATTCTATGGCAACGGTGTCAGCATACACAAGTCCCATACAAATTCAGGCGGCAAAAACCCAGGATAGAACTGGGCAAATAAACAGCAGATCCCAATCTTAGCTAAAGAAATAGTGGCAACTGATTACTGCTTGGTGCGGAAGAGCTGATTTTCATAAAACCAGGGACTCTAGATAGACTGAGTAGCCCTCAGTGGATACACTGGAAATACAGACTTGACACAGTGGGCCTTCACATGGATGACAGTCTGTGGGCTCCAGTGTGGGGGCTATGAGAGGGTGTCGGTGGGGATGGGGGTATAAAGATGGTTAGGGTTGTTTGAGATGTTCTGCATGAAATGCACAAAAATCCAATGAAAACAAATTAAAAATTTGCGTCTTGTGCCGTAATTAAGTTTAATTCAGGGAGAATTTTTCATATGCACACTTACAAGTGAGCTTGCTTTATAACTTTACGTTTAATTTATTTAAAAAATTAGCAGGCTTATTAACCCCCCCCCTCAAAAAAAATCTACCAAGTGAAGGGAGGAATCAGCATGAAAAGACTTTCACTGAGAAGCCACCAGTGAAAAGGTTTGCTGCTTGGTTTCTCTGATGCTTGGTTTCTCTGACTCCAGGATCCCACTCTCACAGGCTTCAGAGTTTCAGGCCTTAAATTAGGTCTTTGATCCATTTTGAATTGGTGTTTTTATAGGGTTAGAGAGAAGGAGCTAGTATTATTCTGCTACATGTGGGCATCAGTTTTCCCAGCACCATTTGTTGTAAAGATTGTCTTTTCTCCAATGTATGATTTCACATATTTGTTAAAAATTGGGTGGCTGTGTAGCTACATGGATCTGTTCCTGGGTCTTCAGTTGTATTCCATTGATCTACCTTTATGGTTTTTTATGCCAGTACTGTGCTGTTTCTGTCACTATGGCTCAGTAGTACAGTTTGTGGTGAAGTATTGCGATACTTCTAGCCTTGCTCTTCCTGCTTAGGGTTGTTTTGGCTCTTCATGGTCTTTCGTGCTTTCATGTGAATTATAGAATTGTTTTTTCTAGTGCTGTGGAAAAACATCATTGGATTTTTGATGGGGATTTCATTGACTCTCTAGATCACTTTAGGTAGTACAGCAATAGTCATAATATGAATTCTGCTTGAGCCTTTCTATCATCCAGTGTCTTCGGTTTCTTTTTTCAATGCTAAAAGTTTTCATTGTAGAAGTCTTAGCTCCTTGATTAGTTTTGTTTCTTTTTTTTTCCCTTGATTAGTTTTGTTCCTAGAAGTCACTATATAGACCAGACTGGCCTACATTTCACAGAGATCTGACTACCTCTGCCTTCTAAGTACTAGAGTTAAAAACATGCAGCTCCATACCCAGCTCCTTGGTATTTGCTTAAAGCTGCCATGAAAGGGATTTATATTCCTTGTTTTGATTTTTGACTCTTTTTTTTTTTCTGAGACAGCACCTTACTGTGTAGCTCTGATTGGCCTGGAACTTGGTATGTAAACCAGACTGACCTAAAACTCTCAGAAATCCACCTGCCTCTGCCTCCTGAGTGCTGGGATTAAAGGTGTTTGCCACAGTACCCAGATGTCAAATTCTTTATGGTATACATAAAAGCTAATGATATTTGTATTTTGATTTTTGTATCTGGCTTTCTTGCTTGTGTATATGGGTATATGTGTATATGAATTTTCTTTTTTGCTTGTGCATATATATGGGTATATGTGTATATGGGTATATGTTGGGTATATGAATTGTCTGTTGGCGTGTTTAGGATATTTTAGCATATGATTATGTGGTCTGCAAACAGCAGTAATTTGATTTCTTTTCTAGTTGTATCTTGAAGACTGTATTGAATAAAACTAGACAAAGTAGAGATATTATTGTCACTTTCCTAGTTTTAGAATTGTAATCCCAATTAAGCATAATATTGGTTACAGATTTGTTGTATGTAGCCTTCATAGTATTGGCAGACATTTCTCTATCCCTGCTGGCTTCAAAACGTTTACCATGACTGCATGTTGACCTTTGTAAGAAGCTTGTTCTCTCTCTCTCTTGAGGTGATCATGTGATTTCTGTCTTTTACATCTACTTATGCTACATTTATTGATTTGCATTTGTAGAGCTCTCCTGGTATTTCTGGAATGAAAACAACTTGGATGTGGGGTATGATCTTCTTAATATGTTCATGAATTAGTTTTGCAGATATTTTATTGAGATTGTTTTGGGTATCTATGTTTATCAGAGAAATTGGTTTATAGTTTTCTTTTTTGTTATGTCCTTGTCCGGTTTGGGTATCAAGGTAACATTGGCTTCATAGAATTAGTGTGTTAGTGTCCCATCTCTGACTTATGGAATGAAACAATTTCAGGTACACTGGTGTTAGCTTTTCTTTAAATGTGGAGTGGAATCTGGCACTCTCTATGGTCTTCAATATTTCTTTGTTAGGAAATCTCATTGTTTATTGTGGATCTGTTTCAGTTGTTTATATCATCTTGAATTACTTTTGATAGGTCATATGTATCAAGGAAGTTATTAATTTCACTTAGTTTTTCCAGTTTCTTAGAGTGTAAGTTTTCAAAATATTCCGTATAATTTGGATTTTGCTGGCATCTGTTGGAATAGATCCTTCTTATCCCACCTTTTATTTATGTAAGCATCCTTTCTCTTTCTTTGGTTAGTTTGGCCAAGGGTTTGCCAGTTTTATTTTTCAAAGAATCAGCTCCTTGTTTCATTGACTCTTTCTATTGTTTTTTTATTATTCACATCATTAATTTCTGCTCTGAACTCTATTATTTCTTTCCACCTACTGTTTCGAGGTTTGGCTTGTTTCTGTTTTTCTAAGACCTTGAGGTCTATAATTAAGTTATTTGTTTGAACTCTCTGTGATGACTTTAATATAGGTTCTTATAACTATTAACATTTCTCTTATAATTCTCTTTGTTGTATCCCAAAAGTTCTCTTAAGTTATGTTTGCATCGTTATTTGATTCTAGGATTTTAAAATTTCTTCTCTTGATTTCTTCACTGACATGCTTGCCAGTCAAGAGCACTGTTCAAAAGAGGATATGAAGTGGGGTGGATCTGGGAGGAGTTTGGGAGGAGGGAATGAATATGATCAAAATATATCATAGGAACTTCTCAAAGAATTAATATTATATTAAAAAGTGTATTGATCAATTGTGAAGTATTCTTATAATTTCTGTTGTTTCTTTTGCTGTTGATTTATAGTTATATTTTATGATGCTCTGATAAGGTACAAGGAATTATTTTGACTTGTTGGTATTGTTAGAAGTTGCTTTATTGTTTAAATATAATCTACTTGAGAGAAAGTTCCATGAACTGCTGAGTTGGTAGATGGAATATTTTATAGCTATAAATCCCTTTCATCTATGTTTAACTTTGAGGTTTCTTTGTTGATTTTTAGATGGGTTGTTCTATCATTGAGAGTATGATATTGAAGCTACCCACTATTATTGTATCCGGACCTGTTTTTTCTTTTATGTTTATTAGTGTTTGGTGTATGAAATTGGGTGCCCCAACATTGAGTGAATATTTATCTTTTTGATAGATCATTCCCATTATTAACATATGGTGCCCTTCTTTACCTCCTTTGACTAATTTTGGATGGAAATATACTCTATCAGTTATTAAAATAGCTATATAGGTTTGTTTTTAACTTCCATGCGCTTAGCAAACTGACTTTCCTACTCAGCCTATGGATGTCTTTGCTAGTGTATGTTTCTTGGAGATAACAGATATTTGGATCTTGTTGTTTAGTCTAATCAGCTGGTCTCCATCTTTTACTTTGAAAGTAAAGACCATCTCTGCTTAGGGTTACTACTGACAGAGGTTTTTTTTTTTTTACAATTTTGTTGGTTTAACTGGCTGGTTGAATTATTGTATATTTTTTTCTTTCCCATTTATTCATATTAAGGGTTTTCTAGTTTTCTATGTTGGACATGTTGGATTCTTTCCTAATTTTTATTTATTCTCATGAAATTTATTCTTCCCTGAACTCTGACGATTGAGACTGTCTTTCTCTCTCGGGATTTAAAATGCCTTTGGAAATCTTCTGTGTTGCTGGCTTGGTGGTTATGAAGCTGTATACTTTCTCTTTGTCTTGAAATATCTTTATTTCTTCACAAATTTAAGAAATAACTTTGCTGAACATAACAAGCTTTGTTGGGAGTTATTTACCTTCAGGGCTTGAGATGGATCATTCCATGATCGCTTCACTTTCAGAGTTTCTGTTGTGAGGTCTCACGTTATTCTGATGTGTTTCCCTTTGTAAACGAGTGAGCATTTTTTCTTATAGTGTTCATCATCATTGCATTTGACAACTTGACTACAATGCATCATGGAGAGATCCCTTTCTGTCATCTCTATTTGGGGTTCCAAATACTTTTGTGCTTGGATGTCCATCTCATCCCCTGAATTCATGATTTCTTTTCTGCTATAATTTCATTGAATGTATTTTCTTTTTAAATATTGTATTATTTTTATTGTATGTTATGAGTATATTGATACAATGTGTGTAAATGCACCCATATTGTGCAGTGCCCATGGAGGTCAGAAGAGGGTTTCAGATCCCCTGGAACTGGAGTTAAGGATGTTTGTTAGTCACCACGTGGGTGCCAGGACTGCTGAACCATCCCTCTAGTCCCCACTGGATGTATCCTCTACATCTTCAGTTTTTAATCTCAGCTCCTTCTACTCTATGGATTCTTGGGTTTGTCTCTCTATCATATCCTTGGGTGTTGTGGTCTTGGCCATCTCTTTATTTTTCTCATTAATGCCTGAATGTAGTATTTTTCAGCCTTATTCTCTGTCCCTGATATTCTTTCTTCTGTTTAATTCAGCTTATTGATGATGCTTTCTACTGTGTTTTATTTGATTCTTTGACTTTTTCAATTCCAACATTGATATTTTTTAATCTCAAAATCACAATTTCTTTGCTGAATTACCATCCATGCTGCTGACCTTCTTATCCATTTTGTTGACATCTGTCCCATTGCTGGTTGTCTTGGTTTCCTTTCCTGTTGCTGTGATTAAATATCATGACAAAAGCAACTTACAGGAGAAGGAGTTTATTTGGCTCACAATTACTGGCTCCAATCCACCATTATGGGGAAAGCAGAGTGGCAGGAATTTGAAACAGCCAGTCACATTACATGCAAAATCAAGAGCAGAGAGCAGTGGATTATTGCATTCATGCTTACTAGCGCTCAGCTCACTTCCTCTATTCCTGTGATCCAGGTTGCCCCATTAGGGAATGGTGCCGTCCATTATGAGTGAGTGAGTCATCCCACTGATATGATAATCCTCCATAGACCTGCCCATAGGCCAACCTAATCTAGACAGTACTTCATTGAGATTCTCTTCCTAGGTGCTTCTAGACTGTGTGAGGTTAACAATGAAAACTAACCTGTTACTTTCTCTGTCTGTGCTGGTGACTTTCCCTTCTATTCTGTTACCTTTGCATTCAGGTTTTGAATCACTTGCTTCATTTACCTGCTTGTTTGCGTCTTGGTTAAAGTCCTTGACCAATTTTACACGTAACGTTTTGAGTTCTTTATCTTGCATTTTATCCATTCGGTATATTTGGATTTAGTAAGTGAGTAGTTATGAATCTTTGGAGGAGTCAGGTTGTCTTGATTTTTCATGTTTCTTCTCTTTCTGTGTTGTGAGACATGTTTCTGTGTTTGGGCAACTTAGATACCTTTCTCGTTTTATTTGGGAAACTTATCAGTCAGAACCCTACTCTTGAGGGCTCAATCCCCAGAACTATCCAGAAAGAAGAAAACAAACTGCTGTGATTGTAACAACATCAACCTCATCATGATAACAGAAATATACTTGACATGGATTATAGCTCCCTAGTACCTCACCAATGGCCATAGAACAGAGAATGGTAATGCAGTGTGTGCTATGAAGTTAATTAAACACAGGAATACTGAGTGAGATAAAGGCAGTTGACTGGGAAAGGGGACAACATAGAGAATCCAGGTAAGTTAAAAGGAAAAAGAAGAATGGAGAAGAATGTTAGGTGAGGAAGAGGATAAAAAGATGTGAAACAGTTCTTCAATCATGAAAACAGTGACTAAAGAGAATTTGATCAAATTCAAAGGAAAAGTCCTATCAACTGAGACCCTTTCTGTTTTCATTGGTTTCAGAGCTTAAATACTTTTTCAAAAATATAGTTGTGAGCTGGAGAGATAGCTCGGTGGTAAGAATGGTTGCTGTGCAAGCATAAGGATCTGTGTTCAGATTCCAGCACCCATGTTCAAAAACCGAACATGGCCATGTACTCTTGGATCCCCAGGGCAGTGGAGGATAGAAACACGAGGATCCCCAGAGCTTGCTGGAAAGTGTAGCTCTGGGTTCATTGAGAAACCCCATCACAAAGGAATGAGTTGGAGAGTGATAGGACAGGACACCCCATGTCCTCTCCTGACCCCTTCATGGGTACAAATTGACACATATACCCCGCACACAGGTGTGCACCCACTCACACAAAATAAATAAATTTTTTAAAAAGTATACTTATGGATACTTGATCATCAAGGGAACTCTGTGAGATAAGTAATGTCAATAATTAGTTTATATGTTGGGCTAAACATAATTATTTAATTTTTAAATTTATGTACCTAACCCCCTTTTTTTGTAGTCCAGTCTGACCTTGCAATCCTTCCGCCTCCATCTCCCAAGAGATTGCAGGTATACCTCCCCACACACACCTTTGCTTTTCTGTGTACACCTTAAATTGATCTTAATATCAGATTATGCAAATTTGCTAAAACTTTTTGGAAAGCAACTGAGTTTTAGAGTTGACAAAACTTTTGGTCTTCGCCGGGCTGAAGCAAGTGGTACAAAGTAACTTTGCTACCTGGTTCTCGTCTCTGTGCTCGTCTCCAGTTCCCACTGTGCTTTCAGTTTTAAGTTAATACTCCTCTCTCTCCACCCGGTCATCTGAAAGGATAGTAAGACCTAAGTCCTGCAGGACTAGCCTTTACCGTGGGAAGACACAACTGACCTATAAGTGAAATCCAGTGGGATCCATATCCCCAGCTTCTGCCAATAAATATTCTGTCCCTATTTGTTCTTCACTTAAACTTAAGTGGATTCATGAGTTCCCCTTCCAAAGGACCTCCTGCAAAATTATCAGTAAAGTGGAGAATTTACTGATCATTCCTTAAGCAAGATGGAGACAGGGCACACTTCAGAGCAAAGAACTGGAAATTAACATAAAAAACCTCCTATGTATTTTAAAATGTATATTTTTATTGAATTTTGGTGAATTTCATGCATATATCTTAATTGGGACTCCTTCTGCTGTCTGTACCCCCATAGCCCACCTAATTCTGTCATATAGGTTAAAGGCCTATAGAGTTAAGTTTGTAGACACAGATGTCCCTCTGTGTGAGTTTATCCACTAGAGCCTGTTCAGCCTTTCTAGCATTGTGCCCATTCTTGTCTATTAATACAATGTTTTTAACATTTTTTATTTCTATGTCAAAGTATGTATGTGTGCGCATGCATGTGGGTACCCGTAGAGGCCAGAAGAGGGAAGCAGTTGTGAGCCTCCCTACATGGGTACTAGGAGCCAAACTCAGGTCCACTAGAAGAATAGAAAGGTATCTGACCCACTGACATAGTGAGCCATCTCCCTGGCTGTACACTGGTGTGTGTGGTATGTGTGTGTGTGTGTGTGCGTGTGTGTGTGTATGTGTGTGTGTGTGGTGTGTGTGTATGTGTGTGGTGTGTGTGTTTATGTGTGTGGTATGTATGTCTGTGTGTGTATGTGTGTCTGTGTGGTGTGTGTGTATGTGTGTGGTATGTGCATGTATGTGTGTGTGTGTTTGTGGTGTGTGTGTATGTGGGGGGGTGTGTATGTGTGTGTGTATGTGTGTGTGTATGTGTGTGTGTGGTATGTGTGTATGTGTGTGTATGTGTGTGTGCTGTGTGTATGTATGTGTGTATATGTATGTGTGTGTGTGGTGTGTGTATGTGTATGTGTGTATATGTGTGTGGTGTGTGTATTTGTGTGTGTGTGTGTGTGTGTTTAGCTTTTCCTTTTCCTTACTCAGCATTTGATCAAACTTACTAGGTCTCATTCCTCTCTTCCATTGTCTTTTTTTCCCCCTCTCAGTTACGGATAACATTTCATCTTTCTTTCAGATTCTACCTACAAGTTTGCATGCTTAAACCCATCTTGTTTTATTAGCAAGAAAGCTACTGATTGGTAGAACCACCTTTCTAGGAAATGAATATAATTTTTTCTTCTTACCATACAAGGTTTATTCTCAAGATGACTTCTTAGGAGTGACTTGCCTTTCAGGAAGCTATAATCACAGAATTATCATATTTGTAACTTCCCCATGAAGTATAGTATTTGCATCCTTACATATCAGTAATGGGAGTGAACTACATAGTTACTAGGGTTTCAGGAGGTGCTAACATTTTGTAATCCCATGAATTAGATTTAAAAAACCTCATTATTGTAGAGTAACACCTCATTCGTTTACAACTACATTTATTCATCACATAAAATTTAAGTTTGCAAAGCAGTTTACATAGATTAGGTACTAAGTAGATTTAATACTCCAAAAACCCCTTTGAGTTTAGTACTATAATTATTATTATCCTTATATATGGAAAATATGATTCAGATGTTGAGGATGATGTCATAGAATCTTTAGATTTTTATTTTTTATTTTTATTTCATGTGTATGAGTGTTTTGCCTGCGTTTATGTAAGTGCACCCATGTCGTGCAATGCCTGAGGATGTCAGAAGAGGCCTTGGCTGAGCTCTGTCCTTCATTCTCACAATTCCAGAAGGCCCAGAAATGAGGCACAACAAAGAATGGTCATCTTTAAACTTCAGTTTCCAGGAGAAAACAGACTATTCCCTGTTCTGGTGGGAAGAGAGTCGGGTACCCACCCTGCATGCTGTATATCACAGCAAATCGAATGTCAGGATGGAACCACCCAAGCAGAGCCACGTAGGCACAAGAGGGGGAGGGAATATTTTGGCAACATTAAAGGACATTACAAACAAAACCAGGAAGAGGAGTGAAAGAAAGGAAAAAAGGTGAAGCCGGTAAGCAGGGGCTGGACCATGTAAGAGCAATGATTCCAACCTAGAAAGAAAAGAAACAGACATTAAGGAACAGAACTAAATTGTCCACAATTGTTTTGCTCTATGAACAACTTTATATGAACAAGTTGATAAAATACAGGTTTGAGGATGAGGCAGTAAATGAACAGAATGAGGTGAACGGGGACAAAAAGAAACAAAATGAGCATTCACAGGATTAACGAGACTACAAGTTACATAACAGTAAAAACAGGAAAAAAACAAAACAATAAACACTGCTGGGAAAAAGTATAGTGCGAGGTCTTAATGGGTATGTGGATGCAGGTGGGAAAGTGGTAGTCAAAGGGAAAGCAAAGGGAAAGTGGGTGGAAGAGAGGAGCTGGGGAGATGGCTCAGTGGCTACGAGAGCTTGCTGATCTCGAAGAGGATGTGGGTTTTGTTCCCACCTCCCACGTGGTGTCTCACAACCACCTGTAATTCCAGCTCCTGAAGATCTGATGCCGTCTTCTGGTCTCCATGACCCCCTGCACACAGTGGTCCACATAAACTCATGCTGGCATGTATGCCTATGTATAAATAAATACATATTAAATAAAAGATAGGTGATGTATAAAGAGGACTGTTTCGTCTATGACTAATGAAGACATACAGATAAATAGTATCTGCATCCTATTGCTATCGTGGTATCTATTTGCATACACACAGGTACCATTTCATTTATTCAAATATAGAACAAGACAGATTAAGATAATAAAATGGTAAGAACAAACTCTTGAGTTACCTATGCATAAGAGTTTAAAAAAGAGAGTCACTTATCTAATTTTTTGCAATAATTTGAAGCCGGTATGATTAACATTTCCACTTTACAGATGGAGAAATTGAGTTGAGTAACTTGCATGAGGTCAGATGCTAGTTTATGTAGCAGAGCTGAGGTTCAAGAGAGCAGAATCGTGTTACTTGGCTTCCAAAAAGAAGCACACAAGTTTGCAAATTAAAAGCGTTGCAAGTAGCTGCAGTTTCACTTACCCAGTAGCAGTGCACCAGTGAGCCAACCTTCTTGCGTCTTCCCAACAACTGTTACTTTTTATCCAAAAAGATTGCACTTACAAGAAATACGGAGACTACAGCCGGGCTTGGCTGTACATTCTTGCAACCCCAGCCTTGGCAGGGCGGTGACAAGGAGATCCAGAGAGTTTAATGGCCAGTCAGCCTCCCTAAAATGGCGAACTTCCAGTTAGTGAGAGACCCTATCTCAGGGCACTAATGTGGGAAGTGAAAAAGAAGCTCCTGCTCGAGCTTCTGCACACTTACATGTGGGTGTACATATCTGCACACTTACATGCATACACCTAACACACACACACACACGCAGACAAAAATTCTTAAAAAATGGAAAATACAGGGAATGGGCAGTTTCAAATTGCTGATTAATTTTTATTTGAGGGGCTGAAGGCTTTTCAGAAAGAGATAATAATGAAGGTTGTACAGTGTAGTAAGAATAATGACACAGACTCCTTCACTTGAAATTGGTTAGGATGGGGCCTGGAGAGATGGCTCAGCGGTTAAGAGCACTGACTGCTTTTGCAGAGGACCCAGGTTTGATTCCCAGCACCCACATGGCGGCTATGAACCATCCTTAACTCCAGTTCCAGGGGCATCCAGAGCTCTCTTCTGACCTCTGTGGCGTTGCACGACACAGGTGCACTCACATACATGTAGGGAAAACACTCATACACATAAAATAAAAATAATAAATAAAATATTTAAAAAAGAAATGTTATATATTTCATGCTATATATTTTAGAAAAACAATAAAAAAGTATATATCATACATATATACATATATATATATGTACACATACACACACACATGCACACCAGGAAAATTTGGTACACAGTGCTAGACAGCAAGACATATCCTAGTTAAGTTGTTAAACCTTAGTATAAAGAATTGGTCTGTTTTCTAGACACAGAGCATTCTGCACAATGAAAGAAGAAAAGAAAGTCAGCTAGCCTCAGACCTTTCTAAGGCATCATTCAGTCTTAGAAGACTGTCTGATGTCTGAAAGATTTGAAAGAAAAAAAAATACAGTTCAAGAATATCACATAAAGCTAACAAGTAATTGTCTTCATGGACGAATGTACTTGAGTACTATACCGCCTGTGAGATCTCAAAAAAAAAAAAAACTTAAACACAAATCCAACTAATTAGGAGTGAATAAAATCAAAGATTCATGCGTGCAGAGCTTGTGGTGTAAGAACTGATGGTTTGGAGTGAATCCGAACAAATACAGAACTAACAGTGAATGACTTGAGCAATTATCATTGTAGATTCAGGATGTGAAGGTTGTAAACCTAAGCCTTGTGACAACAGCAGCCACCAATATCTGAAACCTAGAGATGTGGAGACGGGGGGGGACACTGAGAGAACCATGCAAATGGCCACACAATCCTTCCCAGAATGGAGTCATCAGCCAATGCCTCAAAATTCAACAAAATAGTTAAAAAAGTCATTGAGCTGGGCATGGTGGCACATGCCTATAGTCCCAGCACTTGGGAGGCAGAGGCAGGCGG
>NW_008353921.1:1556167-1632450 GCF_000622305.1 Nannospalax galili | reverse complement strand
AGCCTGGTCTCATAGTGAGTTCCAGGGCAGCTGGGGCTACAGGGAGACCCTGTTTCAAGAAAAAAAAAAAAAAAAAAAAAAAAAAAATCATTACCCAAACTCTTAATGTTTTCTTCCCAATCTGTATTTTTAAACCTTGAAGGAATATTTTGGTAAATATCCTTTGGTGAAGAGATATTAAAAAAAATCTACATTTCCTTTAAGTCTGTTTCAATTTCCTCTGCATTATAGTCACAACAAGTATAATATTTAAAAATTATTATAATTATTTCTTCTTATTCTTCTGTTCAGGCAGCCATCCATCATCCATCCACCCATCTTTGCATCTCTGTGTATATCAAAAGGTATTTAAAACGATGTTTGCCACATGCTAATGAAAGCTATTTCTGGGTGGTAAGACTGGATTTTTTTCCAACTTGAATCTTTGTGCTTCTTTGCATTTCTTGAGTTCTTCAAAATGAATATGTATCATTTTCACAATAACAATAAAGTGATCTTTCTTTAAAAATAAAAAGTCAAAGCAAATATGTCAAGACGTTCACAGTGGTTTAATCCTAGATGGTGGAACTGTGGGTGTTTATGATTTTAATCTTGTAGTTTGTCTATTTTCTGACACTTTTAATGTATTAAAATGAACAAAGAATTAAGAGAAAAAAAGTGAAGTGCAAAGGGGCTCATATTATGTTATCCAGTCAGAACCGGCGAAACTGTGGATCAAACGTAGATGGAGGGAAGATGGGAGTTGATGTGAGTGGGACTCGTGCCAAAGCAGGAAGCGGTGATGAAAACCCACTGAGGAGGAAGTAATCCTCACAGAACCGCAGTCCCTTAGAGCTGAGTCCAGCGTTTCAGTTGTGAGATGAGTTTCTTCTAGAGTATCCAAGACCCCAACTTTTGTTGAAATCCTGTAAGCATAGGCTATGAGGGCTGGGAGAGACCTGGAGATCACCCCATGCTGCCTCCATATTTGGCAGACAAGGGTCTGCAGGCCGCAGATGCTATTTCACACCAGCACAGGTTTTGGAATTAGAAACTACTTTTGAGTCAAGGCAGTGCCGTCCTGAGGATGAGCATGACTGAATGTCTTCTTAGCCCTGAATGAACCAAGTCAGGCTCCAAGTCCTGAACAGTCTAGGGAGATCCTCTGTACCCACAGGTAGATACTTGATTCTGATTCTGTGAGTATTTAATTTTGGCTTCTATGTGCCTGGAACTGTGCCATGGCCTTTGACTTGTTCTGTCTTACTTAATCATCGCACTATCCAGGTAGATCATTTCCTTCTTTTCCTTATTGTATTTGTAAAGAATTTGTGTCTTAGCACAGTAGTTGAATAGTGTCCCCACTTTCCAAGCTATATGTAAATTGTAACCCCTGGAATATGATCTTATTTGGATAAAAAGCTCTTTGCAGATGTGAGTTAAGGATCTCAAAATGAGATTATCTTGAATTTAAAGGAAGAGAGATATTTGAAACAGAGACAGGAAGATGTTTGAGGGCATGGCTGCTCAGAACACTAGCACGGGTCAGGCAGGATCCTTAAATGGAGCTTCTGGAGGGACTAGAGGTCTGAAGACACACCTGGAGTTCAGACTTTGGCTTCAGAACTGTGAGAGAATAAATTTCTCTTCTTGTAAACCCCTGGTCTTGTGTCAGTTTGTTGTGACAACCCTTGGGAAGCCATCTACCTGCTTGGAATGGTGATAAGCATCCTCTAAGTCAGAGTTTCTGTTTTCAAGATTGGGTGTCTATGTTCTAGCATATTACCTCTTCATCCAAATGCCAGTGGGAAAGAAGTAGCTATGCTGATATGGGACTAGATGCCCCTGAAATCTTAACTGGCAGGACGATGCAACAGGTTTAGGATCCTAGGCAAGAACTGGGAACAAGGCAGTGATAGCGACAGTGCTGCCAGCATCTCTTGCCTGAGCTTTTGCTTCAGCCCGTAACTTATTTTCCGCTTGAAACTACTTCTTCAGTAACCCATCTGACCTCCCTCTGGTCGCTAGGTATTGCAAGTTGAGACACAGCCCTCAAGCTCTTTCCTGAACCCAAAGACATTAATCCTGGTAACTGTATTCCCCTATTGCTTAACCTAAGGGTCCTAGTTAGATTCCACCAGGGATCTAGAAAGCTGAAGATCTAGAAAGTAGATGAGAACATGTGTCTGTGCCAGGGGTCAGCAGATGAATATCTCTGCCTCTGTTTGCTGACTGTCCACGTGGCAAACCCAAGGCCGCTCAAATTGTGGTTTTCCTGTGACCCCTGTGCTCAAGGATTTTCCAGGCAAGATGGTCCTCACTGTCAGTCTCCCAGCCTTCCCATGATTGTATAAAGCGCAGAGTAATTCTATGAAAAACCCACCTATTTAGTATATCCAGAGGGGCTTCCATTTTCCCAACAGAACCTTGACAGACACATCGATCTTACGAAGTGAATATCTTCATATCTCAGTTCTTCTTAAAAACCTCCACTGGATCCCAATGGATGGTATATTTCCCAGCTTGCTTTGTCCTTGGCCTTGACCCCGGTTTCTCTACACATTAGTCAGGCAAGGTTAGTAAATGATAGTAGAATAGTTTGTGTCTGTTGACACCTTCCAGGCAGAATCAGAGGTGAAGCTCGGTGTTTTTCAGGATGAGTTTTGGGAAGTGACTGTGGGGTAGTAGCTATGGGAGGGTTGTGAGAGTCCTGGAGCAGATGGAGGAGAAACAGAGCTGTGATTCAGACAGGGGACTACCTTGGCTGGCTCATTAGAGTCTGGAAGGGAAGGAATGCGTGAGGCTTTATATTCCTGACTCCATCAGTCATTGGATAATGTATTTTGAAAATGGTACACCTTGAGTAAGGCTATACTCTTCAACTGAGCGACAATCCCTAGAGGTGCTGACAGCTGAATACTGTGCACTGATACATCCCAGAAGCTGGAGCAGCAAGACATTTCAAGAAGGACCTGGAAACTATGTCATGAGGTCTACCTTACCCATTGGTCTAAATGACCAAGACATACTCAAGGGAAGCAAGAATTATTTTGTGTCTCTCCATCACTGGTTCTGTGAACATAATGGTTTCTCATGAACACTTGATGGACACACACATGAGTTAGTGAATAGATGGATGGGCAAATGAGTGAACATATGCAAGAGGAGAGGAAGGATCGAAGTCCTCATAAACAAGAAATTCTCCACAAGCTGAGAAACTTGGCTGGTACCTGTTATCTGTGATTTTTGGTCTGGGGTCTAATATATCCACTTTTGACAAGACAGACAAAATGCAAGGAATATTTTAGCCTTGGTACAGAAAAATCCCAGAAGTGGATAAAGGATTGGTTCCACATTTCTGGAACGATGGTGGATATAGGGAATATAGGGCTCAGGAACTCTACTCCGGTGGGGGTTAGCCTCAAGAGCCTTTGGGAATCCTAGAGTCTTTGGGTTTCCCACAAAAATTCTCAGGAAAACAGCAACAAATGTAGAAGGACACAGCAAGAGCATCAAGTAAGACACACAACCCATAGACTCTGGAAGAATCATCCCCTACCTATGACTACACTGAGCATTAAATCAGTCACTTATGCTGTGCTGCCATTTAACGTTTAGATGGAACTTTAATCCTCCTGTATCCCTGTAGTAGAAGACTAAGGTCTCCCTAGCCTAAAGTGAGATAGATACCTGGTTTTAGGGAACTGTCCCTTACCAGGCACTCAGAGTTCTGTAGTTTCCCTCCCACCTTTTCTTGTTACATCTTGCTTTAGGTGGATGCTTATAAATACAAGGCAAAAATTAGCAGGAAAATTGTAGCATCACACTATGTCTTGGAAGGTATAGTTCTCACAAGTAGAGTACAGTAGGTGGGCTGGTAAGAATGCTCATGAGGATGGGGGCTTTTGTGGATGCCATCTGTTCTTGGTGTCAGAACCAAATAGTATAGACAGCAAACAGAGGAAAGGGTCCAGCTACTGCTCTGGACTCTAATCATAGCTAATAATAACAAGGGCTAGCTTTTAGAAAGAATTTAGTATTTTCCCAGAACTGTTCTAAGTCAGCTTCATCTACAGTTGATGGGTATCTCCAGCCTAACTTAAAGCATAGCTGTATAGTTAATCTTTTTATTTTCATTCACCTTCACTGGATTTAAAACCACCTGGGATACACAGCTCTGGGTATGACTGAGAGAAGATGAACCCTAAAATGAGTGATGCCATCCCATGGGCAGCCATCCCAGACTGAATAAAAATGGGTAAAGGAGGAAGCCAGGAGAGCACCAGCATCCATCTCTCTAAGTAGTGGAGAGGCAGTGGATAGGCAGAAACCTGGGACTCAATGACCAGCCCAGTTGCCAAACCCCAAGCCAGTGAGAACCAGGTCTCAGAAAATAAGGTGGGTGGTGCCTCAAGAGGAATGACACCTGAGTTGTCTTCTGGCCTCTGTATGCATGTGCACACACATGCACACCCACCTGCATACACGTACACACAAACACAAGGAGTAGGTAAAGGCTCAAGAAATGTAGTCACAGTCTTACGATCTATTTTAGAGAAGTGATTCAGTATCAGAAACACATGGGCTCAGAAAATACACCATTCACAGATCCTGCCTGGGGAAATAATCATTGTGAAAGTACTTCAGAGCACTGAAAGATGAGCTAAAAATCAAGAACTTAAAATGGGCAAATCATGGGACAAAAAGGTTGGCGAGCCTCCCTAGGGCATGTCTACAGGAGTCCCATCAACTTGCTCCTAAGCTCCTGAAGAGAATTGTCATCTCAGCAAAGTGACTCTGATTAAGTGTCTTGGCTGTTTTTGTTCACAGCTGTATTCCCAAGGTCTACAACAGTGCCTGGTGTGTTGTACAAAGAGCACAACACACATCTGCTGTAGAATGTACTGCATTATCAATGAGCAGGCTTCCTCCTGGAAGGCATGCCTGCTTCTCCCCAGGGGCACCTGGGCAGAGCTTCAATGCAAACCGGGCCTCCATAAACTGTTACCCCTCATTAAGCCTTGTCTTCAGGACAAGTTTGCTAACTGCAATCACAAGCCCAATTAAATGCCAGGAGTCTGTAGAAAGCACCTACCTGTGCCAGGAAAAAGTCTGTAAGGAGATACCTCAGGGCGTGTGTGTGTGTGTGTGTGTGTGTGTGTGTGTGTGTGTGAGAGAGAGAGAGAGAGAGAGAGAGAGAGAGAGA
Organism: Nannospalax galili; assembly: GCF_000622305.1. NCBI lineage: Eukaryota > Metazoa > Chordata > Mammalia > Rodentia > Spalacidae > Nannospalax > Nannospalax galili. Next base: position 1,627,265 of record NW_008353921.1, on the reverse strand, counting down.
GAGAGAGAGATCTGGGTGTCTCTTTTTTTCTCTGACTACAAGAGAGAGAGAGAGAGAGAGAGAGAGAGAGAGAGAGAGAGACTAATGGGTGATACTTTTGATCTCTTCTTTCTGTCTTTTTGCTTTTCTGTTGTTCCCCTTATGTACCACTTTATAATTAAATAAATATTCCACAGCCCCTCTAATTTGATGACTGTTCAGTCATCTCTGCAGAAATCCTGAGGATTACCCTGGATGCCTCTTTGGGGGATGAGCACAACAGCTTGTTAGGGGTTGAAATCCAACCCCCAGGCTTCAGGTATTTAAGTATTAACTGCCAGTAGGTCAGGGTGTTAGCTAATTGGGAAATAGTCTGCATATTTAACTTACTATGATGAGACCATGTTGTAATGGGGTAGTCCCTGACTGAAAAGGGAAAATTTGAAAAGGGAGAATTTGGACACATAGGGAGAATACCAGGTAGATCTGAAGGCGGACCAGGTGATAGGTCTTCAAGTCCAGAAACATCGAAGGTCTTAGCAAATGGTCAGAAACTCTAGGGTGGGGTTTAGAACAGACTTAGAAGGAACTAACCCCAAGGACATGTTGATCTCAGACTTCCTGACTCCAGGACTGTCCTAGTTTCTTCTGCTGCTGTGATAAAACACTTAACGAAGGCCTGGCATGGTGGCACACGCCTTTAATCCCAGCACTCAGGAGGCAGAGGCAGGCGGATCTCTGTGAGTTCAAGGCCAGCCTGGTCTACATAGTGAATTCCAGGACAGCTGGGGCTACAGGGAGACCCTGTCTCAAAAAGAACAACAACAAAAAAACACTTAACAAAAACAATCTTGAGGAGGAAAGGGTTTATTTTATCCTACAACTCTCAGATCACAATTCATCATTGAGGAAAGCCAGGGCAAGAGCTCAAGCAGGAACCTGGAGGCAGGAACTGAAGCAGAGTCCATGGAGGCGTGGCACTCATGGGCTTGCTTCACCTGGGTCCAGCTTCTTATATAGCCCATCAGTCAGCCCCCCTACATCAATTAACAGTTAAGAAAATGTCCCAGGGCTGGAGAGATGGCTCAGCAGTTAAGAGCACTAGCTATTCTTGCAGAAGACCCAGGTTCGAATCCCAGCACCCACATGAGTGATAACAACTGTCTGTAACTTCAGTTCTGGGGCATCCAGCACTCTCTTCTGTTCTCCACAGGTACTGCATGACACAGGTGCATTACACACATGTAGGCATAACACTCATATACATAAAATAAAAATAAATAATTTTTTTAAAAAGAAAATATCTCACAGATATGGCCACAGGCAGGTTCGATGGAGGAAATTCCACAATTGAAGTTCCCTCTTCTATAGTAGACTATAGTTTGTGTCAAGTGGACAAAGACTAACCAGCAGAAGGACTATGAGGCAATCAACTTCTGCTTCCCACCCCTCAGGGTGTTTAGCTTTGTTGTGGAGTCCCAGGAATGAATCCATCCTCTACCTCAGCACTTAATTGTTCTCTGCTCTGTCCTTTCATCTGTGACTAGACCTTGCCATGGATGTGGTGATGAGCCAACAATGGGTTATTCTCCCTCTGATAGTCTGGAGTATGCAGACCACTGGGTCTGCCTGGACTTGGGCAGGAGTAACCAGGGAGTGGCTAATGTTTGCATTGTGGTTGAGGGGATGTCCAAAGATTTTGGTTGAAAAAGTGGGACAAAAGAAAGGAGAATGGTGAGATTGGAATAGGAACCACCTCTCTCTGTGGAGAGATCTGAGGGCAAGTGGGGGAATGAAAGATTAAAAAAAAAAAAAAAACTGACATTCTCAGTGAATACCTGAAGAACATTAGGGAGTCTAGGTGATTACAAGAGCTCCGGTAATGGAGTTGTGGTGATGGCCTATGTCTGTGAGTTATCCTTTCTCCCTAGAGGCCCTTCTTCCTTATGCCTTCTGACATATGGTACAGCCATGGCACCTCCTCACTGAAAAATACCTGCCCTGACTGGTCCTTCTAGAAGAACCTGTGGGAATTAGTAGCAAGAGAGCAAGTGTCAGGTAGTGTCAAGATCAGAGAATCTGAACACAGTATTTCATTATGGGAAACTAGGAAACACCAGGGAACAGGAGCTGGCATTAGCCACTAGGTCTGCTCTGTCATAGGCTGCAGATCAGTTAGAACATGTGATTCTCAAACTTGAGTGTGTATCTGCATCCCCCGGAGGACTTCTGAGCCCCATGGTTGGACCTCATTTCCAAAGACTTCTGGCTAATTCTAGTTTGGGGCGTGCAGCCACTGGTAAAGAAAGAGACATGCTCCTGAGGGGTCATGGCATCTTGGCATTCCCTAGAGACCTTGCATGTGTGGACAGTGAGTGTGGATTCTGCCTCCTATGCTGGTCTGGAAGATCAGCTGTCTTCTACTTGGAGATCCATGTGAGGAATCAGAGATGCCCTCAATGGCCACACACCCAGTTAGTGAATAGAGTGAGTCTTTATAACAAACCCCTGATTCAGGCAATACTATCACCTCCATGGTCTCCATTCCACAGATGAACAGACTGAGACTCAAGGAGTTCAAGTAACTTGCAGAAGGCTGCCCAGCTGGGAGCTGACAGGGCTTGGATTGGATCTGACCGTCTAAATCCAGTCTCTTTGTCCTTTATCTTCTGACATTCCATTGACTCGATAGAAGAAGCAAGAAATGATCCTAGTGATGTTCACCAAGTTATTTGCTTTCTCTTAAAAAAAAAAACTATTTTATTTTATATGTATATGAGTGTATGGCCCACATGTATGAAAGTACACACATGTCATGCAATGCCCAAGGAGGTCAGAAGAAGGAGTTGGAGTTTCACAGATGGTTGTTAGTTGCCATGTGGGTTCTGGAAATTGAACCCAGGTCCTCTGTAAAGCAGTCAGTGCTCTTAACTGCTGAGCTGTCTCTTCAGCCCCTGTTTGCTTTGTCTTTGCTCTTACTCTTCACTCAAAAAAAGGAAATAGCTTTTCCTATCTTACATGAAAAAAAATACCTTTAGATTAAAAAAATAAGCTGTCAGGATTAATTGGATAACAGCTGTCAAAGTCTTGTAGCTCCTTAGAGGATGGTAATAGAAGAGGAATAATTATTGTGCTATTTTCTATGCAGACCCTAGTACATTTGGGGGAGTCGGTAAGTGTCTAATGATGTTCTTGGTAATTAGCAATGATGGAAGGGAGATTGCTCAGGCCAGAGGAGAGGGCTTTCTGGGGCTGGGCAGCAAAGAGAGAGAGCTTTCACAGTGGACATCTTATGGTCAGAGAACTACCCCTGCAAGAGGTGAGGGAGGCATGGTTCAGAAAAAAGAGGGCATCTCCCCAAGCATGTGTGCCACCCTGTGGCCCCAGGAGGCAAGAGGTTCTTGCTTGTTGATCTTCACAAGTTTGTGAGCCCCTGGCTCATTATAGACCAGTTACGCAGTGGTTCTCTTAAGTGTGGCCAAAGATCAGCTGCTTTAGCTTCACTTAGAGACTTATCAGAAACGCAAATTTGTGCACTCTACCCCAAACCTATTTCAGGTGGGCCCAGGAAATTTTAACAAGATTTCCAGGTGCTCCAAATGCGTTCTACAGTTCTGGAACTATTGTTTTAAAGGCAAATAGTGCTGATCGTAGAGTCAGAAATGTCTCAGTTTGTGGGAGACAGGCTTGAGCCTGTGAAAATCTTATTGACAGCCATACAGCAGGCCCGAGGCAACAGCCTGACCACTGGAGCCACAAGGAACGCCTTGTGACATTTGCTCCCATTGACAGATCATGAGAGTGATGCCTAGAGCTCGCCACTCCCTAGTCACTACCCTTGGAATTCCAAATTGCAACTTAGATATTGCTACAGTCAGGATCATGTGGTTTCCAGGAATCCAAGCTCTGTAATCTGAAACCCATTATACTAATGAGGCATCCTACCTGCTATTCTGTGATAGGACATTAAGTCTGTTATGCTAATAGGATGCTGTTTGTTATGCTAAATCTGTTATGCTAATAAGGTATCCTACTTGCTGTACTGTGATAGGGTGCTAAACCTGTTATGCTAATGAGGTATCCTACTTGCTGTGCTGTGATTGGACCACTGCCCCTATATAAGCTTGTGATTTCCTGCAATAAAGCAGACCTGTGTCACTGAACCTGGTCTCCTCTGTCTGAATGCGGCTCCGCTGACATGGTCTCCTCACCAGCCCTGGGGTCCGGGACTGGGCAGAAGCGGCGACGACAGGAGGTAGCACAGGGCAAGCAGAAGAGCTGTCTCAGCACCAGGCAAGCAGAAGAGCTGCCTCAGCATCAGGCAAGCAGAAGAGCGGCCTCAGTCCAGGGCGAGGGGAGGAACAGCCTTGATGCCCGTTAGAACAAAGGAGTGGCACCCAGGGGAACGGAGGAGTGGCTGCCGCTGGTGGTGACCGCATCAGTTCAAATCCTAGCACTGTCTATTTTAGGCTGTGTGGCCTTAGGCAACTCTGTACATCTCTCTGAATGTCAAGATTCTCATCTAAAAACTGAGGGGTGGGAAGTTAACTATTCCTGGTGCTACTCCACACGGCCAGAGACTGTCTTATTTCTTGACTTTGACACAGGAAATTTTATCTGCATGGAACATTTTGTTTCCTTTTCACCCATCTGACACCTATATCATCCCATTCCTTATCATAGTTTATTTTCTCAAGCTAGTTGTTGTTTGCTTTCTTTTCTTTGTCTCCTCCCTCAAACCAAGTGTAGGTTGGATACCCCACCACACACATGCAGAAAATGTCCCAATTTCTTGTGATTGCTTTTAACTTTGTTGTGATTTCCACAAGTAAGAATGCTTCAGTGCTGTTTGCTATTCCCCTGGAGTGTCAGACATCAAGTAGTTGTGTGAGGAATAGTTGGAAGTTTGTGAACTTTACTTAAATATTTGGTTCTGGGGCAATTTCATGAGGAAACAGGCAAAGAGGTTGAACTGCCACACAGGGGAACTAAGACACAAAGATACTTGCAGATTTCTGGATGTTGAGGATGAGAGAAGCAAGCTAGAAGATTAAGCTCTGGTGGTTGAGGATTTGAGGGGCAGATACTGTAGAATTGGAGGATAGACAAACCTTAGCTGAACTCCATGGGCTGAGGGGCCCATTGATATGGGAATACAATCACCTTCAGCCCTCATATTGCAGTCTGCTAACTGTTGACAGGATTTGGGGCAAGGAACCCTTCCTGGGGTTGCCAAGATAGCTTTTCCAGTAAAATGCTTGCCTTAGGTCCCTGGGGCTCACTGCAGGACAGCCTACCCTACTTTGCAAGCTCCAGGCCAGTTAGAGACCATATCTCCAAAACTCCCTCCAAAAAAGAAGCCAAAAACTAAAAAACAATAGTGCATGGCATCTGAGGAGTTACACCCTGGCTTGGTTTCTGGCCTAACACACACACACACACTCACACACACACACGCACACACGTATCATCACTAGGACAGTCATTTTCAAAGCTCAGTGAAGCTCTTAGCCTTTATTTATTGTGGACAGGGTTGTGGACCTCTTTGAGAAATAGATGGATGCTCTTTCCAAGGAAAAAACAAAAAGGAAACACAACAAATATCCCCCTCTGTTGACCTTGCCACTCACTGGGTACCTGGCCGGGTTGCTTTCAGAACAGTTGTTGTAGGGAACATAAAAGCATCAGCTAAGTGGAAAAGTAGATGGTAACACTGTATGTCTTTCCCAGTCCTGGCATTTTAAAGCTTGGGAACTAATAGAGATGACCCAATTTAGTAAATGGGAATGCAAGACAGCACTATTTTAACAGGCTTAGTCATCTCTTTGTTTTGCTTCTCTCTCTCTCTCCTCTCTCTCTCTCTCTCTCTCTCGATCTCTCTCTCTTCCCTTCTCTCCCCCCTTCCTCCCTCTCCTTTTCCATTTGTGTCTTTTCCCATTGCAAATATATGAGGTAATAATCCAGTATTTTCTATGGTGCATGGCAAAAAAAATGCTATATATAAGATACAAACATTCTGTGAGTTTAATTGGAGCATAAATGTAACTAATCAAAATATCATGCCAATGGATATATATATATGTATATGTGTATATACATGTATATATATTTCAGTTCCATCTTATTTTAGTTTTGAGCAGTAGAAGCAAAGGACACAGCTCCTTGAATGTCAGGAACAATTTGGGCCTGACAGTGTCCCAGCAGCCTATTGTTCTCTGCATTCTTCATGTGATAACAGCTTGTCAAGTGATTTCATTTTTTCTCTTTTATCCCACTCTTTGCCCCTCTTCTACCTGTACCAGCTCCCCAGAGCAAGATCAGATCACCCCCAGGAGTTTGTGACTACCCCTTGCCACAAAATACATCATGCTCATGAGTGACATGAAAGTGGGAGCTTAGGGACCTGCTTAGATTTCAACTCCAGCTTTGCTGTTCGCTGGGTGCTCTTAGGAAGTTTACTTCTTTTTTTAAAGTTTGCTTTTATTGAATTTTTGTGTATTTCATATAGAACATCTCAATCAACCTTAATCATTGTTATACTCCAGTTCCCACCTGCACCTACCCATAGCCCCTGCACTGGAACCCATATACTCTGTCCCCACTGTGTTAAGTCATTGTCTCCAGAAGTTCCCCAGTACAAGTCCTTCCACTGAGGTCTAGTCAGCCTATCTAGAGTCCCTTGTTTTAGGAAGATCAGCTCTTCTTCACCTAGCAGCAATCAGTTGCCAATATTTTTTCAGATAAGATTGGGGTCTCCTGTTCATTTTCCCAGCCCAATGTTGGGTTTTTGCCTGCCTGAATTTACATGGGACTTGTGTATGCTGACACCATTGCTATAGACTCATATGAGCAGGTTCCCAGGAGCTTGTAAGAGTCTGTTTCCATATGGTCCTGCACCTCCTTCCTGGCTCTTATAATCTTTCCACCCCCTCCTCCTCCACGATGATCCCTGAGCCTTGGGTGGGTGAAGTTTAATAAAGGAGTCCTGTCCAAGGACTGGCATTGAGCAGACTTTGGCCATTTGGGACCTTTTGTATTCCTGGCCCTCTGTAGCATGAAGTAGTTTCATTAATGAGAAGTTGGGGGCAATCAACAGCTGCGTAATTGGGCTAAAAGCCCACTCAGTGGGAGGAAACTCAAGTGTGGTACTGTAAACATAACCAAATACACATGGCTGGAGTGTTCATAGATGTTAGAGAAAAACCCCAAGACTGTCACATCTCTAGACTAATATGATTTCTTAGTATGTGCAAAATATGCATCCTTATGTTTACAGACAAATATCCCAGTCATCACCCACCAAAGAAGCTCAGTTTACACCAGTTGGAGACTATTACCAGGTACCACAACTGGTCAAACACAGACATTGTCTGAATTGCCCAAGCCTAAGTGGCACATGTACAATGAAACCTCTACACCTAAGGCTCATGGAACATAGAACAGGGATAAAGAAGAGGACATTAATGAACCTCTTAGCTCTCATTAATGAAAGTTAGCCTCTAATGTCTCTATTTTCTTATTTGTAAGAAAAAGTGATGGTGGATTGTACTTCCTAAATTTGATATTAGACTAACTATATGAATGTAGGTAAAAGGTGGTAAGGGTGCTTTGATATAGTTTCTAAAGAGAGAAAGATTCCTGCAGGAACAAAAAGAATACTGTGCATGTCCTAGAGTCAACCTACGGCAAAAGCACTCTCCTCCCTGTCTTTCTCTCAGAAGGCACACAGGAGAACATCTAAACTAGCCTTGCTTCCTACTGCACAGTGACTAATACTTTAGTCTTTTTTTGTGAAGTTGAGGGGGTTTGAAAATAGAGGCTACACATGCTTTGGATTTTATTCTGCTCCGTCCCCGACCTTTCTCCTCTTCCCTCACTTCTCCTGGCTCCGGCTCCTTTCCTCCCTCTGTTCCACTCTTTCTGCCTCATTGCCCCCTTCCACTCCCCTTTCCATCCCTCCTTCCTTATCTCAACTCTTTCCCCCATTCTTCTCTTTTCTTTCCTCACCTCACTTATTCTTCCCTTCCCTTCCTTCTCTCTCTTTCTACTTCTTTCCCGCTTCCCTCATCTTGTCTCAAGAAGGAGAGCCGTGCAGGGATTCTAGGTCTAATGTTTGGGGAAAGGCCCCTGTGCCTGTGAATCCCAAGCTGGGCTCCACTCAGCTCAGCATGGGTATCAGGGAGCCCCTCCGATCACACATTCAAATGCAACCACCAGAGTGCATCGCATTTTGAACCCACATTATCTCACCTACATGGATTATCAGATAACTGTTTCTTGGAAAATTGCCTTAACAAATTTGCATACGAAATGCATAAATCCAAACTTATTGGTCTGAATGAATGATTACAGAAATACTTATGAGTTGTTCATATAAACTGGCAAAATGTTCACAGTACGCAGCTCCTTTGAAATTTCAGGATCTATTTTCCTTGTTTTAAATGCATATTATGTATCCATTAAGCTGTAATTAGCACCCTCTCCCCATTTTCTGTTGTATTAAAAAAGAAACCAGCTTCTTTCCCCTTTTTTGACACATGGTAATTAGATTGCTTTCACAGATAATGTGAGTAACGCTGAATGATATGTTTATTACTGTGGCTATTGGTTTATTGTTGTGCTTTTGATCAGCTTAATGATGATATGTTTTTATGGCAATATTGGTTGTACTGAATGGTTCTCTTGTACATATCTCTTCAAGCTTGAAAATGCATTGTGCTTTTTGATGTTTTTGTTCCCTTTGCCCTTTTTTGTGACCAGACAGCTTAATTTCATCACTTTGGGCTTTTAAGTTGGAGTTTGTCCAAAATCACTACAGTGGAATCATGTACTGCCAGCCATAGGGACCACAGTGCAGGAATAACTCTTCTCTGGGTGTTCATGTACCTGCCTCTTGGGTATGTAGTTTGATGAAAGGCTGTGGCTGGCCTGGGTAACATGGATTTCTGGAAGGGCATGACCTGAGCTAAACTTATCCTCATAGGATGTTCAGGTGCTGTTCTAGTTTCTTTTCTGTTGCTGTGATGAAGTACTGTGACCAAAAGCCACTTCAGGGAGGAAGGAGTTTATTTGGCTTACACTTTGAGGTGACAGTCCATCTTTACGGGAAGTCAGGGTAGGAACTTAAGCAGGAACTTGCAGCAGAAACCAGAGAGAATGCTGCTTGCTAGCTTTCTCTCACTGGCCCATGCTCAGCTAGCTTTCTTATATAGCTCAGGACCTCCAGTCTAGGGAATGGTGCTGCCCACAGTGGGATGCCCCCCCCCTTTACATCAAGACACTCCCTCACAGACATGCCCACAGGCCAATCTGATCTGGGAAATCCCACAGTTAAGACTCCATTCTCAGATGACCCAAGGCTGTGTCAAGTTGACAGTTAAAACTAACTAGTGCATTTGAATTTTCTTTTGCTGCCCCTCCCCCATCACACAAATATGCTAACTATAGAAACAGCACAGAACATTTAAACCTTAGGAGATTTTGGCAATTGATGGTGGCTGGGAGTGGAAACACAGTGTTTTACAGGGATGAGACTCTTGGTATGCTAACTATATGCTATATATATAATATATATATATAATGTAAAATATAAAATTAAATTGGGGGCAGTAGGGGGATGTGTGTGGATAGGGGAGGGGAATCTAAATACCATCAAGCTATATTGTATGAAAGTTGCAATAATTTAATATAAAATAAAAAGTACTACATATTTCTCAGGTCACAATGTTAAATGGGTCACAGTGGGTTAAACTCAAGGTGTCTCAAATGTTGTGTCCTTCTCTGGAGGCTCTAGGGGAGACCTCATTTCTTACCTTTTCCCATTCTTTTCTAGTTTCTGCAGGCCACCAGCCTTCTTTGGCTCATGATCCCCTCTCCATCTTCAAAGCCAACAGTATCACACAGTCACATCTCTTTCTGCCTCTGCCTCTCTGCCTTCCTTGTCTACTTATAACAATCCCTGTGTACCTATGTGGAGAATGCAGAACAATCATCCTGCTTTAATGGTCTATGATTACAACCTCAGTTTGATCTGTAGCCTTAATCCCCTTTGCCAGACAATAGATCATGGCCATGGCTTCTGATGATCAGGATTTGGCATCTTTGGGAGTATGTTATTCTACCTGACACAGAGTAGATGCGGGATGTGAGAATCTCCCTGCATAAGGCAGGGAGGCAGGAACCAGGGTATGGAAGGCTCCAGATTTCCTCATAAAAGATCTTGGACTTTATCAGCAGCAGAGGAGGCAACATGGTCAATTTTGTGTCTCATAAAGATAGCTCTGACTGCTGCTATGTACGTAAGCTGATAAAAGAATCAAAGACTGTACCAGTTTCAAGAGTCCATGAAACAGACCAACCAAATATCCATGACATAAATTCCAGGGATCTGGATGAGGTGATTGGCCATAGCAGTGGGGAGGAAGAAGGTGATCCGAGAATCAAAGGAAGAGGCTTCTCCAGACAGTGACGTCTGAGCAGCTGTAGAAGGTTGGGGTAGGACACTAGATTTTATTCTGTCTCTCACTACATTCTTTGCTATTTTTTAATGCTTTTTAAATTGAAGTTTTACAAACATTGTAGAATATAGTTTGATGGTATCTAGATACTCTCCTCCTCTTCTCCCCCCAATCTGTCCTCCACCCAATTTAATGTACTCTCATATGCATAATATGGCCTATAGAGTCCGATTTGTGTCCTCCCAATGTCCTTCATTGTGAGTCCATCCACTGGGCCCACCAAGAATCCTGTCCCTGTAAGACACTGTCATTTTTCCTTACAGCGGCCATCAATTGCCAAAAGTTCCTTAGACTGGGTGGGAATTTCTTACCCTCTTCTCCATGTCTACACTGGGATTTTTGTCTGGTTTGAGCTTGCATGGGACTTGTGCATGATGTCACCATTCCCGTGAGTTCATATAAATAACTGACCAAAGAAGGCCACCAGCCTTCTTTGGCTCATGATCCCCTCTCCATCTTCAAAATCAACAGTATCTGCCTCTTCTTCCACAATGATACCTGAGCCTTGGAAGGCAGAGGTTTGAAATGGATGGCCTTCTTTTCTATTTTAAGTATGTATGAGTGTGTGTGTTCATGTATGTGTACATGTGTTTGTGCACATTCATGCATGTGCTTACATGTGGAAGCCAGAGGCCAACATCATGTATCTTTTGCAAAAAATTATTTATTATTTTTATTTTATGTGTATGGAGTGCATTGCCTGCATGTATGTGAGTACATCCATGTCATGCAATGCTGCAGAGGTCAGAAAAGGGCTTCAGATTCCCCTGGAACTGGAGTTAAGGATGGTTCATAGCCGCCATGTAGGTGCTGGGAATCAAATCTGAGTCCTCTGCAAGGGCAGTCAGTGCTCTTAACTGCTGAGCCATCTCTCCAGGCCCACAACCTTCTTTTTTGTGTTCTTTCACTGACCCTGGAACCTGTAGTCTCAGCTGGCATGACTGGACAGCAAGTCCCTGAGGTCCTCCTATCTCGGCCTTCCCAGCACTGGGATTACAGGCATATACCACAGCTTCTACATAGGCGATAGGGACCCAAACTCAGGTCTGCAAGCCTGTGCGGCCAGCAGTTGATCCACTGAGCCATGTCCCTAGCCTGTGATTCTTTGCCAAATTTTTCATCAGTCTTTAAGATTGCTCTGCTACATGGTGGTTTTAAAAGCACTTGTGGAAATAGGTAAGCTAAAAAAGAAAGTAAGATTGAGGATCTAAGATATCAAAACTCTTATCTAGGTACTTTGTAAACAGCATTTCATCTAATCTTTGGGACTATAATGTGAGATGTGTTTTATGGCCATTTTGAAGAAGTGGCAGCAGGCTAGCTTAAGTTACTTGTATGAGACTGTCCTGGGAAAAGAGGCATAATTGAGATCTCCTGTCCAGACCAGTGGAATTAGGGCTTAGCAGCACCACACACTATCCTTATTTACCAGCACTGGCACTGCAGCACATGCTGGTTGTACTGCATTTTGGAGCTCAGGCTGTAGATGGCCCCTGTGTTTACAGATGCTCTTCTGAAAGGCGTGTGGGCTTTAGAAAGTCTAGGGTATCTCTGCTTCCTGAAGACAGCATGATGTTTTTCCTTCTGCAGAGAACCCTGGGAACCAGTAACTGCACCTTAGGCAGGAACTGTGGAGTCAGCCATAGTAAAAACTGAAATGAAGTCAGGAACTCACTGTTTCAGTCTTCGCCATGTTGTGTGACCTTGGACAAGTCCCTTGCCCCACCCCCAAATGGACTTATAAAATTAAGAGGTTGCATTAATTGAATTTCTCTCTCACCTGGATGTCATTCGTTATGCTTTGGTGAGTAAATCACAATTTCTAGACCAGTGTTAACTAACAGAGCTCTCTTTGATGGTGGAAGGGTTCTTCAGTGCATCATATCCATGGTAACCACTAGCCATGCACTGAGCACTGGAGATGTGGTATCTCTTGAAAATGATTTCTACTTGCATCTGACTTTAATTAATTTTAAATTTAAATGGGTACATGTTGCTATCAAGGACCTGTTTAAAGAATGCATTTCCAGACCCTGAAGACTTTGCTTGCTGTATCAGGATACTATAATTGTTCTGAGCATCTGCTTTATATTTTTGTTTGGTTCAGTGGCTTTTCGATAAGTGACTCTACCTTCCTGTGCTTCTGTATACCTGTCTTAAACACAGGCTAACGTGATACCGCTTCACTGGAATGCTAAATGGTGTTCAGATGAATTCTTGACAAGTGGAAGGGTTTCAGTGAACCTCAATGGACCAGTGTCATCTGTGCCTGGCCATTTATTATAAAATCCACATTTACTGAGTCAAGCACTGTTTATCATTTAATGCTCACTGAAATGAACACAAAGCTTCCTTCTATATGTCAATTTTTCATTCCATTTTATGGATGAAAACATTGAGGCCCAGGAATTTTTACTGACTTGCTCAAAGTCACAGCAATAAGAAACAGCAGAATTTAGAATGGAAACTAGTTTTCTGGTGAGTGTCCAGGACTTGTTCCACGCTGCCACAGCTGCTTGGCTTTCAGCAGTTCTTGGGTCTCTGCCTCGATCCCTTCCCTCCACATAGGTCTTGGCACTGGAAACTGGCAGGCCACCTGTCTTCAGGGACCACTCCGTGTTCTCAGAGATGCAGGCCTTCAGCTGCCAATCGCCTGAGTACACTCATGTAATCTTAATGAACAATGTGCAAAGCCATTAAAAACTCAATTAGGACCTTCTTTTTACTGCCGACGTGAGGAAATGCAATCCTGAGGTGCTCATGTGTAAACACAATAGCCGCCATCTGCTACTGAGAAGCTTGTAGCCTCCAGAAAGGGGATCTGTGTGGCAGACACATCAGTAACAGGGTGCTTATCAAGGCGTTATTGTGCACGGAGGGGGAAAACACACAATTCATGGCCAGCCAGAGAGTGCTTCCTGGTTTATTTCAATGATTTTCAGCGGTATGTATAATAACTGTGAAGAAACTAACGCTGTTTTATGTTCCTTATCAAGTTGGTGCCGTTTTTTAAGGGCAAAGGATAATGTATTTACAGCCTTCCTCTTGTTTCTTGACTGATCTTGTCATAATAACTGGGTCATTTTTGATCTCCAGGAAACTGACAGCCCTGGTTGATATTAATTACGCCAACCTGTTGATCAAAGGGCCCCACTGAGCAGCTGCGGAACAGGGCTCTCACTCTTGAGCAGTCTTAGAAATGGTAGACTGGGTTCAACTCAGATACAGCTCTTGCTTTTCTGGAGGGTGTGGCCAGATATCTCATGGAGGGGGCTAATGATGCCCCATCTCACATGCCCTAACACACTACACTCACCTTTCTGGCTGTCATGGCTTCCTGCCACGGTGCCTTTGCATATTCTCTTCTATTTCAAACCACCCGGCATTACTGCTCCTAAAGATACTTCTATTTAGAGCATCTTGTAAGTTTGCTTAGTAATTATCCTTTCACATTCTCTCCCTTGAATAATGGAACTTGGGAGAGATAGAGGTCTTACCAGCAGCCCAAACAATGATGATACTGTTAACTATGGAAATATAAACCTAAAAATTGTACTGGCTCCATAACCCAATAATAGTTTATTCCTTGTAAAGGGACCCTTCAAATCCCAAACGAGTGTTCCTGAGAGGTGGGTGATCATCATAATCATGACCACCCTTGTTCTTTCATTGTGGCTGTGTACTCTTAAAATCCAGAACATTCAGTGAGGGCAAGAAAAGGAAAAAGGACCAGTCATTCTCGTATTTTTATGTGTGTACGTATCATCCAAGGTTCTTGATAGAAATGTAGGTGAAGATCAAATAAGCTTATAGGAGTCTGAAATCCTCACGTCTTCTGAGATCCTAGGTGATGCTGAAGTGTTGGCCAAAAAAACAACCTTTGGGAGAGAAGATGATGAGCATGGATGTGGGAGTATGGGGCAAAACAGTTGTTATGCACCAGGCCTGGCACAGGCACACATCATATTCTGACTTCTTTGTCTGAAACTGAGCTTCATGTTTCCTCTAAACAATGGCGGAAGACTGGGATGTCCTCTGTCTCTTTGCTCATGGCTGTGCATGAGGCTATACCAAACTGTAAATTCCAGCTCCCCAGCAGGCTTGCTCAGCTACTGAAGCCAGGATGAACGGAAATGGTGACAGGAGTAGATGGAGGTAACACTCTCCCAATTTTCTCTCCTGTGGAGTATAAGAAACTGAGGTGTGGGTTGGCAGAGGTGCAGGAGCTGAATGTACATGGGGACCTTCGTAGAACCCAGAACAGAGTCTATCACACCTCCGTTTTCAGGCTTCCTCCCCTCCTGGGAGATATGTGACTACTCAGTGGCAAAGATGACCCACCACCCTTTGTGAACCTTGTGAGTCATTAGTCACATTCAAAGAGGACCTGTCAGAATCCTGTGGGTAGACCAGAAGTCAGAGGCAGGTATGGATGTTGACTTAGTCTCCACTCTGAGTCACAATGGCCCCATTAGTGGTTTCTTCCTCGCTGCCTCATTGCAGGGGATATAATAATTAGATAACATCCATGCCAGGGAGACATCTCTCAACTTACCCTAAGTTACTGCCAGCCTGTGAAGGAGGGTGCCTTATGATCTTGATAACTCTTGATCCCTTTCCAGTGGCTAGTCCCCTAGGAGGTGGGTGACTTCTGATTGGTAGGTTGTTGAAAATCTGTTGTCAGGTTTCTCTGTGCTTGTCACCTTGTCTCCTTGTTGGGTCCTTTTTTATTTGAGTGCATCCAAGTGCTGTTAAGTGATCATGCCGCAAGAATAAGAATACCTCTGGCCCTGGTAATGTGGATGAGGTCAGGGCTGGAGTCTGGGACATCTAGCTAGTCTATATAGGTGACTATAGATAGATGCGATGTGGGGAGTACCTAAAGCTGAATTTGGTCTTGAGACTGATATTTTCTTGAATTGAACTTTGTGTGCAATTATATGGAAGTTTTTATTGTAGTCTCCCTTCTGTATCTACTTTTAAATCCATTCAGAACCCAGAAAAGACAAGGTGTAAATGATTGGTAGTTTCTAAAACCCCAACACCATGTGGATAACTCAGCACTTATTAACTGGCAGCTGTTAGCCCTTCTGGCATTAGGGTGAGGTGGCTTATCTTGGCTGGGAATAAGAAGCATTAGGGCCTCATTCTGAATGAAGATTTTAGTGGGTACAATAGGATTTCAAAGCAATTCTGGTTTTCTGGATGGAAAACATTCATCCCAGCATTACTGGAGTTTATCTACTGTGTTTTATGATGCAGTTTATTCAGTAGAATCATAAGACTTTAAGTCCCAGAGTTCAGCCTCCCGCCTTGATTATGAAATTCCCTTAGGCATTTCAGTTGGCCTGGGCTTTGTGGAGTCACTTGTAGTGATGGAGCCTTACTTTATCTCTGGGCAGTTGATTCCATTTTGCACTAGTTTAAGTTGTGATAAAATCCTTTGCACAGAGAGCTGATATGTGCTTCCTCATTGTGGTGTATCTGAATCTGGCTCTTGGGTGCACTGATTGTGGGTTGACTGATGCCAATTGGGTGTGTTGACCATGTGGTTGTATATCTTGCTTTCAAGTAGCATAGACTGCCTCTTTATTCATGACTTGTCTACATATTTTATTCTTGATTCCAAGTCAATAGGGGCAGAGGCTACATAGAGTACATTCTTCTCATAAAAGGAAACAGTAAAACAAGAGAACTAGCCAGGCAGAATGACACTTTTAAGTCTCTGCTTGACTTTTGCTATTAACGAGTCACATAATGGAGTCCAAAGTCAAAGGACAAAGAGAACTTCTTGTTCTACAGGGAGAACTGAAATGCCAATTGTAAAGAACTTGGATCCAGGGAGGAGTAAATAATTGGAGACTATCATTCCATCTGTCACAAGAATTCAAAAGAGGCTCACTCCTGTGTGTGAAGTAGCCTTCCTCATGTTTAGAAATAGTTAAACTTTCTGCAAATAGATCTCTGCCATCCACACTTGTCTCTGTAAGTGCTTAGTGAGTATCACTTGTTTTCCCTTCCTCTCCAAACATTATCCAGTTGGTTCTCATACTTCTTCAGGGATTTATTTCTTACTTGGATATATTCTATTTTTATATATTCTCCTTCAACATGTGATCCTTAGTGCTTCATGAAGGACTCCAGGTGGCTCTGTTAGAACACGGACCCCCTCCCTCCCATACTGTAGAGGTTTTGCTTCAACTGGAACAAGCTCAAGTTTGCTTGAGGCCATTTCCTATCTCTTTTCCTCTGCAGAGGCTGCGGTTGACTTCCTGAGTTCTTATTCCTTGCTTCCTTTAAAAGCTGTACTTATTTATAAACTGTCTACCATACAGAAATACTTCCTATATGTTACTGTCTCTTTATTCAAGTCCCGTAGTGAATACAGATTTTACATCTCAGTTTCAGGAAAAAGTCACCCAGATTCAGAGAAGGAATGTAGCTTCCCAAGAATCAACTAGACCCTGTCTCCTAAAGGGACTTAATCTCCAGCTACCCCTCTGAATACCATGTTTTTATATGACCAGATTTCAGAAGGATTCATTCCCTCTCTCTCTCTCCCCACCCCCACACTGTGGGTCTCCAGGGTCCTTCATGATGGTGAACAGCTCTGGGAGGGCCTCAGGTCAGAAGGCCCATCTTCTTCTGCCCACACTCAAGGAGAATGACACACACTGCATAGACTTCCATTACTACTTCTCCAGCCGAGATCGCTCTAGTCCAGGAGCCTTGAATGTCTACGTGAAGGTCAATGGTGGTCCCCAAGGGAACCCCGTCTGGAACGTGTCCGGGGTCGTCACTGAGGGCTGGGTGAAGACGGAGCTTGCGATCAGCACCTTCTGGCCTCATTTCTACCAGGTATGGCACTTAACCATGCTCTCTTTGTAGTAGGTGATAATGATAATATTCACCCCTTGCCCTTCCTATAGTGGGGTGGGTCTAGGAAGAGCCTCATGTGTTGAGTCATTCAACTCATGTTGACTGGGCTTCTCCATGGCTTGTCCATGAATTCAGAGGTGATCCAGCACAGCGCCTGCCTCCTTTCAGGAGGAGACTGATGTGTATAATTTCAGCATTGCAGGACATACGTGACTCCCCATGGCTGAGGGAATGCAGGCACTGAAACCTCTTATAAACTAAGAACCTGATGGGGGTACCATTAGCACCCATCTTCTACAGATGAAGAGATAAGGCTCAGAGAGATAAACTGACTAGTCAGGGAGGGGCTGTTGTGTAGGAGAGACAAGGGGGATGGCTTCCAAGAACAGAGGACAGTTAGAATCTGGAAGGGTGAATAAAATACATTGGAAAAGGGAGGGAAAGGCATCTGAGATGTTGGGGCAGGGATGACTGTGTACGATGAAGATGGGAACAATCGAGAGTGAGATTATACAGAATTTGGAAACAAAGTTCTTTTTTTGTTTTGTATTTTGGTTTTTTGTTATTTTGGTTTTCTGTTGTTTTTTGAGACAGAGTCTCACTCTGTAGCCCTGAGTATCCTAGAACTCACTATGCATCCCAGACTGGCTTAAACTCACATCAATACTCCTGCCCCAGCCTCCCAAATGCTGGAATTATAGGTGTGTACTACCATATCCAGCAGAAACCAAGGTCTTTAAGTATGTGTTGCAGAAGAGATGTACAGGAAAATGAACTTGCAGAGAAAGCTGGTCACGGGGGTTGAATGCCAGGCTAACAAGCTAGCGCTCAGCCTGTCATCTACAACAGTGGTTCTCAAACTGTCAGTAGGGAGAGACCACTTCTCTTAACTCATTGTGGACCAGGACTTTTGTAAGCCACATTAAAATATATCACAGCAATGCCAAATTGCTGTGTAAAATTTCGAAGCCCCATCTCACGTGTCTCACCTCTCTCACTGTACATAAAGACAGAGAGTACACAGACACCAGTCCACAGCATACTTGCAGACACAACTTCAGATTGTTTTAGGCTGGAACTGTTAAGAACTTATCCTCAAATAATACCATTAAGGTAAATTTACATGTCATAGAATTAGCCTGTTTTTAAGAGCACAACCCAGTGACTGTTTAGTAAAGCTTCTGTGTTTTTTATTCACCACCATCAACCATTCTTAGAACATTTTCATCATCCCAATAAGATTCCTTGTATCATCTCAGTTAATCCCCTTTCCCAGTTGATTAAGGTTTTAAGTAAGAAAGTGACACAGATCTTCATCTTGGAGACATTTTCTAGCGTTTGAAACAGAAGATAGACCCAAGAGGCCAGGGATTCGTCAGTGTCCCTAAGTTCCACATATAAGGTACAGTCCTTTCAATCTGTGAGTGTTAGGAATACATTTCTCTATCAGGATAGCCTATTTGCATTAATGAGGTCATTTAAGCCTTATTTCTTCTTTGCGTTGGCAACTAAAAATCAGAATTTAATACTCAGTTACCTTAGATACTTCGCCTGGATTTTTGCCACATCTATTTCCATTTTATCTTCAATGACATCTGATTTGTTTTTCGAATAATTGTATTGTCCTTTGTTCAGCATTTCCTGGAATTCCTCTGGAAGTAGAGGAGAGACAGTGATGGTGGTAATGATGGTGGTGCTGAGGAGATGATGATGATGATGGTAATGTTGATGATAGTGATGATGATGATACCTACCATTTGTTGAGTGCTTATATTGTTCCAGGCACAGTATAAAATTTCCTATAAAAATGCAGAGGTGAGTTGTGCAAAGCCTGGCCTTATGGTGATGAGTGTTGACTACTCATGTGGTATCAGTTAAAGCCCTTACTCCCTCTGTGAGAGGAGAAATGTTACCAATAGGTATCTAAGAAGAGAATGCGATGGTTTTAACATCTGTGTCGTTAATACTGAGATACATTTTTATTATAGATGTTTTGAGACAGGTGCCTTTGACTTCATGAGCTCTGTGTCTTTTCCCCTTTTTGTGAAAAATATTTCTATTTCTTAAATATTTTATTTATTATTTTTGTTTTATGTATATGAGTGAATTGCCTTCATGTATGTAAGTGCATCCATGTCATGCAATGCCTGCAGAGTCCAGAAGACAGTATCGAATCCTCTGGAACTGGAGCTATGGATGGTTATTAGCTGCCATGTGGGTGCTGGGAACCAAACCCAGGTCCTCTGCAAGAGTAGACAGTGCTCCTAACCATTGAGCAATCTCTTTAGAACTTTTATTATTATTTCTGAGACAAGGTCTCCCTGTAACCCCAGCTTGCCTGGAACTTGCTATACAAACCAGACTGGTCTTGATCTCACATAGATCTGCCTGCCTCTTGGGAAGAATTTTGAAACTAGTATCAGGCCACAAAACCTTGATCTGACATGCACATTGTCAGTTATGTTTTCACAGTATTTGCAGTTTACAAAGTTATAACATGTACATGCATTGGGAACTTTGTAACGCCTCTCACAGGCTCTGAGCAGCACCCCTGAGTCAAGCTTGCTGATATCCCTACCATAAAATTTATATAGATCCATAAGACCTGGCATAAAGTAAGATTGTAAATGAAGTCAGACAAAGTTAGCTTTTACCGCCAGTTGACGTTATGAAATGCCCATTTGATATAACTTGCTTTAGTGTGTGTTGGGTCTCTGAGTTGCCTCAGGAGTATAGCCCTCTGTTCTCTACTGCATGTTTGCATGGTTGAAAGAAGGAACTCCTGTTACATCCATGGAAGAACCTGCATTTATTGGGTTCGCTGAGATGATGCCTGGGGAAGGATGTTGTAGCATTTTTGGAAAGCTTTTTGGTGTATCTCCACTGAAGAGATACAGCTAGCCAAGGAGCTGGGAAGCACAAAGAAATCTATTAGTATTTAACCTACTGCCTGCCATGGAAGTTTGACCTTGACATGCTTTTAACATGTGATTGTCTTAGTATAAAGGCAGTATTCTAGAGTTTGATGGCCCAACATCCTGGTTTAACTCAAACAACTCTGGTTTATTGCTCTTGTCTTGGTGAAATTGTTGAATGCATCCATTGCATCTTGGGGCCCTTTTGAATGCTAAGTTACACAGTCTCCCTGTCTGTAGAGATTTATAAATCTCTGTATGTATGTATGTATGTATCTCTGCATGTATGTCAGCACAGTGGTTTTGGATTATCATCAGTGTGCACCAGACAGAAAACATTTTCATTTCGGTGAGTCTCTGTTCTCCTTAACTCTACTGCTGTGCCAGGAAGGCAGACGTTGAAAATATGAAAGTGAATGGATGTAGCTGTGTTCCAATAAAACTTTATGTGTGACAATGACTGGTGGCCTAGATTTGGCTTCTGGGCTGTGTTTTTCTGAACTCTGATGTGGGTGATAAAACTGAGGCTAAGTGATATATAATGGCATCTAACAGCAGACAGAAAATCACTGGCAAATCTGAGGCCAGAACTCAAATTCTCTGGTCTCCACTGAGTGTAAACATATGCCTTCTCCATAAGCTCATGGATACCGCCGCTGAGGCCATAGCGTTCAGTAGAAACCCTTTGATAGAGCCTGCTATGAATGTGTACAGGGTAGGGTCACAGGTGCAAGTGTACCAAACGTGAAATTGACCCAGGAAAGCAACTGTCCCAGCATTTTCAGTGCTCTTTGATTCCGACTGAAGAAGAAAAGACATTTCATGAACTCCCATAGTCCTCGCTCCATAGTAGATCAAGTGCTTCCACTCATTTCTTTGTACATAGTTCCCTGTATTTGGTGGAAGCACATCCTATCTTCTGGAGTAGAGGATATTACTGATAAATTGAAATTTCCATAATCATACTCAGGTTCTCCAACTCTAAGCTCTGTGCCTTGTGTTTAGAGGAAACAGGCTGCCTGTCCGGCAACCTGCCGCTCTCTAGCTGTGTAATGTGGCCTGTATCCTGTCACCATTCAGGAGCACAGTTCTGTCCTTTGTATAATGGAAAGAGGAACAGGTACCATGAAAGGTCCTTCTGCAGATTTGGGTAGGTAAAAATTACACAGCATCATGTCAGTCTTGCCATTACTGGAAGGAAGCAAGGAAGAAGAAGGAAGGGAAATAGAGGAAAGAGGGCAGGAAGCCATCTTTAAACAAATACACCCATTGCTTGTCTGTCTTCAGGAGCATCTGTTCCATTCCTGTGATAAGTAGACTCCCTGGGAGACATCCTTCCAACTTCCAACATGTTGGATGCTAAAGCATCATCGCATTTCCTCTGCTCCGAGCTTTGCATGTGCCCAGATTCAAAAATGTATATACATATTTATAGGTGACATGATGAGAAAGGGGCCATCCCAGGAGACACAAAGATAGGAGTTTTAAAATTCTCCAGCCTTTAAGCTTTGGTCATCCTCCGAAAGTTAACTTCATGCCTGTAAAGGCACATGCTTCTAAAAAGTACCCCTGTCCGGGTGCTCTCAGTTCTAGCTCCTATTTTAATGCTTCTGGAACTTTTGCCCTAAGATTCAGAAAAAACAAAACAATACAAAACTTTTACTAGTTTTTCGGCTACCTGCTTGCTCTGTCTTTCATTATCTAAGTAAAATGGCCTTTTATTCAGTACTTAGAATTGCCCTGAAATGAAGGCCACTGACTTTGACTACAGCTCCTTTGAACCCAGTTTCTTGCTCAGGTATCCACCTGCCCTCTTGCACTTTAGGTTTAGTAACTACATTATGGTGACAATTGAGGAGATTTTTATCACAGCAACAGGCCCAGTCTCCTGCCGTTTGTCACAGCAGCAGGCCTTTTCTCCCTCCCTTTGAATCCTAGCTCAGGCCCCTGTCTCATGCTCCATCATTTTCTAACCATGGGCTGGTGTGGGAAAGCCTGTATCTCAGTTTTACTCTAAGCAAACTACCCCATAAATATGCATAGGCTCTTCTTCCAAAGAGGAGCTCTGATAACCCGACATTTTTCTCTTATCTTTTAAGAAAATGTTTGCAACTCTGCATTTTTCCTGTTTTCTGCATAAGGATTGCAAAAGAAGAGAGTAAAACCTCACGTCCTTTAAACCTTGACCTAAATGTCTACACCTTCCCCAAACATGCGCACAGCCCAGTTATTTTAGTTTAATAAGGCCATCTGTGAGTCTTTGTTGAGAGTTACTTCTAGGCATGCCTGTAGATGGGCAGGCTTGCACCTTTCTGTGAAAGGCCCCTTACCTAGGCACCTGCACCAGGTCTCCAGGGGGGTGTAGGCTTGAGCTAGCTGCACTTGACAATGGGTTGCATGTGGTAGCCTTGGGGCTGAGGAATGCTCTTCAGAGAAGTTGAGATTCCCAGCTTAGAACCTTCCCTAGTCTTGGCACCCAGAGTTTCTGCTTCTATGAATGGTCCTTAGGCATGTATGTCCTGGGCATAGATGGCCTACTTCAGTACTCTACCCAACTTCTCCCTTTCCCTTCCTGCCTCTGTGGACATCCAGCACTAGAGTAGTCTCTAGTCTCCTCTGCTCACTCCTCCTAGAGCTGCCTGGATCCTGGTTGAGATCTTCCAGTGATCAGGACCTCCCATACCAAAGCATGGTGGTGGGGCAGTCATTGCCACTAAAGGCAGCAGGTGTCTTCTGAGGCACCATTGCTCATAACATATGCATTCAGAGATTATTATTTCTATTTTATCTTTTGTGATTTTCCTTTTTTAACCACTTGCTAATTTTTCTGTTGGAGAGTATTCTTTTGTTGTCTGTCAATAGTCCTTTGCACACATGAGACACACACACACACACACACACACACACACACACACACAGATATATTCCTTTTAGCTAACATATATATTACAAGTGTTGTTTTCAGCTTGTCATTTGACTTTCAATTTTTCTTTGAAACTTTTGTTAACACATGGAATATACTTTGACGTCATAGTTATTAAGTATACTGTATAACTTAAGGACTTGATTTTTAAGACGTCATTTTCTACTTTTAGGAAATATGATTAGAAAAATTTATAGCCCCAAATCTATACAGTTTTATTGCATAAGATACTGACATTATGCTAGCCTCTAGTTTATGAGCATTTTATTAACTCATGAGCATTTGAACATAAATTTTACTTTTTTCTTTATGATTAGCATATGATTAGGAAGAACTTTTCTGTTTGATCAGAAGCTAACACATGGGTCAGAGTCTTCAGATAGTATGTCATTTTTTTTCCATTATCAGTTTCCTTTCAAGTATCTTACCTGCTTTTTTAAATTCAATTTTTGTGTATTTCATGCAGAACATCTCAAATCAATCTTAATCATCTTTCTATCCCCTTCCCCCTGGCACCCTCCCATAGCCCACCCCCTCCCCCGCTGGAATTCATACATTCTGTCATTTGTGTTAAGGCCTATTGTTTCCCCAGACAGCCCTCAGTGCAAGTTCATCTACTGAGGTCTTGTCTGTTTGTCTGTTTTCAAAGCAACCATTTCAGTCTATCAAATAGTTTTGGTTAAAATTCTACTCTATAGGCCATATTATATATACGAGAGTTCATTAAATTGAGTGGGAGGCAGTGGGGGAGCAGTGTGGAGAGGGGAGCAGATCTAAATGCCATCAAACTAGATTGTATGAAAATTGCAAAAATTTAATTAAAATGTTTAAAAATTCTACTCTGAGCACAAACTTATTATTGTAATGTTGCTTTCTGTTTACTTGCATTTACTTATTATGTCTTTGTTCAGCTTGTTACTTTTAAGGTTACTGAGTTGGTCTGTCTCAGGTGTTTATCTTACAGGGTACAATTAGACTTTGATTATTTAGACAGTCTGGGGGCTTTTCTGTGTTTTAACCCATTTATATTTATTGTCAAAACAGAAATATTTTTCTTATGTTTGTCATTATGTTACACAGTTTGGATGCTTTTATGCTGTTTCCTTTGAAATATATTTGCTTTACATGCTCTGTTTTCTTTTAATATTTTTCTGTAGACTTTACTCTGATTTTTCCTTTGAAGTGTTCAAAAACACAACTAGACGCATGATTCTTTGTGAAAAGGCCTTTTGTGGGTTTCCCCTTCTTCAGGATGAAGGAGCTGTCACATTTTTATTTCTACATGCATTTCCCAGCTCCTGCACAGTTTCATTTGCTAAGTCTCTCTGAAGGACTGCACTATCTTATTAAACCACTTTTCCAGAGTGGTCATCACACTAAGGCAGTGCCCTCTTAGTGTGACTGTCACTTCCCATCCCCCATCACTTCACAGAACATAAGTGACAGCTCTTACCACCCAGGAAGCTGCCTCTTCACAATCATCACTTTCTCCACCATTTCCTGCTCTCTAGTGTAATTGCTAGAGTTTTAGGACACTGAAAACACCAACCTGTGAGTCCATTGACCTACGCCACATGGTCACAAAAAAGATTTTATATGGAGGTTTCCTGTTGATCTCATCACCTATCTTACAAGTGTAACGTGTTCTCTGAGCCCAAGTAGAGACCCAGAAAGGGTCTCTATGGACATTGATAAGTATAGAAGTGGGTCAAGTAGTAGTAATTGTAGTTGAGATTTATTGAGAATTTCATGCACTACACATTTTTCTAAGTAGAATGTTAACTCTCTCTATCAGAAAAATTACCTAACGAGGTAGACACTACAATTGTAGGTGCAGACATTTGGGGTGTACCATATCGTGGAACAGGAAGTAACCACCATATGGTAGCACAGCCAATACTCTAAGCTAGTGTTATGATCTGGAGCTCATGATGTGTTGTGATCTGGAGCTCAATGGTGACACCACTATCCTTCTTTAAGAGAAAGATTGGTAAAAAGATCTATCAGATTTAGTAATTAGGAGATAATATCTGCCATGAAAGTAGTCTTCAGGGGAGTGTTGGAGACAGAATTCGAATTTTATAGTTGATGTTTTATGGTGGGAAGTAAGAAACTGATAAGAATGAGTTATTAAAATACCAAGAATTCCTTGTGTGATTGAAACATAACTGGCTGACCACAGAGAAAAATTTACTACAAAGGGGTAGTTTTTGAGAAATAGGAGAAATTCAGACCACTTCCTAAGGATAAGAGGGAGGGCCTGAAGATACAGGGTAGCAAAAGAAAACCCAGAAGAGATAGGAAGGTGGAAACTACAATGAGGGAACTGCTGATTGGGGCCCAGGGCCATGTTCTGGTTGTTTTTGCTGCGGCTAAGTGTTATTTCTGAAATCCATTAAGAATGTCCTGTGTAGCTAGCTTTTCTTGCTGGTCACTAGAGTATGACCTTTTTGCCTTGCTTTGAGACTCCAAGTCAACCGACAGTGATGAGCTTTTTAAACCTGAGGCTTCCTTGGTTGGCCCTGACAGGAAGCTGACACAGAAAGGGACTCAGGGCTGGGCAGCTTCTTCAGGTAGTGGCCTACAATTGCTTCAGTGAAACTGACTTTTACCCTGTGTGTTGCAGGTGATATTTGAATCCGTCTCTTTGAAGGGCCATCCTGGCTACATCGCTGTGGACGAGGTCCGGGTCCTTGCTCATCCATGCAGTAAGTCTCCATTTCTCTCAATACGTCTTCGCTCCTCACCAAACTAAGTAGCTATGAAACTGCAACCTCCCTATTCATTCTGCTCACAACAACCCCCCCCCCAACTGCTTACATACCCAATGCAATCAGTCCTGAATAAATCCATAATTTTGCTGGCCTGTTCAATGGACAGTACCTCCAGGAATGTGCAGAGTAGCAAAACAATTCATTTGAATCTCTCTCCATTATTAAGGAGTCTAAAGTCCTGATTGTTTATTAGTGGGATTCAGACCACTGAAGTGGAAGAATTAGAGGCCTTTGGATAGAATCTTCTACAATTGTCTTTTTTTTTTTTTTTAAAGAACAACATTAAACATGAAGCAAATTAGCATGCTCTTCTCTCACAGGGAAAAGCACCCCAAAGCTATTAATTATTTTACATTAATTTAAAATATACTCATCAGTCCTGTGTAGGCGTAGGGAGAGAGTCTCAGAGTGCTTAGTACTTATGATACAGTGTCAAGAGTCCTCAACGGCATGCCACTCCTCTGTGCTGATCCACTATCTCCTTGAAGTTCCTTTTCTTTACAATATTTAGTTAAAGGCACTTGAATGTCATTCAATGAGAAGCAATTGTTTCTGATAATCATGTCCTGGGTGCAGATAGTTGTACTGGCATTAGACCTAAAGACATATGATTGGAAGACTATAGTCAGGGGATGTGCATAGAGACTGTAGAAGATCCTAGAAGGGTCACTGGGATACCAAGTCTTCCATTTGATAATACTCTTTTTGATTCCTGTCAATTTCTTGGCAGCAACTGGTTTTAGATATACCCAGCAGTTGCTCTACTCTTCTACGTGACCATGAATCACTGTGTTTGATTTTTGGTAATATTTTGAGATATTCAGGGCAGCCATGAGTTTTGACTATGTTTGTAATACCGGGCATGAGTTCCCTTCTGTGGAGCAAGCCTCAAATTTAATCAAGAGTCCCACATAAATAGTCTTGCCACTATTGCTGGGTACATCTTGCGTGTTAGGTCAGTTTTGTAACATGTAGGGTCCAGCTCTGGAGAAGACCACTGATGTTTTTTCTTGCTTTTCTAGTTTGGTTTTTCTGTTGCTGTGACAAGCACCATGACCAAAATCAACTTGGGAGAGAGAAGTGTTTATTCGGCTTGCATTTTCTTGTCTTAGTCCATCATCGAGGAAAATCAGGGCAGGAGCTCAAGCAGGAACCTTGAGGCAGGAACTGAAGCAGAGACAACAGAGGAACAAAGCTGTGCACCGGATTGTTTCATTTCGTCTGCCTCCCTCACCCCTTGTGGGCCCACCTGCCCTGGGATGGCACTACCCACAGTAGGCTGCCCCCCAATATCAACCGATGGTTAAGAAAGTACCACCATAGATATGCCTGTAGATCAATCTGATGAAAGAAATTCCCCAGTTGCATTTCCCTCTTCCCTGGTATCTCCATTTTGTGTCCAATTGACAAAACTAAGCAGTATGCTCCCCCAGAAGCCTGTATTGCACCTCTTAGCACTGTGAAAGCTAGCCAATAGCAAGATTTTCTGGTCAAGTTCAAGATTAATTTCTCTTTGCCCTGCAACTAGAGTATGTGGTGTCTTAAGCAATAGGGTCTCACCTACTAGGGGCAGTCAAGAACTATGGCAATAGCTATTTTGTTTTGGGTGCCTCTGGAGCTCCTTTAATCAATAAGTCATAGGGAACCTGTGCCTGGCACTAGATTTTCATGTAATAACCTATGTCTTCTGATAGCAGCATTGTTCACCAATGTAGGGGAACTCCTTTTCAAACTCTTATAAAATGCATATGTTTCATTGTAGTCTCCATTTAGTTCACTTTAGCCATGATTTGGACTGTCTCTTCTCATCTGTAATTATTTTGGTTTAGTTTCTTCTTCTTTTCTAAGACTTTCAGATGTATCATTGAGTTATTAACTTGGAGATCTCTCACATTTTTAGAAAATGTTTATTTATTTTATTTTATGTGTATGAGTGTTTGGCCTCATGCACGTGATGCCCAAGGGGGTCAGAAGAGGGCATAAGATCCCCAGGAAACAGATTTATAGATGATTGTTAGCCACCTGGGAACTGAGCCCAGGTCCTGTGCAGGGACAGCCAGTGCTCTTAACTGGGCCCTCTTTCCAGCCCCTCAGTTTTTTTTATGTATTCTTCATTAAGCTTTTGTGCATTTCATACAATGTTCTTAATCAAATTAAGACCCCCTCCCTCAAAATTTTTGATGTAGACACTTAGCACTATAAACTTTCCTTTTAGGCCAAGGCAGTCTAACTTTATAAAGGAAAAAAAGGTTTAATAGCTCACAGTTTTGGAAGTTCAAGGGAATGAGACTGACATTGATCTGGCGATGGCCTTTTAACAGGAGACTCTTGGGGCAGAGCAGAGCATTATGTGGAGATAAATAAACAGTGCACATATGTATGCCAAGTCTCTATCTTTTTCGTTATAGCCAGGATCAAATCATTTGTGTTCCATTGTGACAACCATTATCTAAGCCTAATCAAATTGTAAAGCCCCTACCTTTACATGTCATATCCAATTGTCTATCCTCTCAAAGACACTGACTTTGAGGATTAGACTTCTGTTTAAGTTTGGAGGACGGACCATATTCAAACACTGACTTTGAAGATTAGACTTCTGTTTAAGTTTGGAGGACGGACCATATTCAAACCACAGCAATTATGCTGTGGGAAATGGGAACAGTTTACAGCTACCTCAAGAGATGGCATGTGCTCTCCTCTATGTGCCTTTCATCCTCCCACCTGAGGATGAGTCTCATTTTAACCCTTTGATGTTACTTTTATTGAAATGAGTCTTTTCAGGACTTCTGCCATTCATTTGTCAGAATTCAAACATCATTTCCTTTTCATTTCCTGGCATGAGAATGTCATGATCTTATCTGGTCTGACTCATTAGCTTAGAGCTCATTCACTGGAGGAATTTGGGACAGATTCCAGGCTCCAGATAATACTTGGGGGAGTTGGGATTGATGACTGTGCATGAGAGCTCCTCCTTCCCAGGAACCAACCAGCCTTTCAGAAATCCTGAGAGTCTCTAGATTCCTTATTACTCTGGCTCAAGGTTCTTCTTCTCTGCATTATGTCCCAAGTGTTTTACACCTTCTTGGATGGATCTATCCATTCAGTCATGTCTGGGAAATGTCTCCACTGAGGCAGATTTCATATAATGGGGATTCAGAAATCCCCAACAGTGCAGGGTTTATCTAGCACATGGAGATGCATGTCCTCCCTACTAGGACTAAATATCTGGCCTCCCCCCCTCCCCCTTGACTCCTGGGTGTCATCACCCTCAGATGCTGGCCGATTGGTGAATGATTTCTTTTCTACCACTGGACAGCAGTGTCAGGAAATCTTAGGTCTTCTTTCAGTCATTTAAACACACACTCAACTTGTATGGTCCTTGGTTTTGATCAGTCGACACCAAAAGCCTTCTTTTCCTCACACACTGCACACATCTAACTTCATAGAACATGCTCATCTTTACATGTACCTGAGTTCCTGATTCTTAGCGTAGGCTTGGAGTTGGTCTTTCTAGAAGGTGACACTTGGCTTTTCCCATCAGAATACAGCATAATGGTCTCTCCTTGGGTCCCAGAGCTCTGGGCTCCAACGGGAATTATTACTTTTGCTTGTATATGCAACCTTGTTGTTCATCTCTTTAAGAATATTTATTTATTTTCTCTTTATGTGTATGAGTGTCTTCCCTACATGTATGTAAGTGCATCCATGTCGTGCAATGTCCAGAAGAGAGTGTTGGATCCCCTGG
Source organism: Nannospalax galili (assembly GCF_000622305.1). NCBI lineage: Eukaryota > Metazoa > Chordata > Mammalia > Rodentia > Spalacidae > Nannospalax > Nannospalax galili. The sequence continues at coordinate 1,597,533 of NW_008353921.1, read as the reverse complement.
AAGTGGAGTTACAGATGGTTGGTAGCCACATTGTTGGAACCAAACCAGGTCTTCTGTAAGAGCAGCCAGTGCTCTTAGCTGCTGAGCCATCTCCTCAGCCTCAACTCCCTCATCTCCAAGCCCTGTCTGTCACCAGCAAACACGTCCTTCTCTCTGATGAAGCTCCATGGGAGAGCATTCTTCCAAGGACATTTGGATGCCTTTCTACTCACAAAGCCCCAGGGCTCATTGGGAATCTTCACTCCAATCATTTAGGCTTCTGTGAATTTAGGATTCTCCTGATGGCCTCATCCTCCTCCTGCTGAGGAGGATGGATTACATGGTTATAGGATAGCTGAGAGCCAGTTTTTCAGCAAATGGGCCATGAGCTATAACTCAGGAAGACATGACCTTGGCTGTATTCCTGCATGGTATGCTGTGGCTGTGTTCAACCCCAGTGCTTAGGCAGCTTAAACACACTCTTGCCAGAAAACACAATGTGAAGCCACACATGTAAGAGTAGCTAGAATTGAGAAAATCCCATGGCTTTTACTCATGCGTTCAGTATGCTCCCAGACCCGAATTTCACCCATCCTTCCCTTTCAACAAGTAAATTATTGAATGTGGACCAACATTTGAGAGCTTTTCCGTGAATAGTTGAGTGGGTAAGAAAAGACTGGATTTTGTCCTCATGGTGGATTTTTTCTTTTCTTTTTTTTGTGGGGGGCAGGTAAGAGGGAAGATAGGTTCTGAAGTAGCTACTATTATATAAGTGGTGAATAATTTTGAATAGGGATAAGTGCTATGAATATGACAAATTTAGGCAAGTGGGACTATGCAGGGTTTTTAGGTAGAGTGGTCCCAGATAGTATCTTCAAAGATGTGGTCTGTGCTGTGACTGATACCATACGAAGGAGAAAGCTGTCAAAGAATTTGGGGAGGACATTTCCAGGCAGAGGAAAGAGCAAGTCATCTTGATGCCGTCACTCTGTCCTACATGGAGCGGATCAGAAAGTGTTCCAAGTGAAGGGTGTGCAGGTGGTCTGGGGCCTGACCACTCAGGGCCTTGGGCATCCTCATGAGCAGTTTGGATGTTAGTTCAAGTGCAGAGAGGCAATGATGGAGGGGTTTATTCTGACATAGAATGGCCTCAGTTACCTCTTAAAGGACTACTTGAGATGCTGTGTGGAGAATGAGTTGAAGTGCCATAGAGGGCTCAGGAAAACTCTAAGGAAAAATGTTCTGGAGTCATGCAAGAGGTGATGGTGACCTGGACCAGGGCGGTGGGAAGTCGCCATTTATTGAATAGGAAGTGTTCACTGAGCTCATAATTAGTGCCAGGCACTGTATTGGGTTCATGGAAATATGAAAGACAAATTTGTTGTCTGTCCTAATGAGCCTCCATTAAAAGTGAAAGTGACTGAAAATAAATAATGTTGTAATTATATGATATGTAACAGATGTTTTATTTGTTGGAACTGCTGTCAGGGTGTGTCACAGTCTTGTGGCTTGAGCAAAGTACATTTTCTTATAGTTCTTGAAACTACAGGTTCATTTGTCAAGATATTGACAAATTTGGCTTCTGAGATGACTTTCTTAGGCTTGCAAATGGTTTTCCTCAGTGCGGTCTTATGTGGTCTTTCCTCCGGGTAGAAGTCTTTCTGTGTGTCCACATTTCCTCTTCCTGTAAGGAAGCTAGTCAGATTAGCTCAGAGTCTACCCAATAGCCTCATTTTATCTTAATCGCTTCTTTCAAGGCCCTATTTCCCAAAATAATCACACATTGCAGGATTCTACATAAGAATTTTAGGGGGATAGTGGTGTTATGAAGAAACATAGACCACAGAAAAGTGGTGGCACTGGAAATAACTGCTCTTATTTGTTGGGTCAGATTGAGAGATAAATAGCCCCAAAATGATTGTTCTCAGATTTCTAGTTAAGCAAGGAGGCACAAGTCTGGGGAGAAACTGAGCCATTCAGAGAGATTCAGGGCTTCAGAGGGCAGAGACATGAGTGAAACCCTATAGGAAGGATAGAAAACAAGAGATAAGTTCCTGCTGCTGCTGAGGTGGTGACTAGGGGCCCGGAGTCTGCCCATGGGATTGGAGGTCATGCAGTCTTCTAGGAGTTTCTGAACTGTCCTTTACCCCACAAGTAGTTTCTCCAGCCTCCGAATTAATTTCACTCACAGATTAAGATTTTAATTATGAAAAAATATGCATTCCCTCTACGACTTTAAAATTTTCTAATTCTCCACTTGTCCTTCAAGATGTTTTTATTAACATATACCCAGAGTTTATCAATAAGTGATTCCGTTAATTATTCCAAAAATTGGAGGAAGAGGAATCATTCCTGATTTGCAATCTTATACTCCATTCATTGAAGCTGACTTTAAATGCTTGCCTCAAAGCTTTTAAAAGTCACCCAAAGTCAGCCATAATCCTCAAAAGAAATTAGTTTCTCTTACAAGTGGAAACTTCCCACCTATATTTTATAGCCCATTTAACATTTTTTTTTGTTATTGTTGTTATTCTAAAAGTGTTTTGACCATCGCTACCATCCGTTGCTGGGTCTCGGTGTTAGCTGTTAACAGGGCTGCTGCTGTTACAACTGTGTACAATAAATGTCAGCATACTTTTTCACTTGGCTTCAAAGTTTCTAACTCCCAAGTTGACTTTTAGAATTTTTTAAACCTGTTCTTTTTTTTTCCCTCTATCACAACCTTACGAGGCCATGTCCCTGAGCCCGCAGAGCATCTGCAACATGTTTCTAATGTATGTAGTGAGCTTTCTGCTCAATTGTGTGGCTTCCTGCTGAGCACTGTCAGGTTTAAAGAGTGAGATAAAGGGCACAATAATATGTCTTCAGATACTGCACTGACATCTGCAGGAGTTTAAATGTCACCAGCATCAAGGCATTTTGCCCCAAATGCACACACCTTTCCCCTTAACCCTGTTCAGTGGGATCCCATTTTAGGGAGTGGAATCTCAGTGGGGAGCAAGAGGAGATGTTTAAAACCCGACTGCTAGCTGGTCTGGGGGCCCAGGTCAGCTGTATTTGGCTAAAGGTTGGTAAATTGAAGTTGGTAAAATAATTTCATTCATGCCCAGAACAGCACAGGTGGCAGGGAATGGGGGTGGGGGTGAAGAGTAAAGGTGGGAAGAAGGGGATATTGGAGTTGGGAATGGAAGGTCAGAGAGTCCAGGAGCCCAGAGAAGAAGACTAAATGTAAGGAGGTCCCCACAAGAAGATATCCGTCATGAGTCAGGGGGAGCCAGGGCCTCAGAGGGCAGAGACAAGGTCACCCACAAATCACTGGATTTATGGGTCCAGATAGGGCAAGACTGGCCAGTGGGAATTGTTTCAGGAAACTGAACATAAGAACAACTTATCAGAGATCACAGACTGATAGAACTCACCTATTGATGGGTTTTGTTGATTGTACCATTTTCATAAAATTTTTGTTAAGATTTCAAAATGAGAAACTTCATATAAAATGAGAACTTTTTATGTCCCCAGAGAAATCAGATGATTTGACAGCTCTGAGCAAAGCACTCTTGCCCCATCCCCACTGGCCTCAAACAACAATATGTCCCCTTTAAGTCTATTCCCCCACATCCCCAACACTTCTTATTGCTAATGTTGAAACAGGAATCAAACCCCAGTTATAGCTGTGTCTGCAACATCTTCCTTACACAGAGAAATAATTTATTTGACTGGAATCTCTTCCAAAATGGGAAATGAAAGATGGAGCAAGGAGGTGGTATGTTTGTTAGCTTTGATTTACAACTGAGCCACTTTATTAATTTACATAGCTGTCTGCTTCGTGTAGGGGCATGAGTTTGACATCTGTGTTGTAAATCATCAATATTTCCCCGGAATATTAACATCCATGGCCATTAGACATCTACACTCTGAGTTTAGAATGGAGGGAGGGGACAGAACAAAGATGACAGAATCAACACAGTAGATCTATTGTTGAGAAGGCAGAAGAGGGGAGGAGTCAGAAGGAGGCAGATGCCTCTGACCAAGAGAAGAACCACCTCTAATTGCACATTTCTAGAATGTAACCACTTGCCCCATGTTCAGAAGGGTAAGAGGAGAGCAAACCTTGGTAAAATTCAATGGATCTTCTCCACTTTGGAACCAAGACACTACAGTTCCTCTCTATGTGAGAGCAAGTGTTTCTTTCCCCTTTAAAACCTGAGGCATAAACAGACTTACAGGTTCATTCCATTGCCGGTTGAAGAATTGACTTGAACTGATAGTTCCAAAAATAACTTCAGAAAATTATACAGGAGAACCAAAAGAAAACAATTTCAAGCAATCAGACCAGCATGATGTTTGTCAAGTTGGCTAGATGCAGGAATCTTAAACTCATAGACATCTAGCAGAAGTGGTCTTGTCTGGACCTAGGACCCTTGAGGCCACTTTAGCTGCGGGACCCTGACAGTAGCATGTGGGGGTCTCTGAGCTGTTGTCATTAGTTTAAAAACCTGAGCAGAAGGTGTATATTTTCTCACAGCAAGTGTCCTTGATCACACCAAGGTTCTTGGCTTTACAGGTGGTGACACAGTTTGGTAGACAAGTTAGTTCAAAATGTGAAACCCACAAGGCGAAATAATAAGGAAAGGGGTCATTTGCAAAATATTTGGGAGGAAATAGAAGCCAGGAGGGTCGGCATGGTCCAGCCTGGGAATCATTTCTCTGTACCCTAAGGCCTGTCTGGTGACACCACGTTTTCTCTCCAGGCCTAGGAGGCAAGAGAGCAGCTAGGTTAAAGTTGAGTTTGGGGCTCAAATGGAACTGGACTGAATTCTGTTTCTGTCTCTCCCTGATGCCTTACAACTTTGGCAACTATTTCAGTTTCATTTCTGTTGCTATGATGAAGTACGCTGAACAAAAGCAACATAAAGATAAAGGAGATTATCTGGCTTATAAGTCGAAGTTCTAGCCTGTCCTAGCAGGGCAGGAGGTTAAAGCAGCTAGTCACATTCACAGCCAAGAGAAGAGAGAAATCAATGCACGTGTGCTTGCTTGCCTGCTTACCTGCTTGTGCTCAGCTCAGTTTCTCCATTTTACATAGTTTAGGGCCCCTGCACTAGGGCATGGCATGGGCCACTTTGGGCTAGTTCTTCCCACATCTGTTAACTTAATGAAGACAGCCCCCCACAAGTGTGCCCACAGGGCAACCCAACCTTGGGTTTGCTGAATGCTGGTTTCTACCCCCTTAGCATCTGCTCCACAGGGATACCATGAAGTTAGAGTAGAAAACCATGTAAAGCACTTGGCATAGTGCTTAGCACTGGTGGAGTTTTCCATATAGGACATTATTGTTCTCGATTCCCTTGATTTTCTCAGAACTCTCCATTTTGCCCCATTTGAGTTAGGGGGTCTGTGCCAGCTCGTTACTGATTATGTGGATGGTGGTAGTGACCCTTCATTGCACTAAGTGAAGAAGCTCATTCTTCTTATCATTCATTGGTTATTGGCTAATGGAAACCTAATATTGCTGTTTTTGATATTCTATTTACTATTTTTATTTTGTATGTATGAGTGTATTGCCTGCATGTATGTAAGTACACCTGTGTTGTGCAATGCCTGTGGACATCAGAAGAGGGCATTGGATTCCCTGGATCTGAAGTTGTGGACAGTTGTTAACTGCCATGTGGGTGCTGGAAACTGAACCCAAGTCCTCTGCAAGAGTAGCCCAGTGCTCTTAACTGCTGAGCCATCTATCTAGCCCCTAATATTGCTCTTATATGGAGAGGCTGTATGGAAGAACACCTGACTCAACAAATAAGGAAAGAGATGAGCCCAAGATAATTGATACGAAACACAGGCTTAGTCCTAGGACTGATTTCCCCACATGCTGATTTTCAGCTGCTGGCCTTTTCCTGTGTCATGTCCAGTGCCCAGAATGAATGTTCTACTTCCCACTCATACATAGGAGGGGCCATAGGTTAAAGTTGAGAGTGTATACTATGTGCCTTTGTGAACAAGGTCAGCTTCCTGTAATTCTTTGTCCCTCCATTCCTTCATGAATCATAGAGATGGCACCTCCACCAGTTGCACCAGGCTAAATAAAATTTAGATGCTGAATGTATGGTATCTATCACAGAGAAATACTCAGTGAATGACAGCCTTTGATTTTCCTGTTCTTTTCCCCATTCTCCATTCTTTGTCCTTACCATCATCAGCAAGGTGAAGGGAGAAGCTTTTGGTTCCATGTTCTGTCACCTACTGGGGAAACAGTCAATTTGGATCCATTCTAAATATGTTTGGGCTTATTTAACAGAAAAATGTCATATAGCAGCTAGTCATACGGACTTTGAGGGTCTCAGAGGCCTGGATTCATGTCTTGGCTTCCCTGTTTTCTGGATGTCTGATTGTGTCAAACTGTGCAGTGCTCAGAGTCTTAGATTTCTAATCTGTGATCTGGAACTGTCATCCTCTTGATAGATTTTGTGTAGCTTAAATGAGATGCTTTGTGTGAAGTTCACAGAACAGGCTTGATTCTAATGATCCATCAGCTTCTTACTGTGGCTGGCATCTTCTCCATACACACTGCACTAGCCCTGTGCCCATTCTGCCCTGCCTTCCATGATGGAGAAGTGGTGGAGGCTGTTGAATATTTTCCTCATGTGTTCTTTGTTTTCTTTCTTAGGAAAAGCGCCTCATTTCCTGCGACTCCAAAATGTCGAGGTTAATGTTGGGCAGAATGCCACATTTCAGTGCATTGCCGGCGGGAAGTGGTCTCAGCATGACAAACTTTGGCTCCAGGTAAGAAAGGGAGAAACCCTTATTTACACTGACCCATCCCTTTGCAAGGGATGTGTGCTGTGAGGAAGAGTTTGTGGGTGAGAGGAGGAGACATTTTAAAGTACCTCTGCTCATTGGAAGATGCTCTGCACTCATGATCTTATAAAATCTTAACTGTAGTTCTGTTAGGTTGACATTTTATAGATGAAGAAACAGGCCAAATCTAAAAGTTCAAGATATAGAATTTGTGAATATGACTCCTCAGGTATGGATTAACAAACTTTGTCTTTAAAACACAAAGTACTAAGACTAAGACCAACAGACTATTTTAAGTTCTGGATTTGTGACATCATCAAATCTTCTCTAAAAGGTTCTTGGATATCTGGTTGAAACCCATCACTGTTTTCTTAGAAAATGTTGCTAAGAAAATGATGGTTTGATGAGTCCATCAGTGAATCAAGTCTGTTAGGAAAGTGAAGCTTGAATCTGTTTTCCTTTCATTTTTCCTCATTGCTTCTACTTCCCCAGCAACATGAGACTGCATTTCTTTGAGAAAGGGAGGAGGGTTGCAGATGGGACATGGAACAGTAATACTTGTGATAGTGGTAGCCTGATCCTGCCACTGCAAATGCAAGTACCAAGTTCTAAGGCAGCACAGAAGATAGAGCTAAGCTGCTCCACACAGTGTCTATAAGCCACACGTGGCTAGGTAATCCCTTTCTCTGTCTGTTTCTCTCCTTTTTCTCTCTCTCCTCTTTTTCTCTCTCTCTCTCTCTCTCTCTCTCTCTCTCTCTCTCTTCCCACCACATTTACATTTTCTTTTTTCTGATAATGTATTCCTGTGTAGTCCAGGCTGGCCCAAACTTGTGATCCTCCTACCTGAGCCTCCCAAGTACTGGGATTACAGGTGTGAGCCACCACACACCTGGCTGACTTCCATTCAAAGGAAACAATTATTTCCAAATAGCTTGAAGATGATTGAGATGGAGTGTTTAAAGCATATAATTCAAAGTTTGACGTCTATTCATATGTGAATATTCCCACAGTCAAGTTAGTGAGCCTTGACACACCTTTCAAAATGTCCTTGTCCAAGTTTTAATCTCTCCCTACTCCGGTGTGTAATAGATAACAACAGGGCTTCTTTCTGACACTCTGTGTTAGTTTGCATATTCTAGAATTTTATATAAATAGATTGCTGGGAAGATTGCTCAGTGGATAAAGTGCTTTCTGTGCAACTGTGAGGACAGGAGTTCAGAATCCATGCAAAGCTCAATATAGTAGCATCGTATCTGTAACCCCAGTGTGCCTGTGCTGAGATGGGACGTAGGGTAGGAGGATGACTAGAAGCTCATGTAGTGGCGATCACAAGAGACACTGCCTCAAACAAGGCAGAAAGTGAGGACCTGTACCTGAGGCTGTCCTCTGACTCTTACATGCATGTGGTATACATGCATGCCTGTACCCAAACACACATTAACACACATCAACAGGTACACACACATACATACATACACATTAAAAATGGAATCAAACAGCACACACTGCTCTTTCACTCAGTTATCCTTTTGTCCATTTATATCATTGTGAGCATCAATATTCAATTAGTTAGCATACTCTGAGGACTAGCCCACTCTAACAATGGATTACAAGTAATAGTAATCCATATTTTCTGATTGTTTATATACTCAACTGTAGATTTCCCCCCATTTGGGATATGTCCAGTTTCTATCTGTTGAGAAGAACCTGTTGGGAACACTCGTGTGCAAATCTGTTATGTGTGTGTTCTTTTGTTTGTCTTGGGTGAACATCTGTAAACATGTGATCATCATTTTAAAGACTAGGAACGGTTGAACCACTAGCAATCTATGCAGGTTGTTTCTCAACATCCTCACCAGCCCCAGCTGTGGTCAGAATTTTAGATTCGAATAGGTGTGCAATGGTACCTCAGCAGGACTTCGTAGTTTATTTCCCCGATGACTGAGAATGTTGAATGTATTTTCTTCTGCTCATTTTCCCAGATTTCTCTATAAACTTTAAAAATGTTTTTTATTGATTTCTTTACAATTTTTTATAGATTTCATACAATATATTTTGGTCATATTTAGACCCTCCCCCCATCTCCATCCTCACTTTACTACCTTCTGCCAGATTTCATGTCCTCTATTATTATTTTTTATTTTTATTTTTTTATATTATTATTTTTTAAGGCCTGTCAAATCAGTTTGTGTCCCCAAATGTTCTTCTGTGTATGTTCACCTCCTGGAGCCTGGTAAATCTACCCAGCATCATTCCCTTAAAGGAAACTATCTCTCCCTCTCCCAACAGCTATCAGTTACCAACAGTTCAGCAGCTAACGTTGGAGCTTCTCGCCCACCTCCCCTCTCCGTGTTGGTGTTTGGTCTGGCTTGAGCTTGTATAGGTCTTGTGCGTGCTGTCACAACTGAGTAACTCCCCTGTTCTTTGGAAAACACTGTTTTCTTGTAGTCTACCACCTCTGTCCCTTACAGTCTTTCTGACCCTTCTTCCATGGTGATCCCTGAGCCTTGGGAGGAAAGAATATGATATAGGTGTCCCATTCAGGCCTAAGCACTAATTGTTGACCCATTGTGGGTCTCTGTGTTAATCACCATCTGCTTCAAGAAGAAACTTCTCTAGTGAGGGCTGAGAGACGCACTAATCTATGTGTATAACAACAACTCATTAAGAGTTGGTTTAATACTATGTCCGTTTAACAGAGTAATAGTAGTAGCCTCTCCCTTATGACATGTGACCTGCCTAGTCACAGGTTCCTAGACCTGGCAGATCTGGGCCTCCACCTTGTGAAGCAGCCTTAAATCAAATCAGAAAGTGGCTGGTTAATTCCATAACATTCGTTCCATTGTTGCACCAATGAGATAACTTGCCAGACCACTTGTTGTTGTAGCTTGCAAGGTTCATACCTGGGTAAGGCTGACGATTGCTTTATTCTCCTGGTAGCATGGATAGCACTTTTCAGCACCATAGAAGACAGGCAGTAGAGATGAAGCTTTGTGGTTGATAGCAACTTGATTTCTCCTTGTTTGTTATATGACTCATGTAGGTAGTGTCTTGATCAGTAGGGTCTTACTGTCAAGCTCTGGTAGGTAACCGAGCGCAATGGCAATAGCCAGTGTTGGGTGGGGGTCTTTGGGAACCCCCTGGTCACCAGCTCCAAAATAAGACTATTCCTGGCATGAGCCTTTTATTTGCTAGCCTGTGGTATCTGGTAGGGCCATTGAACCTTCATTATAGAGTAACTCCATTTAAAATCTTTTTATGTTGTATATGTATGTGTTTTGAAAAGCTTCTGTGCAAGTAGGTTTCCATATGACTTTTTCAAATGGCCTTTACTGTTAGTTATCTCTCCTCCTGTTCCCTCTTGATGGAAGGTCAGGGTGTTTCTTCTCTCCTTAAATTTGAGCCTTTTTCTTACCATTGGAAACTCACTGGGCAGACAAAGCCCGTGTGGGGACTAGCAGTTCTTCCCTGCTGCCTTTGCTCCTCCTTCACTGTCACTCCATATCTACTAGTGCTGTCAGCTCTTTTCATTATAATTAGCGTGAAAACGCATCTTACTCCCAAGAAACTTTGTCATTTCAGTGGCCTTGACTCAGCCGGCTCCTGAGAACTAGGCAGGACAATCACATTATTTTAAGCAACTTTCGCTGGCTCTTCCAGCCATTGTATGTTCACTGTTGCCACACTTCGGAGTTGCATGCTCTAGGCCTTAGGCCTATGAACAGGAAGGTGTTAGCACAGAATGCAGTGGCAACTTTGAAGAAAATAGAAATATGCATTGTGGAGCTTTCCCGCATCTTACTTGTTTCTCTCCTTTTCAGCGTGAACCAAATCTTATTTTATAGAACAGTTTTTCAGATGACTTACGATGGGATATGAATCATGACAAGATAGCATAAATTAAAAGTGAGGCGGCACACGCTAGGAAGAGCATTTGAGAGCTCATTCTTACGCTACATACGTCTGCATTTCCACACTCTTGCTGCTGGCTGGTAGGTCACAAGTGGGGGGTCCCCCAGCTCCACAGTTGCCAGTAGAATAAAGAAATCTTGTCAGATATACAGTTTACAATGTTTGTGAGATAAACACAACCCAATTGCTCAGGAAAACTCTAACTGTTGTTCACACAGAGGCCAGACAGGAATGACTCCCAGGAGTCCTCATAAAGAAAACACTGTATGATGTAATGAACAACATTCCCATCACAGTCTTATTGAGGGCACACAACTGGGTTTCATATCATAATAATGCTCTGTGTAAAAGCAGGCTGAGGAGGTGGAAGGAGACAGAGGGGGTGGTGGGCCACAGCTAAGGCAGAGGTCCCCAGCTTTCTGCTAATTTATCTCCACCTGGGGAGGCTTTAAACTTAATATGGTGAATGGAGAGATCCAATAACTATTCTTGCAAAGAAGTCTCCTTGAGTATTGCCTCCCTCATCCATATTTCAGGGAATATTAGGACAGAGAGCATGGATACTGGGCATCCTTCCAAAGGCTCATGTGGCTGATGAAGTGCAGGCTTGCATGCCACAATGTGGTGGGAAATTGTTGACTAGTTGATCTAGTCACAGGGAAATAGAAACAATAGGATACATGCATGCACACACACATGTGCACACACATATACCTGGTTGCACATGCACACACACACATACACACACACATGCACACAATAGGCACATACAGTGAAGTGGAAATGGTTTCACCTTTTCTGAAAGATAACTAAGTACTTAATATCTAAAATCTTCAATGTGCATATTTTTCCAATGAGTAAATTTGCTCACTTCTGGACATTTCCTTAGTAAAGGCAGAGGCCCCCAGCTTTCTGCTAATCTATCTCCACCCAGGGAGACTTAATATGGTGAATGGAGCGATCCAATAGCTATTCTTGTAAGGAAGTCTCCTTGAGTATTGGCTACCTCTTCCATATTTCAGGGAATATTAGGACAGAGAGCATGAATGCTGGGCATCCTGCCAAAGGCCTGTGTGGCTAGTTTACTCTGAAAATATCCAGAAGTAGACAGACAGAGATATAGACAGAGATGTACCAGGATGTATATGCAACAGTATAGAGAACTGGAAAAATCCTCAGCATCGAGAGAGAGAGAGAGAGAGAGAGAGAGAGAGAGAGAGAGAGAGAGAGACTAAGACTAAGTAAATAACTGGAAGGAAGTAATTAGATATTAGATGGTAGATACTTAATGACATTTTCACAGTGTGTAACTAAGTGATAAGTACCAGCTATAAACAGTTAATATATTCAATGTTTTAATGAAAAAGTGCATGCACATACACATATATAAGCATATTCATGTTCACATACTTATATACACACATATGACACATATAATTCTACAAAGTGCAATCAATATGATTACTCATTGTCTGTGATGATGGTTCATGTGTGCTTTTTATTCTTTGTTTCATTGAAGTACTCCAAAATGAACACAAGGAAGTAACAAACATAAATAAATGCTGTTAAGGAGAACAATTTCTACTTTTCCTTAGATAGAGATATTCTAGGAATGATAGAAAGCCTTTCCTGGGGTCTGGTGGCCAATTTTGATGGAAGGGCTGGCCCTCCATGTTGAGAACACAGGTAAGATTCTCTAGAGTCTATGCTTTCTACAGCCTCATCATCCAATACTGTTCATCCAGGAGGGCATTTAGAGTATTCTATATGTAGTCTCCTGTCTCATCGAAGTGCATGGCTCATGAACTTAATCCTCACCACACTCTCTGGGGACCCTAGAGCCAACCTGTTAGCCTCACCATGGACCTGACCCTTGCGGCCTCTCTATAAATGTTGTGTACTGCTAGGAGTTTGTACAACAAATGCCATTTGCAGTCTCAGAAATGAGGCCATGTTCCCATGTATTCTGCATAGATCTCAGCAGGGCTCAGTTGGTAACGTGCTTATCAACATGAGCACATGAGGACCTGACTTCAGTCTTCAGCACCCAAGCACACCTTTAGTCCTAGTTCCTGAGAGGTAGAGACAGGAAGATCCTGGGAGCTCAATAGCTACCTTAGCTGAATCAGCCAACTCCAGGTTCAGTAGAAGACCTTGTCTCAGAAAATAAAATGGGGAGCAACTGAGGCTGGCACCACTGTCATCCTCTGCCCCCACCACATGTACATGCGTGCGTGCGCGTGCACGCACACACACACACACACACACACACACACACATACACCAAAACAAAAAAAGAAATCCAAATTCCTTTTGTAGCACATTCTCATGCCTCTATTTTTCCAGCCACTATGCTAGATAATTAAATGTATTTGAATTTCTCAAATCTATAAATAAAATCAATGAAATGAAATAAGCTTGAACGTTAATCAAATCATCCTCTCTGGTTGCCTTTTTACTTTCTTTTTTCATCATCCGCATATTGTAAACTCAAGGTCTGTGTTTGTAATATGGTATTCTGTAGCTTCCATGTTTTTCCAGAAGCAGCAATTGTGAATGCCACCAGTATGTTCCTTGTTAAAACCAAGGAGTGCTTATCAGATATGTCTTGGTGAAAGGACGGTGTTACATCTTGCTCAGCCCATCTCAAGTGGGAATGGCGTTCAAAGTGCATATGATTCATAGAGCCTAAGAAGCACACTAGCTTAGCCATGCAGAATACTGTAGAGTACCAGTTGTTTTCCCATTTGATTGCCTGGCTGACAGGATGCTGAGGCTCGTGGCTGCTGTTGATCATCTTCAAAGTAGTGTAGCACACATTGTTAGCCGAAGAACAGATGTAAACTCAACATTTGAAGTACAGGTTCCTACCAAATATATATCACTTTCACACTGCTGTAAAGCTAGAAATATTCTACATCAAAACATCATCAGTGCAGTTACTGTCTGTAAGCACTGACTAATCTTTCCTTGACAATTTTTCTTCCATTTTGGGTCTCTGAATCCATGGGCCAGTCACTACAGTGGAACTGTTTTAGCTGATCTGAAGGCTATACTTTCTTAGATGCCGGGAGAAGTCATGAGGCTCTTGGGTCAGAGATGCGGGGCCTTATTCCTTACTGCACAGCAGACAGGGTAGGTGGGCTTCATGTTTGCACTCATGTCCCTTGTGAGGATGATGGGCATGGGGTGGCATTGGTTGATGCTTGCACACGTGAGGTCTGAGTCATAGCGGGTCCACCTTATGTTTAGGAAACTAAATTTTTTTTTTTTTTTTTTTTTGAGTTGTGGCTCTGTTATCACATGCTCTGTCTTCTCTGCTCCTTTTCATCTGAAGGTCACTCCGGATCAGCAAGGGACTCCAGACCAGGAATGTAGCTCAGTGGTAGAGTGTTTGCCTAGCATGTGCTGAGACCCTGGGTTCAATCCCAGCACTGTGAAAAACAAATGGAAAATAGCTCCTTGAGAGAAACTCTGGGGGAGACAATCTATCTGCATCTGCAAAAGAAATCTGTGTTCTCTTACTTCACCTGTCCCCAGTGCATGGTCTTCCTCTTCCCTCATCCTGTGCAGCTTGCCTGTGGGGGCACTTGGACAACTCTGGCCTGGAATTTTCTCGTTGCACACTTTGTCTCTCTCCTGCTGGTTTTCCGTGTCTCATTTCCATTCTATGCTTTCAGGATTTATCTGAACTCATGTGGTCCTGTTTGGCCAGGAGATGGGAGAGAGCACAGAGCAAACAGAACCAATTCTTGCCCTCCCAGAATTCACCACGGTGGTAAAGGTAGACATTTGAGCAACACAGTTCACTATTTCATCACACAGAGAGAGGGCTGCCAGGGGAAAGGCAGGGACTGGTGGCTTTGAGGTGGGAAACTCAGGGATAATTACAAGGATATGGGCAGCACCCTCAGAGGATGTGGCCTTCAAGGAGAGCTTGGAGGCATAAAGCAATCATAGGCAAAGGCAGCTGTTGCTGGGAGATGGCGAATGTGCAGGCCCTTCCCCGCCTGCTCGTCTTCTTTGCTGTGGGCTCCTGGCTCCCTGTGGGGCTTTTGCCAGCCCTCTTTTGATTCTGCAGGAGCACTGAACCTCGGAATCAGACCCAAATGAGCTGCTGGACATGCATGCAGTGGGCCCTTGGAAGGGTTTCAGCGCAGCTAATCAAAAATGATTTATGTCTACTTCTATTTCTTTTAACTTTTAATAAAGAATAATCAAAAGCTATTCTTTAGAGGCTGCCAAAAAGGTACAAATGTGCTCTTAAGAGAATCGATGGGTGAGATTTTAGCAAGTTTCCAAATGTCATGCCATTGCAACAGAAGAACTGGAAGTGAAAAGAACATTCATTACAAACGGATTGTGGGAAGGGAACCTAAATATTTTCTGGCCAGGAGACTCCTGGAGCAATCAGAACAATTTTGAGCTGGAAATGTTGGACCTGATTATTTATTTATTTACTTACTTACTTATTTTTTCCTGAAGCTCAAACTAGCACATAGAGGGCTTCCTGAACACTATATTAGAATATGTCCCATTCAGTAGGTGTTCAATTTGCTCTCTGGAACCAGAGACAGTTTCCTTTTATTGAAGACAGTAATGCCATCACTCCTACCAATTACAAATCAACTGCAAGGCTGCCTCCTCTCTCTGAAATAATGACAGCCTTTTTTTAGGCTGTGTCTTGTCTTTTTGTTAAAGGAATAACGTTATGACATCAGAGGCGAGTGGATGGGGAATTGCAAAACAGTGAGGTCTTGATAGATACCCTGATAGAAAACCCAGAAAGAGGTAAACAGTGTGCTCAGTGCATTAGGGCCATCTCTTCTCTTGTGGTTCCTAAAGAGAGAGGGCCTCCCTGAGGGTGGAAAGGTCTGCAGGTTCTAGGAACAGGAATACAGAAGTATGTTTCCAGGCTCTGTTCTTACATTGGGTGTAGGCTCTCAAACTAATCTGGCTCACCCATGTAAAACAAAGTAAGGCCAGAAGAGGTGGAATATAAGCTGATTTTACAGAGAGAGAATCATGCAAATGGAAAAAGATGGAGAGAGAGCGAGAGCAAGAGTGAGAGTGAGAGAGGGGGGTATTGAGATTTCATAGGCAACTGTTATGATGAGGAGTGGATGGGGAATTGCAAAACAGTGAGGTCTTGATAGATACCCTGATAGAAAACCCAGAAAGAGGTAAACAGTGTGCTCAGTGCATTAGGGCCATCTCTTCTCTTGTGGTTCCTAAAGAGAGAGGGCCTCCCTGAGGGTGGAAAGGTCTGCAGGTTCTAGGAACAGGAATACAGAAGTATGTTTCCAGGCTCTGTTCTTACATTGGGTGTAGGCTCTCAAACTAATCTGGCTCACCCATGTAAAACAAAGTAAGGCCAGAAGAGGTGGAATATAAGCTGATTTTACAGAGAGAGAATCATGCAAATGGAAAAAGATGGAGAGAGAGCGAGAGCAAGAGTGAGAGTGAGAGAGGGGGGGTATTGAGATTTCATAGGCAACTGTTATGATGAGGGAGATATAGGTAAAAATGACATTGAGCAGAACCCTGGTTAAGCTACAAAATACCTTTGTGCCATTTAGAACTTGTGTCTCATCACTGAATGAATTGGAAAAACGGTTCCCCTCTGATCAAATGCAGCTCCACTTAGCTTAGTAAGCGGACAGAACCTCTGATAACTTTTGTCAAAGGCACTCATTCAACAGGAATCACAGCTTTGCCCAAACAGCACAGGCTGGATTTAAATGCTATATGCCTTGTCCTGTGACTGGACATCCTTGTGCAGTGAAAATTGTTCAACCTCAGGAAATGGTCCTAGATACAATGCAGTTTTCTATCCGTGTGTTGTGGGGTATTTGGCTCCTGACTTTCCGCTGACAGACTGAGTATGCCATTAGCCTTCAAAGTTCTGGCTAGACCAAGGTCAGCAGTATTGGTATCACCTGGTAAGCTGTTATAATTGAGAATTAGCCACTCTCACCCCAAGCCTCTAGAATCAACTTCTCTCCAATTCTGATAAATTCTGAAAAGTGAGAACCATTGGTCTAGACTGATAGAGATGGGTCCAGAAAACCTTGCCCAGACTATTAGCATATCACCTGCCATAACTCCATACTCTGAGAACCTGTCACACACACACACACACACACACACACACACACACACACACACACACACACCATGCTCCTTCCCGTATGTGTATTTCTGACTTAGAGAATTCCAGGTTTCCCGGAAAACCAGGCCTACAGTGTCTCCTTCAAAGCATTCCACAAGCTGTTTTCCATGGAACATTTTCTGCAGGATGGGATAACGTATTTTTCAAACAAACAAAAGTCTTTGGAACCCTGCACACTACCGTCTCCTCACAAATCCATTGAGTATAACTGTGCAGATGTGGGATGTGATAAATGTCCTGTTTTAGAATCAGATCGCCTAGGCACAGATCCCTCAGAGTCACATAAAGACGTGTTGTGCTGAGACTTGTAGACCAGTATCTTCAGTATAACTGGAACTTGCCACAGATGAAGAATTTCAGGCCCCACCATTGGCCCACTCAGTCCAGTCTAAGGTGTATCACTTAACAACTCCACCATTACTATGCTCATGTTGTCTCATATGTATTTGCAATAGGGTCTCACAGTATAGCCCAGGCTGGACTTAAACTCTTGTGTCTGCCTCCCAAGTGCTGGGATCATAGACCACCATCATACCTGGTTAATTAAAAATATTAATAGGACTTAATGCCATACTTTATCAAGCACCACAATCACCTGCAGAGTTTTGAGCCTGTTGGATAAGAGTCAATTAGAGTTCCTAATAGATGTGGTCTAGGGTAGGGCTAGAGAGTCCACATTTGTAGTTCCCCTGAGTTCATGGAGGGTGTGAAGTGGCCAGCCTGGGTGCAGGTTTGAAAACCACTGCTGCAGGGTATTTTTAGAATGGCCGTTTCCACGTCCGCCCAGTTCTCCGTGAAGGACGCTGTTTCAGAGCTCCTGTATGTTTTACTCTTTTTGCTGTTTTGTTGGAGTTTCTACCCAGCCTGTAAATTCCTCTGGGCAGAAATTATACCTTCCACACTCCACACTCTCTCATTTTCTGTTTTGTAAAATAATGAGTACATTTCCAGTGTGTTAATAATAGAATAGGGGAAGGGGAGAAAACTCAGAGTACGAGCACCAGTAAACAACATCCACAAATGGAGAGCGGCCCTGCAGTTCTCTTAAAAATTTATACTTCTGACAAGTTCCCCACAGCTACTGAGGTGGCTGGTCCAGGGACCACCCTTGGAGAAGAACTCTCATAGGAATTTCAGAGGGATTAAGTAATCTCTATCATGCAAACCAGGGAGTACAGTGCTTAGTACAAACCTAAGTCTCAAAAGTGCCAGTTACATATGGTGGAATACAAGAGGTTTAGGAGGGGGATGGCGGAAGCATGGATGGGGAACAGGATCTAAATTTGATTAAGACCTGTTGTATGAAATTACAAAAGCTCAATAAAAAATTTTTTTTAAATGCCAGTTAGGGGGTGGGTGCTGGAGAGATGGCTCAACAGTTAAGAGTACTTATTGCCTTTCCAGAGGACCCAAGTTCAGTTTCCAGCATCCTCATGGTGGCTGACAAGTATCCGCATCTCCAGTTCCAGGGCATCCGGTGCCCTCTTAGGGCCTCTGTGGGCACCAGGCACACACATGGTGCACTTACATACATTCAGGCAAAACTTTCATGTACATAAAATAAAGTCTTTTTAAAAGAATGCCAGGTGTAGTAGTACACATCTGTAATCCAGGGAGGCCAAAGTAGGAGGCGCCTGAGTGCAAGATTGACCTGGACTACATAATAAATTAGAAGCCAGCCTGAACAATAGATTAGATGATCTTGAGATCTTAAAACCCAAGCATGTAAGTTTGACTTTGACTTAAATGTTCAGACTAATCCAAAGCTGAACAAAATATTTATCTAATTCAGCTATGCAACTCTTTATTCATTTTAGATAGATGGATGGATAGATAGATAGATAGATAGATAGATAGATAGATAGATAGATAGATATGCCTTATGGGTAGCAATAACTTATTTCAGAGAAGTTGAGCTTTTTGTGTGGTCAGTGTTCTACTAAGGTCAGTCCCTATTAAAACAAACAAACAAACAAATAATAAAACCCATCAAAACAAAAAGATTCAAAATCAAAGTATTAGCAAATTTCAAGGCAATTCTTGCTGGGTTTCAGGGGCACTGTATATAATTTACTATGGGACAAGGAAGGGATAGGAAGTATCAGGTATCATGGATGTTGCTATTGTCCTTGAGAGATCCTCTTTATAAACCAGTGTCCCCAGCCCCCAAACACTGCATTCTGGCTGCCTGTGGCTCTAGCTCCTCTTCCCTGGAGAAACCACCTTCAACCAATGGTAAATTTTCTCATCTTGTTGTCTGATAAGCTATTAGCAATGACTGGCCACTGTGGTGGTTCAAGTGCTGGCCTCTGGTCTCTAGGAGAGGGCTACTTTTTCCATTAGTCACCCTGTCAGTCAATATATTTTGATTTATAATCATCAGTGCTGAGAACTGTGCTTTGTATAAGTACATAATACAAAATGGCAGAAGTACATTTTGGGCAATTTCAAAAATTATTGGCCATTCCATTCTAATTATAAACCAAAATTCATTTAATGATATTTTCAAAAACTCAGTTTAGCAATTCAAATACCAATTTCTTATTTATTTTTATTCTTGAGAATTTCATGTTTGAGTGTTGTCTTTGTGTTATTTCCATTCTTCCCACCAGCTCCTCCTGTGTCCCCCTCAATCCTTTCAAATTCTTGTCCTCTTCTTTGATTATTATCGTTACATATGCATGCCTCTCTCCGTCTCTCTCTCTCTCTCTCTCTCTCTCTCTCTCTCTGTATATGTATGCAATGCACTGAGTCCATTAAGCAGTGCTTGTGTATACCTGTGTTGAGGGCTGTCCATTTGGGATTAAATAACCTCTCAGGGAGCTCTTTCACCCTCTCTCAGCATTCATTGAGTGTCTGCAGCCCTTCATCTTGAGGTGGGACACTGTGACATCCCCGCCCCTCCACCTTGGCATGTCAACTGATTTTATCATTATGAAGATCTCATTAGACTACCACACTGCAGTGATTTAATTGGTACAGCTTCCCCATCATATCTAGAACACATTAAACTAGCAGCAGGTATCTTGTCCCTCTGGGTCTTACATTCTTTCCATCCCTTACCTCATGATATTTCCTAAACCTCATATGTAGGAATTACATTGTAGATTTGTCACATAAGGTCGTGCACCTTACCCAACCTTGTCACTTGTTCTGTGCATTTGACCAGTTGTGGAACTTTGTGATAGTCTCCATCTATTGCAAAAAGCATCTTTGGTGAGTGGCGAGAGGTACACTTGTCTGTAATATACGGATGCATATTTAGAATACAGCAAGAAAGGATGTTGGTCTAGGGAAGTGACAGAAGTAGGTTCTCTAGGATCTGTAACCTCTCCAACCATATGTATTTGGCCAAACAACAATTTTTAAAATCAAACATTGGTGTTGCTTGGCATGACCGCAAACATGGTGCAAAGTGCTGGTGTTCTGTGTACAGAACCAAAGCTGCAGTACACTTGTGTGATGCGGCATGGCTGAGCGCTGCCAGATACACCTCAGATTCACCGTGTGTTTGATTTTGAATTAATTTTTGCTCGTGGCATCCTCAGAAGTCTTTTGCTTTTGTTAATTTTTTTACAACCCAACATTCAGCTACATGCTTCCACATGGAGTTGTGACCTACAGTTTAAGATCCTGTGTTTGAGGGCTTCCTCCTGTGCTTTGGGTTCTCCAGGGGATCAGGCTGAACATCTATTCCAATTTTGACCATGTCTGTGCTTAACCACTTTCCTTACCCTGTCCTTTCCCCACCTTTGTCCCAAGAACTTATGGTGAGTCACTGGGGCTTAGGTTTGGCTTCCAGAAAGCCTAGGTAAGATTCCATTTATAAATGTCCGTTGGGAAATGTGCTTGATTGACTTATAGAACCACAAGAGCTAGAATGCGATTCAACTTTAGAACGATAGCCATATAGACATTTAAAAAGTTTGCCACAGAAGAATAAGAAGTGCGCTCTGAAATTTCAAAAGAACGGTATCCTTATGTCTGAAAGGTGTTACTGGAGCCCGAAGAAAATTGCCAACCAGCAAATGAGGGCCAGAGCTCACAGTATCTTCCCCCGTCTTCCAGACACAGTCAACCTTGCCCTGCTCCTCTGGCCTTCCCCAGGCTTTTAACTTCCCCCACAATCCCATTCCCCATTCCTACCCTTCTAGCCTTTGCCTCTCTGTGTATCATATGCTGTGTGATGTCTTGGTTGGGAAAATTTTGATGCCGGGGCTTGGACACAGGACCTCTTGCTTGCTAGGCAAGCACCCTGCCACTGGGCTGCGTACCAGCCACTGGGTAAGAATCTTTACTCTTCTCTTCCCCCAGCCTCTGGGCTGTGATCTGCTTCAGGTCTTCAGGCATGCCTCAGTTACTACATTCTTCTTGTGACAGTTTCAGTTATCAATGTGCCCCAACATAGAATCACCCTGGAAAAGTTTAACTGAAAGATTATCTAGATCAGACTGGCCTCTAGGCATGTCTCTGGGGGATTGTTCTGATTGCCTTAAATGATGTGCAAGGACCCAGCCTCAAAGTGGGAGGCATCGATTACTAGTTTTGGACCCTGGACTTTGTGAGAGTAGAGGAAGCCAGCTGAGCACTAAGCACACGTGTGTTCGTTTTCTCTGCTCTTGACTGTTGGTGTGACCAGCTAAGCTCCTGGCACTGTGACTTCCCTGATAGAATGTCCTGTAACTTGGAATTGTAAGCCAAATCAACTTCTTCCTCCCTTATGTTGTTTTACGTCAAAGTGTTTTCTCAGAGCAACAGCAATGAAACTAGGACACTTCTTTTGCTACCCAAACCCATGGATCTGTGTTTCTGATCCTTTCCCCACTTAAGCAAATTTCCTCTTGTTTTCTCCCTTTACCTTCCTCTTCTGCCTTTTATTTGGGGTTTATGCAGTAGCTGTGACCTGCTTCTTATACACTCATGGTGTTTGAATCACTTCTCCATGTCGCTGTAGTGTTTGCACATCTGAGCCTCTTCCCATTTGAACATCTACATCCTGGTCTTCTGGTACTCTCCCACTTTCTGTCTCTGGCACCCTGCGTTCCTGTTCCTCTGCCTTGATCTTCAGCCCTCACATGCCCTTTTCTGCTTGCTTTAGCCAGTCACGTTCACAAGCTATTCCCACCCAGGCTCATCTCTCTGAACTTAACCTCCATTTCTCCTTGCCCATGGTCCATCCCTGCACTATTTCTATCTTGACTCTGGGCCCTCCTGATTGTCCCTGTCCTCCTGTTCCTGCTCCCAATATGACAAGTGTGATTATCCAAAGGCCTATTTTCCAGAGATTTTATAAGACAACCTGCAATTTCCTATCTTTCAGTGGGAGAAAGGCTCTCAGTTAAGGAGCTAAACAGAAAAAATGTGAACCATTCAGGGGACTGCACTTAATCCTCTCTGGTTCTGCTAGAATCTGACAAAATTAAGAAGATAAGTAAATAATACTAGAGGCGACATCAAGATAAAATTTAAATGTGCACAATGAATTTTTTTTGGACTTAACCAGCCCTTTCTTTTAGTGTTAGTTTCTTATTGCTACTGAAATAAACTCCACAAACTTAACAGCTTAAAACAAATTAATTTTGTTGCCATTGTAGAGATGAGAAATCAGAAAGGAGGTTCAGTGAATTCAGCATGTGGCATCAAGATGTTTGTGGGCTGTGTTCCTTGAAGGTGTGTCTAGCCTTTGGGCTGTTGGCTGCATGTGGCCAAAGATAGCTATGAAGGCAGCTCAACATAAAATGTTAAAAGTTGTGAAATTTCCATGTGTTTTGAGTGGTCCTTGAGCATGATATTATGTGATAAGTCATTTTGCAATGTCTGAAGGTGGGATGTGCCTGTAAGGGTCTGGGGAGAATCCATTCCCTTACCTGTTCCAGATGTCACAGGCCTCCTTTCTTTAGCTCCTGGCTCTCTCCTTCAGAAGTGAGCAATTGCCTCCCTCTCACCTGTCCTCCCATCCTTCCATCCTCTGAATCTCTCTCCTGTCTCCTTATTTATACGTAAAAACCCTTTTGATTACATTAGTACCAGATGGATAATCCAAAATGACCTCCTAATCTCAAAATCCTTAACTGTGTTATATCTTCAAAGTTTCTTGTTTCAGGTAAGCAAATATATTCACAGCTTCTGGGTATTAGGATGTGGGCATCTTTGGGGGGCTCTTATCCCATTGATCAAAATTTTCTTTGCTACTTTCGTGGTTACTTTGGAAAAATCGTGTAACACCAGAGCGGTCAGTCATGTGCTAAGTGTTTCATGTACCTTCTTACCTTTTCCTCACAACGACTTCACAAGGTGGGCACTTTGCACAAACCCATTGTACAGGGGAGGAAACTGAAGCTTTGGGAATGGAATTACCTGTACAGGGTTATATGAAGTGAGCATTTGACTGTTTTGTTGCTGTTGTTGATTTGGTGGTATTATTATTATTATTATTATTATTATTATTATTATTATTGGGTCTTTTTGAGACAGGGCCTTCCTGTAGCCCCAGCTGTCCTGGAGCTCACTATGTAGTCGAGGTTGGCCTTGAACTCACAGAGATCCGCCTGCCTCTGCCTCCCGAGTGCTGGGACTAAAGGCATGCACCACCACGCCCAGCCATATTATTATTTTATGTGTATAGGTGTATTGCCTGCATGTGTGTAAGTGCACCTGTGCCATGCAGTGCCCACGGAGGTCAGGAGAGGGCATGAGATTCCCTGTAACTGGAGTTACAGCCACCATGTGGGTACTGGGAATCAAACCTGGGTCCTTTGCAAGACCATACTCGACCATCTCTCTAGCCTGTTTGGTTTTTTCATTAGCAGTCTCTACTTGTCTTTCCCTAGCTCCATTTCTTGTCTTCTTACAAGTGCCCAATTAACTGTAGCATCCTGAGACTGTCACCACTGGTGGTCCAGTCCCCTCCTGTGGGAAGCACCCTGGATTCAGAAACAACTGTACATGAAGAGTTTTATTCCAGATGGGTTTACTGTTTGATATATTATTTTTTCCTTCCTAGCTTTTTATAGTCCTTTATCCTTAACTGTCAGTATCTTTATGAGCCCCAGCTATTTAGGTTTTCATCAATTTCACCAGCTAGATGGCTAGCCATTTCAGCCTCAGTATTCTGGCCTTAGCACAGGACAGTGCCCTAATGTTGGGTGTGATGTGCACTCAGCTCTCTTCCTCTGAGGCATCCATTCCTTCTGGAGGATTTTGTTTCCTTTATCCACTTGTCCCTTGCCAGGTCCTTTCCTCTTTGCTTTCCTTGCTTTCTGGGTTATTGCTCTCAAGTCTGTCTGCCCAGCCAGCGAGTTTCTGCAGAACTACATCTGCTCTTGACTACCAGTGGCATGGTCAATTCTGCACATGCTGTTGTTTTCTACAGTTCTTCCATGTCTCCTTTGCATGATTTATTTCTTAGGCATATCTTTATCCACTCACTGATTAGCTCATGTTTTGTGGCGTCAGTACAGCACCATTTTGTCCATTCTTTCTTTTGAATTTTCCAGATTTCTCAGGCGCTTTGCCGGTTGGGTGTGGGAGCTGTGTCTCATGGATTGATTCATGCGGTCATACACAACAGTCCTGCTCTTATCTTTTAACACTTATTTGGCTATTTATTTTGTCCTTAGCTACAAGTCCTGCTTCCAGCTTGAGGTGGAGGCTTGGGTCCCCTCTGTGTGCTGACCCTGAGGAAATACCTCCCAGAAGACCTCACCTCAGTGATGCTGGTCTCTTGTTACTTGCAGCCGATGTTTCAGCCCCAGCTAACCAGCATCAGTTGTCCCAGTAAAGCAAAGGTTTTACTTCAGGTTCTGGTCTCTTCTTAATCACAGCTGATTCTGCAGCCCCAGCTGACCAGAACCCACAGATTCTCAATTCAAGATATCACACAAACAGCCCTGATAGGCTCTGCTTCCCCTTGAAGCTTCACAAGCCAGGCCTCCATTGTTCACAACTCTTTCAGCATAACTGTTCCAAGCTCCACAGAAACAAACTTTAAGCACTCAGTGGCTTTCCTGCCCAAAGTTCTGAACGCTTCCACGATCCTCCTAAAAACACCAAGGTCAGGTCTGTCACGGCAATACCCCACTCATGGTACCAATTTCTGTCCTAGTTTATTTCCCCATTGCTCTGACAAAACACTCTGACCACTATCAACTTTGGGAGGAATGGGTTTATTCAGCTTATATTTCCCAGGTCACAGTTCATTAGGGAGCCCAAGGTAGGAACTCAGGGCAGGAACCTGGAGGCAGGAGCTGGAACACAGACCATGGAGGATCATTGCTTACTGACTTGCTCCCCTGGCACCTGCTCAGCCTGCTTTCTTATGCAACAGAGGCCCACCTGCCCAGGGGTGACACCACCCACAGTGGGCTGGAACCTCCTACATTACTCAACAATCAAGCAGGTGCCCCATGGACATGGACACAGGCCAGTCTGAAGGAAATTCCCCAATTGAGGCTCCTTCAATCCAGGTGTGTCAAGTTGACATGAAAGCTATCCAGTACATGTGCCATCATACTCAACTGCTCAGTTGTATTTTTAAATTGGATCAATAGTTTAATCCAGGATGAGAACTCATTAAAGGACATCCTTGGCCCCAGGAGCATGTGAGTGGTGTGGGGTCTATGTTATAGGGTGCCAAGAATCCTGTGATGCTATGATTTCTTCTCTCCCTCCCTTCCTGTGTCCTCAGCAATGGAATGGCAGAGACACGGCCCTCATGGTCACTCGTGTGGTCAACCACAGGCGCTTCTCAGCCACGGTCAGTGTGGCAGACACTGCTCAACGTAGTGTCTCCAAGTATCGCTGCGTGATACGCTCGGATGGTGGGTCTGGTGTGTCCAACTATGCGGAGCTGATTGTGAAAGGTGAGTGCCAGCAATCTATGGCTTTACCTAGTCACTGGCTTTCAGGACCTTCTCCACTCCATTTATCCACAGTCTGAGCTGCCAGGAGGAGTTCAAGCCCCTCTCTTACCTGCTTCTTTCTTTTCCCCACAGCAGCACGGGTTTCCAATTCACCTCTCCCCAAAGCTCTCACATAGTAACATGGAGGATCCCTCCAAATGTGGCTTTATTTTGTATTCAGTCAGGATGGACACAAGTCATATTCTTGTTCTTTGGAGATGTTCTACTACAGTGTTCTCATAGAGTTGTTTCTGAGGGATATATTATTTATTATTATTATTGTTGTTGTTGTTGTTATTATTTCATGTTTTTTTTTCAGACAGAATCTCTCTGTAGCCTCAGCTGGCCTGGAACTCACTATGTAGACCAGGCTGACCTCTTTCTTACAGAGAGCTGCCTGCCTTTGCCTCTGGTGCACTGAGATTAAAAGTGTGCACTGCCACACTGGCTCTGAGGGATTTTTAATTGTTCCATATGATGACTTTTGAAATAAATGAGCCTGCCTCCAACAGTCTGGAGTCAACGTTTATCAGCTTTCTTAGGGCTGTTTATCTGGAGTTACTGTTTCTGGCCTTTCCATTGGTTCCTCTACTGCTTCTTTTGAGAACATGCAGGTCCTACTCACATACCATGTGTAATGGGCATATACAGGCATACCATCCCTCCCAGGGAATTTTTCCATTTTTAAAAGTCCCCTTAGAGTCACTTAGGTAGTTCCTAGTGTTTTTGGCTTTGCTTCTTCGTTCCTTTGGGTATGCAACAATTAATACCTCAGTGCAGTTCTTCTGAGGAAAACTTTTTTTTTTCAATTCCACGGAATCAGATATTTTCCTTAGAATAAATTCCCCAGAGGTCGACTTGGTAGGCCCAAACAAAGCACATGAACATCTTTGTGGACTTTCCTTTGTGTTGCAGTTTTGCTTTTGGTTTGACAATTTACCAGGTCGCAAGAGCAAATGAATGTACTCATTTTACTAGCAGTGTTCACCGATTAAAATTACAATACAGCAAAATTTAGTGAATGAAATAATGAACCTGCTCACATTATGCAGCTGTAAGTGAGATTTGCTGTGCTTGAAGAGAAATGAAATGCTTGCTTCCCACAAGGCTCTGGACTTGTTATTTTTTGGTTAAGTATGGCTTGGTATGAAAACCGTGTCCTCTCTTTGCTAACCCTATGTAAATTGGTGGCTTTAATGGGACCAGAGTGGGGAATCACTCTGGGTTTTTCTCTTTGGGACCACCCTGACTTTAGATGTATATTCACATGGAGGACAGTGTGTCATCTTTCACATCATCTGGTCTCCTTTCCTTTTGTGATGGCTAATATTGATTGTCAATTTGACAGTATCTGAAATCACCTAGGAGACAGGCCTCTGGGCATGCCCATGAAGGGTTATCTAGATTAGGTTAGAGATACTGTAGATTAAGTTAGACGGGAAGACCTGCCTTAATCGTGGGCAGTGCCATTCCATGGGCTGTAGTCCTGGACTGAATAAATAGGAGAAAATGAGCTGAGCAGCAGCGTTCTTCTGCCTCTGCTTCCTGACTATGGATGCAATGTGACCAGCTGCCTCAAACTGCTCCCCTGCGACTTCCCTGTCATGATGGCTGGTACCCTAGAACTCTTGAGTCAAAATCAATCCTTCAGTTATTTTTGGATATTTTTATCATAGGTCTTATCACACTTTACAAGGACAACTTCCTTCACGTGTTCGTTCGATTTTTTTTGACTCCCGTCTCAGACATAACTCTGCGAGGGGAGGGGCGTTACCTGCTCAGTTTTAAGTGCCCTTATTCGGCAGAGTGCCTGGCATGGGTTCTTTGTTCACTGACCCATGGAACTTGCCAGTGTTTGAGCCTTGCTTTTATCTGCACAGTCAGTTATTTTATGACACTCAGCCTTAAGAGTTCTGTAGATTGGTGAATGAATGAGTGAATGATTGGTTTCAGTAGACATTTATTTCATCACTACAATGTCAGGAACTTTTTAAAAAAATATTTATTATTTTTATTTTATGTGTATGCATGTATTGCCTGCATATAGGTAAGTGCACCCGTGTCCTGCAATGCCCAAGGAGGATAGAAGAAGCTGTTGGATCCCCTGGAACTGGAGTTACGGACAGTTGTTAGCTGCCATGAGGGTGGTGGGATTCGAACGCGGGTCTTCTGCAAGAACAGTCAGTGTTCTTAACCACTTGAGCCATCTCTGCAGCCCCAATGTCATGAACTTTTAAGCTAAAGATCAACAAATTAGGCCATCATGAACAAAATAACTAATAGCCCCCCCCAATCACCTTTCCATTCATTTACATGGAATGCCATTGATATATAAAAGAACCCATTGCTCTGATTGCGTTAAGTTTCCTGTCTTTGCTTTTCTGGTGCCACAAGTTTGATTTGTGTGACACAGTGGCATTTGCTGACCTTTCAGATACTCAGTGAATATGTAATTTTCTGAGCTGTTCCCTGGAACGGTCATTGTATCTTTTAATGGTTGATGTATCCAGGTAATGGATACAATCCAGATCCATTGTATCTTTTAATGGTTGTCATTCTCTCCCGTGAGAGAATGACAGCATTCTCATGCTCTCTGTCATCCTTCAAACACCTTGCACGTGCCTGGTGAGAAATGGAGAGCAAGGAGAGGTATGGGATTAGTGATGCGCATTGATGTTTACACACAGACAAATGGGAACAGAAAATGTTTGCTTTGTTCCTTACCTGTGTCCTCCACTCAGCTGGAGGGTACGGAGGTGTGGGGAGTCGAATCAACAGGCTACTGGGGCAGAGAACTTGCTGAAGCAGGAATGCCCCGAGTTGGATAGGTGACCACTGGAACCGTGCTTCATCCTTTGATGGCTATGCCTGAGAAGGCAGTTAAGGCAAGTGGGCAGCCTGAACTCCAGTCTCTACTGCATTCACCAGGAGTCTCAATGTGACCCAGCAGCCACCGCTGCTCTGAACCCCCCTCCTGTAACCCTTGCCATTCATTTAAGAGATGTACTGGGAGGTTCTGGGGCTCCTTCACAGCAAGCAGTGGTGCGTTGACATTTTCTGTAACCTGGCCCTGTTTTATTGTACCTTAATGCAATTTGCCCATATGTTTGGAATAGGATATCAATTTTTTAGTGCCCCTTTGCCATCCATTTTAATATTCAGTTGGTGATAAGCCATGCGCTTGGTCCCTTGAATGTAGACAAGTCCCTTCACATATGTTATCTCATTTGATCTTAATTGCAGCTGTGCAGGGTGATTTAATTTCAACTCCTTTTATGGCTAGGAGGGCCATCACTGCAGGGTTGAAGAGTGGAGGGTCATTCTAAGGGAAGAGCTGAGGTCAGATCTGGGTCTAAAGTGTGCTGTTTTGGGCACATTTGGAGGACTTGGTGATTTTTAGTCCTGTTGGCACTTGATATCACAATGTTATAACCACTGCCGAAGCGTTCAGACAGCAGGTAAATGGGTGAGCTCATGGCCCAAGTACACACACACACACACACACACACACACACACACACACACATGCACACACACACATACCTACTAAGGAATTCTTGGTATCCACACAAAACAAGACAGTGAAAGGCAGGGTCACTCACAAGCAGAGGAAACCTGTCACTCTTGAGAGAGTGCCCAGTAGCCACTTGAAGGCAAGGAATGAGAACATTTGAGAACAGGGTCTTACAAAGAATGACTTATCTTCTTAGTAAGACCCCTTTGCCTTGGCTGAGCTGGGGCTTAAGTGCTTCAAAACTGAAGTATTTACACTTAAAATAAAAACAGTAATTATTCTTTTATCAGAGAAAGGAGAAAGGTCTGAAAAACAACAACTATAGAAACCAAGCCTTCTCAAGGGCCAAGTGATATCCTAAGGGAATGGGCTGTGACCCATGTTGTATTTCCTCTTCTTGAGTGGTGATAGACTTGTGTGTCCCACAGATGGTGTACACCGAGAAGTCAGGAGGCTCCAGCTGATCTTGGGGCATCACAGAAAAAAAAAAAAGAAAAGAAACCTGTGTGGTGTGGTTCTCTTCCATGCATGGTTCTTCCATACATGGTTTTGATTCTAATCCAGCAGGAGAGAACACCATGGCCAAGGTGCTGGAGTTGAATTCTGGCCCCATCTTGTGCCAGCTCTGTGACTTTGAGCACGGTATAAACCCCTCAAGGCCTTAGAAGATGCATCTGGAAATAGGGATATAGTATTATCTCCCTGGAAGACTTTTGAGAGGGTGAAATGAGATAATAGATGTCTGTGTTCAGAAGTGTCTGATACACAGTCTCTAAGAAGTGAACAGATGAACAGCATGTAAGTGGGATTTCCCGGGTGAAGAAGTGAGAGACCTAGTGAGTGGGACCAGGCATCTGACCCAGGTGGTTTAACCAGTACCTCTCTGACCTTGGAGAAATCATGCAGGCCTCTGTAAAAGGGGGGGCTGGTGCTTGATTCTCACATAGTGATGCCTGACCATAAGGAAAGAGGATTTTAAAATGTGGGCTTGGGGATCCACACAGGTGAGAGATCTCTGCATCTTCTCCTGGGTCCACCCCAATGAATCAGGGATGCTCAGTAGCTGGTCCTGCCATGAGCATTACCTGGATACATGGACCATTTCTTCCTAGGGTTATTTGTTCCAAATTCTGGCCTTGCTGTGGCAGAGAGCACACAGGGCCCCTCAATGCCTGAAGTGCCAGGACTGGAGGTCTCTGTGATGGCTTCCACAGCAGGTGCACCCACCGAGCTGAGCAGGACAGGCCAAGGCTGAGTCTTTGTCTCGCTGTACACAGGCAGGCTGGCTGACTCACCACCATCCTAGCACAGTGCCGATCAGGGCTTTAGAAGTTGCAGCCTGATCTGAATGAGTGTAGGTAACATCACATTCTCTGGACGACTCACAGACCTCAATGAGAACAAATTGGAATTACTTAATTCTGAAGAGCTGTTTATTGAGCTGTGATAATGTACTGGGTATATGTTAGATTACTCTGTAATTGAGGTTTCGCTCAGTTGACAGCCCATCTCCTTGGCTACCTGTTCCAGACTAGTGCTCATAAATGTGTCTATTCTCTCCCTCTATTTCTGGTCTCTCCAGTCTCTTCAGTTTCAGGGTGTTTTGCTTCACTCAAGAACATGGGAGTCCTCAACAAAAGTTATTCAGTTGCATCCTGATGTTCATAAATTAGTGATTTTAAAATTAGTCCATTTCATATCCTACCAAGTATCAGAATACTTGTCAGTATGGAGTTAGTGTCTCAAAAAATGTAATTCTAGTGTGGATAACCAGGTGAACTGACTTAAATATTGTTGTGAGTCCCACTGGAGCATGTGGGTTGGGTCAAGAGGAGGGATTGTGGATTGGAACATACTTGAGTTTTAGTCTTGGTCCTGGTCCTGCTGCCTGTGTGAGTTCAAGTAAAGCACTATTCAATCCTGGTCTCATTTTCATCTGTATAATGGGGTGAAGGTATTTATCTAATTGGTTACTTAGATGGAGAGACAATATAATATGTGTAGATCCTAGTAAAAGGAAAATGCCTGTAAGATTATGTCTGTAATTAGGAACAATTATATTTTTACTATTCTTATTAGATAATGTTACCTAAATACAGTGTCTGTTGTCTCTTGTCCAGCTTTGAAGGAATGCTGTTCTGTACTGTGGAAATGTAACTTTAAATCAAATTTAGGTCTCACTCATATGAAAGAGCATGGACCGAAGTCATCAGATCCAGCTCATGGGTTGAGGTCAGTTGCAGAAATGCTTTACTTATAATGTGTGGAATTTTCTTGTGTCTGTTGTAAAAGCTTCTTGAAGTTGTGTAAAGATGGGCTACACTGCTAATCCTGCATCCTGGGTTGATGGAGAGGGCTGCTGCATTCTGACAGTGCTGACTCCACAGCTGACCACACTCCTGATTTGGTCTGTTTTGCTCTTTCACTGGCTGGAGTCTCTGTGCACTTTAGTTCACAGCTCCTGCTTGAAAGCTGGAATGTCTGGAGCATCTGACTGCTTCCTCTGTTCATTTGCTTAGTAAATCTTCATTGAGCCCAAGCAGGTGTCAGGTGCTATGGTAAGCTCATGATCTTGCAAGAGGAGCCATGCAGACCCTACAGCACATGATCATGGAGTTTATGTCAGGCACCTGCTACTTGAGCTTAAGAATCTTTAACAGTGACTTCCTGTTGTAGGGACTGTTAATAATCCCCTTTTACAAATGAAGGCACAGAGACCCAGAGAAGCTATGGAGATTTCCCAAGCTCACAGAGCTTTCAAGTAGGAAAGCTAACCCTTCCTGTCCCATATTTCCTGAAAAATCCCACATGGTAGCTCCTACAACATGATAGGAACTGAACAATTTAGTCTTGGAATGTCTTGGAGGGCTGCTCTGAGTGACCCCACCTGCACTGGAACCTTTGACCATGGCAAACATATGAATAGGAAGAGCCTGGCTAGTCTTAAGACATGAGAAATGAGAACCAAATAAGAGGTAAAAGGGGGTGACATTTTTGAGGATAGCAGTGTGTGTTGGGCACACTTTCACAGTCTTTGGACTAGCACAGGATCTGGAGATATATTCTGAAGGAGTCAGGGGGCTCTGAAGCACCCCTACACATGGTTCACAGATAGTTTGCTACCATGAGGCCAGAACTTTGCATTTAGCTCTGCATCCTTCCCTGGTCCTGCCTGCATACAGCGGCTAGCCACCATCGGGCAGCTAAGTGTACTCAGGACACAGCCTGTGTTTGGAAGAGGAGTGAAGAGGCTTAAGGGGTTGGGATGCCTAGAGGCAGATTAGGGGCTGGAGTTTGAATGGAGGAGGTTTATTTATTTGGTTCTAATGACAGAGATGTGCCAGCCAGTAAAGGGGGCGTTTTCAAGCAAGTGATCACTGTGGATACCTGGAACTCAGTCTCCCAGGAGGGAGATTCTGAAGTTCATGGTAAAACCCTGGGGTGCAATGAAGCTGGAATATTGAAACCTTTCCCATGTCACTGTTTGAGGGCTTCTTATGGGGGTCCTGGATACAGGATGCCCCTGCTTTTTGGAGGAAGCTCCTACTGAGAATCAGATATGACGGTGGGAAGCCACTCTGTATGCACCAAAATAGAAAGGTCTGAGAGATGGGAGCAGGGGTAGCACTTCTGCTCCAGGGACCCCACAGCGTCTGCGGCCCGCTGGGTAACCAAGGTTGCTAGCTACTGACTCCTAAGAGAGAGCATCTGTGGAAGTCAAGTGCATGCTGGGAGAAGAGGTAATGCCAGCAGCCTCTGTGAACAATGCTTTTGGAGCCAACAAAGCACTGCGAAGCCTCCCTCATAACTGGACTTCAGTTTTCTTCCAGTCCTTAGAGGCAAAAGGGACCCAGGGTCTGTGTTTCTCAGAGACCAGGCTTGGGGAATAAGAATGTGGCCTGGGCTCTGGCTTCCTCCCTGTGTCAATTCCACTTCCTAAGTCAATGTAGAAGCTGCCGTTTTCCATGTTCTAGGCCAGGGTGGCACACTTCTTGCCCAGGATGTGATGGTGAATATCCTCAGCTTGATGGGCCATCCTATCTCTTTGTACCACCATCATTCTGTTGTCAAAGTGAAAACAACTACAGAAAATATGCAATGTCGGACGCTCCGACAGGTACGGCACAGGGGAAGGGCCAGGACCAGCCTGGGTCCTCTCTTAGGGGCTGAGCGGGATGGTGAGTGTCGGCAACTCAAAAACCACACCAAGTCGGGAGTCTTGTCGAGGCAGGAACTCACTTTATTGCATCAGGCATCAACTTATATAGTTTAAGCAAAAGGGGTGTGGAAAAGGGGGTGGGTATAGGAATGTGTCATCTGGGGCGAAGACTGTGGGCCACTGGGAATTTATTACGCTAGTTGTTACTGGGCAGAGGCAATCTTAGATAGGGCACTGCTGAGTCACCTCCACACAGAAGTGACAGGCCAGAGACAGGTCACTAAACTTTAGTCAGGCTCAGGAAGTTACATTAGGCCTCATTTTTCTCCATGCCGTGTATATGAGGGTCCAGAAGGCCCAACAATGCAAAGGAATGAGCATGGTTATGTGCCCCAAACTTTATGTATAGAGATGGGTGGAGGATTGGGTTTGTCACACTCTCTGCTCTGTTCAGATGAATAACTATTCCAGCTTCCTTCCCTCTCTTTTTTGCCCTTTTGAGGTCTACTTTCCAATAAACACCGTGAGTGGCAATTAGAAAGCAAATTTTAAATCCTGGTATTTCCTTATAAACCCATGACTCAGTCGATAAAGTTCTTGCTTTGCAAGCGATAGAACCGTAGTTCAGATCCTCGGCACCCGTGTAAATATCTTGGAGCAGCTGCATGTGTCTGTAATCCCAGTGTTGGGGAGGCAGAGCCAAGAGGATCCCTGGAACTCACTGGCCTAGCTGAATGTTCCAGGTTTAGTGAGAGACCTTATTTCAGAAAGTTGGAGAACAATGAAAGAATATAACTGGTGTCCTTCTCTGGCCTCCAAATGTACATGCAGAAATGTCTGTGTTCACCTGAACATACATTTGCACACACTGACATGTACATATTTCACACATAGAACACACCCGCCAGCAGTGTATTAGTTACTTTGCTGTTGCTGTGATAGAAACACTAACCAAAACAACTTGTAAAAGGAAGAGTTTATTTGAGCTTATTGTTCCAGGGGAATTACAGTCCATCATGGTGGGGATGCATGGTGGCCAGAGGTGGCTGGAGCAGGAGCAGAAGTGAAGCTCTCACATCATCACTTAGGCACAGGAAGCAAGAGCGAGACTGGAGATCCAGCAAGGCATAAGAACTCTCTAAGCCCACCCCAGTGACGTGCTTCCTCCAGGATAGCCACACCTTCTAAGACCTCCCAAAACAGTGCCACCAACTGGGGACAAAATGTCCAAATTCTTGGAGCCTATGGGGGACATTTTCATTCAAACCACTACAAGCAGTTTATAATATCCCAGAATAAACCTCAAACTTCTTGCCACGTTACCACCTTCTTCAGGTTTGAAAAAACCTCAAACTATCTCTCTCCTCTGTGTTTCTTTGACTGGCCCTTGCTGAGGCACTGGCTGCTCATCAGCTGCAGGCCAAGATGGACAAAGGCAAATGTTGGGCCTGCAGGGGATAGGGCCATTGGTCGTGTACCTGTCCTAATAAGATTATGAAAGAGGCCAAAAGGAGCCAGGTTCCCCCTTCAAAATGCCCGAGATGCAGATCTAAGGTGGAGGCAGATGGTAAACCCATACAAAAGGAGGCCAAAAGGAGCCAGGTTCCCCCTTCAAAATGCCCGAGATGCCGCAAAGGGCATCTAAATGCAGATCTAAGGTGGAGGCAGATGGTAAACCCATACAAAAGTTACCTTTAAATGGGCAACGGGGCACCTCTCAGCCCTGCCCCAAAGAGAGGAAGGGAATATACCCCCCAAGTCCAATGGACGATACCTATTGATTTGCATAAGCTTAGGATGCAACTTTCCCTAGATGGCCATTAGTTTAAAGGCCTAATTGATACAGGGGCAGATAGTACTGTGATCACCATATTCACCTTCTCATCTCTTCTCTGGCTGTACTGGTCCATCTCCTCTTCCTTGAACCTCACCAAGCTAGTACTGACCTATGGAATTTTGTATTTGCTTTGCTCTTTGCCCGAAATATTTTTATTTATGTAATTATATAGCTCGCTTGTTTTGTTCCTTCTGGTCTCTGCCCAGATATCAGCTTCTCAGAGAGGCATCTCCTAACTAACTACCTTATATAAAAGAGTGCTTACTAAATTCCCAGCTTTACCTTTTGTAGCTTTAACCCTTTGTGCTATTTTTTGGTTTCTTTAATAGGTCTTATCACTCCCATATACTGTCACCTTTATTTTTGTGTAATCTTTCTGTTGCTAAAACAAAATACTGAAGATAATTAATAGGTGAAAAGGAAAAGGTTTATTTGATTCACAGTTTAAGGTAGGGCCAAGTCCTAGATGGGAATGGTGGGGAACATATGGTGGAGTAAACTGCTTTACTTTATGTCCAGGAAGCAAAAGTGGAAGAGACCAGGGTCTTACATTTCTCTTGAAGGGCATACCCACAATGACCTAACAACCTGTCTTACTTTTGTATAACTGTGACGAAAGACCTGACAAAACACCTTAAGGGAGGAAGGCTTTATTTTAGCTCATGATTTCAGAGGGCTCCTTTGCAGCTAGTGGTTTCCTTTTCTTTTTTTTTTTTTTTAAGTATTTATTTTTCCTTGTTCTTTTCTTACAGTGGAGGCTGCAAGCTTTTTAATGCCCTGTGTGTATAGCCTGTGTTCTTGGGGTTTGAGTCACCTTTTCAAGACGTGCTAACTATGTGGCTCACTCTGTGGCCATAAGGATAGTAATTTATTTTTAAGAAATGCCTTCTAGGTCTTCTTCAGGTCTTTTTATGGAGGGCTCACTTCCTGGTGAACCCCACCTATTTCTCCAGGACTCCTTCATACACAAGTGTGTGTACCCAACTATGCCTGAAAGAGCCTACCTCCTCCACTCTTTCCATTTCCTGTCTGACCTTGGCCTTCAGACTCAAGAAGCCTCAGCATCCCCATCCTGTCTGCAGGCTTCAGTCTATGTCTCTTCACACTCTCAAGAATGCATAGATTGGAAATCTGAGGTTTTGCTTTCAAATCCAAGTTCTATTCTGTAGTATCTGTATGAATTAGGAATATAATTTCATGACTCCCCAAATCCCTTAGATTTTGGAGAAGGGATGTGGAGATTTTAGGGAAATGGAGCTCTCTCTGTGTTCTCTCTGTCTTCTCTCTCCTTCCTCTCTATCCTCTCTCTCTCTCTCTCTCTCTCTCTCTCTCTCTCTCTCTCTCTCTAGGTGTACACACATGCACATGCTTGTCCTCATCCCCACATTCACCAGCTGCCTCTCCTCAGCCTCTCACTCCCTCGCTCTTGATAACATCCCCATTAGCTTTTCATGGGAAGAAAGAAATGACAGATGGGAAGAGGGTGAAAAGCTTCACTTGAACATATGTGTGTGGGGGAAGTTAACAGGGAGATATCTATGTATATTGTACTCTATATGGGCACAGAGACCAGCTTATTTTTAAAGAAGCGTAAATGTGGATAAATAAAACCTGACAAGTATTGGTTCCCTTGAATTATTTTGACTACTTCATCAGCTGCATGCTGATGTGTTGCATTAACAGTTTTAATGCATTTGGAAATTAAATCAAATGGCAATTGCATTAAATCCTCATTCACTTGGAACATTACCTTCCTGTGTTCAAATGGAAGAATGATCTGGGGCTGGAGAAAGAGCTATAAGAGACTGTAGTTAGCTAGCACACATGGACTATCTATTGCACACCAATAACTTGGCTGGTTATCTTCACATGAGATTGCATTTAAACTTTCCTGTGGTCTTAGGAAGCTGGGACCTATTAATCAGGATCATGCATTGTAACATCCAAGCCTGCTTTCTTCATGAAGGCTCACACTAGTGGTGCTAATTTTTTCTATACTGTTTTATTCCATTTCAGACTTATGTGGACTATTTTTAAGGAGTTACACTTCAGGTTCAGCTAAGCTCAGTAAAGCCACAAGCTCTAGCTTTGGAAAGCTGGTATGGTCATTGCTTCCGTACCCTCATTGCAGCCTAATTAAACTTACAACCTCACCTCATCCACTGGTCCTTAACTGAAGCTGATTTTTGCTGTCCCCATCAGACATGCGATAATGTCTTAAGACAGATCGGATTATCATAATTTGAGAGGGAAAGTTCCAGTATCTAGTGAGATGAGTTCAGAGATACTGTCAAACATTTGTCTTACAGTAGACACACACTAGTATTTCACTAAACACACACACACACACACACACACACACACACACACACACACACAACATAGCTTTCTGTGGTAAAGAATAGTCCAATCCTACAGGACCATAAGATACACCAGAACCCATGGCCCAGACACTCCCCATGGGGAAACTTCTTTATTCAATCCTGTGGCCTCACTCTAGCTGGGATGTGAAATGTGGGCAAAGGAAAGTGAATCTGATTATATGAACATTAAGAGGTGATTCGCTTTCTTGAGCCAAGGTCTTTGTTTATTCTGACTTGAGTCCTGGATTTTCTCTCTACCATTTCCCCACTAAATACTGTGGAGACCCAGTACAAAAAACAGAGACTAATTCCCTGGTACTGATATCTATGGAAAATTTCAAGTAAGTCTCAGGCTAATACAGATGCCCACCAAACACTCATGCCTTCCGTTACTCTGCATGGGGGAACAGTCTTTGTGAGCAAGGACTACATCTCCCAGAATGCCTCATTCTCACTAGGCCCCTACACTTGATTTCAGTTAAAGGAATATGAGTTAAGTGCTGCATGTCATTTCCAGCTCAAACAGTTTTAAAAGGAGTTACCATTATCCACAATCTCTCTTCCTTTGGCAGAAAACAGATAACTCCAAGCTTTGAGGAGGGATAGATTCAAAATATTCAACAAGCCTGAGTCCATGAAATCACTTCTGATGGAGAATTATCTGCTAAGCAGGGCTGTTATTTAATCAGCAAAATATTATTGTTG
The DNA here is from genome assembly GCF_000622305.1 of Nannospalax galili. NCBI lineage: Eukaryota > Metazoa > Chordata > Mammalia > Rodentia > Spalacidae > Nannospalax > Nannospalax galili. The sequence goes on along the minus strand of NW_008353921.1, from coordinate 1,559,194 downwards.
AGTTCAGCTACAATGCCTTGGGGTTTCTTTGTTACAGTAGCTCACAGTATCCTAATTAATACAAGTTGGATCAAGAAAAGCAGTTAACAACCTCCCCAGGCTTAACCTCTTCAACCAAAGCTTTCTAGTCTGCTCAGAAACAGATGGGCAGATGCATTTTCCCCCTTCCACAGATACTGGCCTTGAAAGTTCAAGTTATATACAACTTAGAAGTTGGATAGTTATTCTTTTATGTTGTTGGTTGTGTGATAAATTTTTAAGTGACTGGTTTCAACCACTGTTCACTAATATAGAGTCTACAAATCTGAGAACACGAGGGCAGATATTGTATATTCATATTAATGGAAGGGGCAAGAAATGCTTTGGCTGTGGCTCATGAAAGAGCTGTGGCTCTGGCTGTGGCTCAGGTAGAGGCTGGTCAGGTGGGATGCACTGTTAACTTAGTAAGAAGGATGCATCTTGCATGGTTCCAATGACTGGTGATACCCCTGTGGGGCAGGACCTGCTACATGAGGTAGGGTGTTAAAGTATAGAGTCCTAGCCAGCCCAGTTGGTCAGGGAAGCTGTGCCCAGACTCACTCTAGTGCCCACTCTTCAGTCCAAGGTGGCCCACCCACCAGTGGATGGGTATGGTGGAGAAAAGAGGCAGAGTCAAATGTTTGGCCCTTCAAAAATCAAGTACTGCCAATCATTAAGAAACAATCCTCATGAAGACACTATGGCAACACATTTATACATCTGCAAGACAAAACTGGAGCGATTAGTCAGAGACAGATGTCACAAAACAGTGTCTCGGCAACTTGGGTGGCCTGATGGCTCCCCTCATAATCAGCAAGTTTCCGCATCCTTGTGCTGCACTGTTTTAAGTCCACATTCATTTCCTGACCAGGATGTGCTTGTGCTGATCCAGGGAGCTCCGATCCAGTGCTTAGGGGAGGCTTATCTGTGAAGAGACACACCTTCCATTTTGTTGCCAATTGAACTTAAATAACCTGCCTTGGGTCCTCAACCTCCCGAGTTCTCAGAAGAGAGGGTTGGGTTAAACCGGTGTGTTCACTTAGTCCCTCCCATACACAATAGAACCTGCCTAAAATAGTATGAAAACACATGGCGCAGTTCTTTGGCATCACGGGGCTCCTGGAATACTAGACAATTTATGTTTCTCTACCACCTGGGCAGGTAGATTTGTTTCTTTAAAATTATTTTTTTCTCCTCCTCCTCCCCCCCTTCCTCCTCTTTCTTCTCTTCCTCCTCCTTGTTTTCCTCTTTGTCCTCCTTTCCTCCTCCTCCTCCTCCTCCTTTTCCTCCTCCTCTTTCTCTTCTTCCTCTTCCCTAATATATGTGATTCTCTTCCTATTCCATGCTTTCTTAAGTGTGGTAGGAAAGAAGACTAGGATTTGGTCTCCTTCCTTTTACAATGAAATACGTTTCTGCCCAGTCTTTCATTATTAATCAGAGTACCATGTCTGTTGCTTCTGTGCGTATCTAGGGGCAGATGTGACTCCCTTCCCACCCAATAACTAGAGCCTGTTTTTTTTTCTGATGGAATGCAGCCTGGTGGCAGGAGCAGACAGTTGCTGGCAGAGCTGTTGATAGTCTGTTCTCAGTTAGGGAAAGCCTCCTGCTTGAGTTAATCAGAGGGAAAACGTGCTCTGTGCTCTGCTCTTCTGATCTTGCACACATACATGTGAGTGAGGAACTGCTGGGCCTGGGAGATAGGATTGCACTTTGCTGTGGCTTCCAAGCACGTGACATGTTCCTCCTAACGGGAGGTGGGAGGCTGCTCTTTCGAAGCCAGCTGGGCTACTGCAGTCTTGAATCTGTCTCATCTTCTTACTGTAAAATTAAACTCTGCAAGTGACTGAGCCTCAGTTTCTCCATATGTAAGTGGGAAGAATGATGTTACCTCACATTCTGAAGCTCAGTGAGGTAAAATGTGGAACTATACAGCATGGGTCTTACTTCTTACTCACTACAGAAATTCAAAGATGCCTATGACCACATCCTTTGTTCATTATGCTGTAGTTTCCTCTTTAGATAGGCAAGCAGGCTCTTCTTCTCAGACCTCTGCATTTAGAGGCTAGAGCAATGCATGTCAATGTGACACACACCTCTTTTAGGCCAAGTATATGACAAGTCCTCCATGCATGAGCTCCTTCTCTTCAGTCCTTCCGCTGTGACACCAGAGATTACATACTGAGCCAAGCAGTGTGGATAGAAAGCTGGGTCACTGACTACCATGTGGAACTGAGCACCACCCGTCCCCGATGAGTAACTGCACTGGGCAACATGAATGGGCAACAACTGGACCAACCATCATTCATCTGACCAAAGGCTATGGCAGATGGGACTGCCAGAGGGAGGGCTCTGTCCTTTGCCCTAACCGTGCCTGTCTCGGTGGCTGAGAAACTGCTTCTGGTTATCTGTGGAGTAGATAGTCACTTGTAGCATCTGGAGAGGGCCATTGTCCCCTCATAGCCTGCTGTGGAAGTCTAACAGTGATTCTGGACTTAGAAGAAGGGGAGGTAGCTGGATCCTCTGTTCCTTGCTGTATAAATTCTCTTTCTCACCTCTGTGATAGAGCACCTGACAGAGGCAACTGAGCAGGGGCCAGTGTATTTGAGCTGATTCAGAGGATATAGCCCATCATGGTGGAAGAGGGTATGGTGGCTTAAATGGCTTGGTCCATGGTGGTACAAACTTATGGCTGGTTACATCCATGGCAGCAGGTAAGAACCAGAAGCAGAGTTCATGTTGACCATGGGGCTAGTCTATAACTAAACCCTGCACCACAGTAACCAATTTCTTCCAGCTAGGCCTTACCTTCTGAAGGTTCTATGGTGGAAGAGGGTATGGTGGCTTAAATGGCTTGGTCCATGGTGGTACAAACTTATGGCTGGTTACATCCATGGCAGCAGGTAAGAACCAGAAGCAGAGTTCATGTTGACCATGGGGCTAGTCTATAACTAAACCCTGTGCTACAGTAACCAATTTCTTCCAGCTAGGCCTTACCTTCTGAAGGTTCTG
>NW_008353921.1:1554860-1556095 GCF_000622305.1 Nannospalax galili | reverse complement strand
AGAAAAGGATTCCTACATTTAATTAAACAGCTGGTGAAGGAAGGTAGGGGACGTGAGCTGAAGGAAGTTGATGGATTAGCAGCTGTGGGCTACACCTCCAGGATGTTCTCTACCTACCTGAATGTGTGTGGAGACCTTGACTCAAACACTGCTGACCACCTGACCCCATCACACACTGCTCACAGCCCATCCTACACTGAAGCACCTTTTCCCTGGGACCTCTCATCCCTCTCCACGGCTTCCCACACCACCCCTCCCCACACCACGGCTCCCCATCAATAGCCATGTGGGTCTAGTGGAAACAATTTCTGTTTTCCTGGTCTGAATTTCCATGAGGAAAATGCTCTTGGCTGACACACTTCTAACTACTGTCCAGCTTGCTGCTAGCAGCTTTGAGGATTGTCTCATGACTGGCCCTCTTTCTGGCTGCCCTTTGAGACCCTTTAACTAGGGCCTGTGTAAGGCTCAGCGATCTGGCCCAGGCCTCACCACATGATAGGCTAAGACACGCCGGGATGCAGGGATGCCTTTGAGTGAGTCATCCTTGAGAAACTCCAAGGTTGGGAAATTTTGCAAACTCAGACCATTTCTCAAAGGGAAAAAAGTCTCCATGTCAATATATTTGGTTCAGAGAGTGAGAATCCGTCATTTCCATCCCCCTCAAAAAGATTTTCCTACTGTAGGAAGCACCAAACGATGGTGCTGGCTTTCACTTCAGAATTGAGAAGTAGGAAAAGTACATCTTTAACCCTAAGAGAAGTGCTCCTACTGAGGGGATATGTCTGGGACTGGGATGTAGTGGGGGGCAGACCCAAGTCTCCCAGCCTGGACATACAGGGGTCTCTGTGTGAACCCTGGACAGCAAAGCAGGAACCACATGCCATTTACATACACTCCTTCTCTCTCTCAGCCTTGAGGAAGGATATTTGCAAGTTAAATGCATTTAGGTTAGAACTGTACTACTGAAGGCAATGTTCCTCATATAAAGAGTGATTCAGCCCCTGTTAGAACTATTGAGTATGACTGTAGTGACATTTCATGTATGTATGTGTGTGGTGTGTGTGTCTGTGTGTGTATCTGTGTGTGTGTGTGTGTCTGTGTGTGTGCGTGTGTCTGTGTGTGTGTCTGTGTATGTGTGTGTATCAGTGTGCGCGTGTGTGTGTGTATATGTGTGTGTGTGTGTGTGTGTGTGTGTGTGTGTGTATCTCGCTATGTAGCAGGCTGGTCTGGATTTT
>NW_008353921.1:1531227-1551227 GCF_000622305.1 Nannospalax galili | reverse complement strand
GCAGAGACAGGAAGAGCCCTAGGGCTTGATGGTCTGCAGAATCAGTGAGCTCCAGATTCACTGAGAGACCCTGTCTTGAAATATAACATGGAGGGTGGTTGAGGTAGACAATTTATGTCAACCTCTGTCATCCACATGAATGTGCACACATGCTCATGAACGTGTCCACATACATATACACATAAAAACAAATAAATAAACACATAAATGCAAGGTAGTTGTGTTTTACTTGCTGCCTTTGGGGAAGAAAGGTGAAAGCTTTCACAGTTTGTGTTTTTCAGGCCTGCCCAGCCTCTGAGATTTTGCACGTGCTATTCCTTTGCCCCTTAAACTTCTTCTCTGCCATAGTTCAGCACAAGCACTTTGTCCCTAGAGAGGACTTTTCTGACAGCTGTCTCCACAGTCACAAACCGTGGTCTCACATGTGCACCCACATCTCCATCCATCTGCCAGACGTGCCTACTAGATTATAATCTCTTTGAAATCCCAGACTACGTCCAGTTTGTCTGGGTTTCTTTTCAAGATCACTGTATATAGGAGGAACTCTGTTGTTTGAGTTTGCTTTTGAAATCAAATACTTCCATTTTTTTGTCTTTTTTAAGACAGGGTCTCCCTATAGCCCCAGCTAACCTGGAACTCACTATGTAGACCAGGCTGGCCTTGAACTCATAGAGGTTCGCCTGTGTCTGCCTCCTGAGTGCTGGGATTAAAAGTATGCGCCACCACGCCCAACTGAAATAAAATACTTTAATGTTTGAAACTTCACAAGGATGCTCAGAATAACCCACAGTTACAATGTCCACTTTCAAGTAGAGGAAGCAGAGTGATTAGGTGTTCTGACTAAGGACACATAGTTAGAGTGGAGTTGGTGGGATGAGTGGTCCAGCACATAGCCACACAGGGCAGCAGATGCTTGAATGGGTTGGCCCCTTAGGAAGCCCAGGGATCTTCAGGACAGTCTTGGCTTCTGATAATGCCCTCGGGAGACTGTGGAACCAAGAGCTATAGCCAGTGCCATCATTGATTACTATAGACTTCTGTTCTAATTGCTCTTTTCAAGTGTTTTGCTTGTAGTTCCCTATGTGGGGGACATAGTATTTGTAGCAACTGTTAATGACAGGGCTACTGAAAAAGACTATCTATTTTTGGAGTTAGACTTCAGCCTAAAAGAAATAAAAATAAACATTGAGAGTTTTTTTTTTTTTTAAAGAAAAAATATGTTGAAAGAAATCAATTCCATCTCTAAATATTCTCCTTCCTGGTGAGAGTACCGTGGGGATTTATCTGGGATTGGAGGGGAAGGGGCTCAAGGTTAAGTCCTGGCTCGACTATGGACTCAAATTTCCAAGGGATTTTTTTACCTCCTCCAGGTCCTGCTGGTCTCAAGGACAGCTTAGGTGCGACCTGGCCTGGCTGAAGCCTTATCCCTCCTCTCATCTGACTGGCTCTGTCAGCTCTAGAGTTAACCTTACCAGGCCAAGATGGTTTAGTTTTCTGGGCCCAGGTCCCAAGAGTTTCCCTCTAAATTGTGCCTCAGCTGTTCAGCACTTTCTTAGCTCCAGCAAATCCTTAGCAAATGCTGTTACTGATGATGTCAGCCATCCTAACGTGGATCACACCTAACACTTGTTGAGACAGTACTGTTTACTTAGTCCCTGCTGGGTACATCTCAAACACTGTTTTTGGTTATGCAAAAAATGTGCTTATGATCCCACCCCAGGGGCAAACCTCATGTACTTTTTGTTTCTGATGATGTCCCAATGACTTTGAACTTGGCTAGGTATCTTGACTGGGACAGAAGGAACAGCTGAGAAGTTCGCAGAGGCAGTTTCAAGAGGTGTCATGTGTTCCTGTTCCTGTCTTGCCTGCTGCTCATTCTTAGAAGAACCTGTTTAGGTGGTTGGTGTTCCTTCAGCCCAATTCCTGGAAGTGACAGATGAAACAGATTTTAATTCAACTTGGACCCAACTTCAGCTAAGTCTAACTAATCCATAACTGAGCCATAGATCTAAAAGCAAGAAATAAAGGTCTGTGTCTATCATTAAGATTTAGGGATGTTTATTTCTATAGCCAAAGCTGACTGATACAGTATGTTAAAATAATGCTACTGGACTGGGGAGATGCGTAAAGCACTGGCCGTGCAAAGGTGAAGACCTGAGATCTGGAATCCCACCATTGCTATGGAGAGATAGGAGACAGAGACAGGAAAATCCCTGAAAGCTCACAGGCCAGATAGCCTGGCAAACACATCTGTAAACAAAGAGATCCCGATTCTAAACAATGTGGAAGGTAAGGAAGAACACCCAAGGTTTCCCTCTGACCTCTGCACGTGTACTGTAACACATGCAAACCTGCCTGTGCACATACCAGACCCATACACACAGAGAGAAAGGGAAAATAAGGGCTAATCTTAGATAATGCTCATAGCAAAAATGATTATCATCCTGAGACTGTATTGCATTACCTCCTAGAAGTCTGCCAAGCTCTGACCTTCTGTAATCCTTACCCTGGGGGACTGGCAGCCTTTGTTCCTCATGTGGTTGTGGTCCTTGGTCAGCAGCATCACTTTATTAGGCTGGGATATTGTAAGAGATGCTATTGCAGACAGGAAGGGGCTCTGCCTCCCATGTACCCATTGGTGTTTGGAAAACTGAGCATAGTATTTTACACTGAACTTTACAGAGAAGACCTAGCTTTTTGAAGTCTTATCTGCAGAATTGTTGACACCAGCCCTCTTCAGGACTTACTGTCCCTGAAGTCCATGAGGACCATAATCCTAGAGTCTTGTGGCTCAACTATTGTGCTGGCTTCCTAGGGGTCTTGGGATCTGCTGGGTTGTGTCTGGATCCAAGGTTCTCCTGGGCCCTAGAGGCTACAATCAAGGCAGCAAAAGAACAACCAGGCCCCAAAGGACTCATTTGAGGAAATACAGCTCAGACCTAACATTCTTATATTGTTGATTCTGTTATTTCTGTGACAATTTCATTCATGTATACAGCATATTCTGTTTCCTCTGTCCCCCTTCCTCTTTTATCATCCCTTCCTCCCCCCTTTCTCACATTCATACCTTTTTGTTTTATTTTGTGACCCATTGTTTTTAATCAGAGCTATCTTTCTGGCCAAAGCTTTGGAACTATTCATGGAGCCCGGTGGGCTTAGTGTTAGGCATACATCTGAAGGCAGTGGCTGTACCTCTTCCGGAACCCATCAATTGCCAGAAGTTTAGCAAAGAGTGTTAGGGTCCCATGAGCCCCTCCTCTATTCATGATTGGCTGTCCTGATTGGCTTTCGTTGTCTCCCTGACATATCTGGGAGGAGGGAACTTCAGTTGAAGGATTACAAATCCTCCGTCAGGTTGGCCCACGGCCGGCCGTGTCTGAGAGGCATTTTCTTAATTGCTAATTGATACTGGAGGGCCTGGTCCATTTTGGGTGGAGACTGGGGCTGGAGAGATGGCTCACAGGTTCAAAACACTGACTTCTCTTGCAGAGGACCCACATGCTGGCTAACAACCGTCTTAACTCCAGTTCCAGGGGATCTGATGCCTTCTTTTGACCTTTGTGCTCATTGAACAACATGGGTTCACATACATGTAAGCAATACACTCATACACATAAAATAAAACGAAGTAAGATATTTTTTTAAAAAAGAAAGCAGGCTGAGCACAGGTCAGAGGAGCAAGTCAGCAGCCAGTGTTCGTTCCTCTGTGGTCAGTGCTTCTGTCCTTGACACCAGGTTCCTGCTGAGACCCTGCCCTAGCTTCCCTCCATAATGAGCTGTGATCAGGACAGGACGTGTAGGTCAGATAAACCTGTTCATCCCCCAGGTTTCTTTTGGTTAGTGTTTTATCACAGTAATCAAAAGTAATTAGCACACAGGCCCAGTCTTATGCAGGTCTAGTACAGGCAACCACAGCTGTGAGGTTGTTTCCAATGGCTCTATCATGTCCTGAAGGAAGCATTTTGCAGCCCCTAGGCCTGTCTTTTAGCTCTTGCATTCTTTCCACTCCATCCTCTTCAGTGCTCCTGAGGCCTAGAGGGGGTGGCATAAATGTCCAGTGTAGGGCCAAGAGCTCAACTGTCATTTATCCTAAGCATTTTGAGCAGCGACAGCAGTCCAAATGCTTCTTTATACTCATTGACAAATACTAATCTCATCCTTAATCAGAGAAGCTTCTCTCAAGAAGTAAACAGTGGTGAATGAAGACCTCACATTCTTGTGGCCCTGATACAGAATGGGGAGCTGATTCAGAGTCCGTTTTCCAGCCAGGACTCCGGCATCTTCCCTGGAACCGGGGAGGGATCTCCCCATGCCACCTCTGCTCCCTCTGAGATGATTTCATGCCATCACCCCAGCATCAGGCTGAGGCCTGGATTCTTCCCCTCCTCCTCTCTCAAGCCTGGTTCTCCCTAGATCTGGGCTTTGCTTAAGATGAGCTCAGAGGACCTAGCTGGGGAGATAGCTCAGTCAGTAAAGTACTTGGCGTGAGGACCTGAGTTCATTTCCCAGTACTTATGCAAAACATCCCTATGTGGTTTTGATAATCCCAGTACTGGGAAGGTAGACAAATGATTCCCTGGGGCTTGCTAGCATAGCCTAATTAGGCAAACTCTGGGCCAATGAAAGACCCTATCTTAAAATAAATAAATACCCAAAGAACAATAATAAAACACAAAAAAACTATGGTGGACGTACTTCCTGAGGAATGGCACTCAAGTTGGTCTTCTGGCCTCTACATGTACACATCTATATGTACCTACAGGAGCATGCTTTCTCCACACACAAAGAGTTCGGAGGCCCAATGAGCAAGAATGGAATGCTGTTTTCTATGAAGTGAAGACGTGAGCGTTAATAAACCCAAATGGTTTTCCTTAGAAGCCCCTAGCCTCCCTTGGCAGGGAGGGCAGTTGATGGTACTGTAGCAAACACATTGTATTGATTTCAAGGAAGCAACCAAAGTGAGAGTTCAGAACGCCTTCTGGAAGGCAGGCAGCCCTTGGCTCTGGTGAGGTGCTAATGAGCTCCCCAGCCAGCTCCAGCTGACCTGAGAAAGACCCAGGGCCCAGCATCAAGAAGGGCACCTGCAAGAGCAGCCATCAGGCCAAGAATGCTGAGCGGCTTCCTGGACTCCTACCAGCTCTATGCTCCAAAGTCTTTTGTTTCTTTTTCTTTTTATCTTTATGTGGAGAAGCAAAGAGCCAGCATGCAGTGGGAATTCCTCCCTGCATCCTGTTCTGATCTATTTGCTTGTATAAATGAGCTCATCTTTCAGAAGAAAGTGAGCCTGCTTCCCTGAAGGGGCAGAAACCTGCAAATTTAGTTATTCCTCTCCTTACAATCCTCACGTTTTTCCATCATCCCAAGGCTGAATTACCTTTTCCATGCGGCTATCAAGATGCACAGGTCATCTGGAGGGCAGGTGGTGAAACCTTGTATTTGGGGAGAGTTGCTCATAAGCAGGTGCATGCCAGTATATTCAGTGGACACTTTCACTTCCATCTGAGGTTGCAACTTTGTATTCCATGCCCAGAAGCCTTCTCAAGAGAGAGCAGCTTGCCATGCTAAGCTGGGTACTTGATGTCCCGTACAGCCTTCATGCTCACGTTTATCTGCAGCACTGGTGCCAGGAGGAAGCAGACCACTGGAAGGAGGCGGGACCTTTCCCTGTGCAGTGAACTATGGAATCTGCATGTCTTCATTTATCGTGTGTTTTGGAAATCAGTGTATGTTTCTAACTTTTACAAGGCATGGCTTGCCAGCATGTGGTTGAATTCAATAGCCTGAGGCAGGTGTTTCAGTGAGTACCCCTGAACATCAGACTTTCACTGACAGGAAACCTGAATTCCAATCCCTACTCTGAGGCTGAAGAAACATGCCAAGTCTCTAGACATTAAACAGTATGATTATTCACCTTTGGATGCGTTACCTGTTCTTCCCTGGGCTCTGTGCCCCTTTACCTTTCTCTCAGGTCATCCTTCAAACCTCAGTTTAGATGTCACCTCCCCTCTGAAGATTCATTTAGCCTTCCCAAACAGATAAGCTCATTTTCTTTTTTGAGCTCTTCTATGCATCTATCTATCTAGCTATCTATTTATCTGCACCTCCCCTCTGAAGATTCATTTAGCCTTCCCAAACAGATAAGCTCATTTTCTTTTTTGAGGTCTTCTATACATCTATCTATCTATCTATCTATCTATCTATCTATCTATCTATCTGCCTGTCTGCCTGTCTGTCTATCTATCTATCATCTATCTACCTACATATCTACCTACCTATCTACCTATTTTTATTCTTTTTGGTCTTTTATTCTACAGTGTCTCCCTATAGCCCCAACTGGCATGGACCTCTCTGTGTAGACCAGTCTGGCCTCAATCCTACAGAGTTCCCCTGCCTTTGCCTCCTGAGTGCTTGGATTAAAAGTCTGTGCCACCACACCTCGCTAGATACCTTTAGTTAAATAATGGATTGTGTGTTACTTATATGCTCAAATATTTATTAAATAGTCACTGTATGCCCAGGCACTGTTTTAGGTACCCAGAGCTACAAAGGTTGGTTAGCACATATATTGTGGATGAACACTACAATGGTCCTTTCTGTCTTGATGGAAATGTTCTACATCTGTGCTATGTGATAGTTATGCCTTGATAAACACATATGGATATTGAGTACTTAAAATGCAGTTATTTTGATTGAGGAACTGAATTTTAAACTCTATTTGATTTAAATTAAAATTTAGTTTAAATAGCCATGTATCTGCCGTATTGGACAGTATCATTCCATAGGACTTTGGAAGAGTTAACAGAACAACATAATATTGCAAATGGTATGAAGGCTTTTCTAGGAATCATATAGAGTGATGTGTCGAAAGACATCACTTCCTGCTGTTGAGGGAGCAGGAAGGATGCTGAAGGAGTTAAAAGAACATACTGTGGTTGGAGCAAGTGCGTGAGTGATGAGACTAGAAGCCAGAGGGAGTCAGAGAGTCACATGATTCAAGTCCTTAGAATAGAGAGCTAGGGACTTGCCGGAAATGCTCACAATAGGCAAAGAAAGAGCCAAACATTAGGCCTGTTGCTGGATGGCAGCTCTGTCCTTCTGTAACACCATGGTGTCCAGGCACTGTGGGTTCCCAGCACTCACACACAATGCTTGGCCTAGCTGAGCCTCATCTACATTCTGCTTCCATCCCTGTCTCAGGCCTAACTCATTTAGACCCATCTAATTTATGATGCTGCTATACATGGGGTAGTGCATGTCAGGCTAGGGGGCCTGCCCGTGTTTGTCTCTGTGAAAGAGAAATACTACCATCACCACCAGACTTATCTTTTCTGATCATGCCTGCTTGATAGTTAAGATTCTGGAATCATTTAGCACAAGGAGGAATTGCTGTAATGACAAGTGGATCCTTCTGTGACCTCCACTTAATTGGATGAAGTGACAGCCCCAGCAAAGTCACAAATAAAATTTGGGAAATTAGAGTGTGTTGAACCACGGTGCCAGACCAGAGTGGAAATAATGCAGCTGGTTCGTAGAACCTTGGAGGAGTCTAGTTACCCAGGGGGAGCCTCTTCTTTCAGGCTAGGTAGAGCTGTTTATGTCATCTTTTCATCCTTCCCATCTCCATACTTTAGATTTTCTCTTCAGAATACTCATTGAAGGAAAAGACGGGAGGCACTGAGGCAGAGGTCTCCTAGGAGCAAAATGTGAGGTGGGTGTAAAAGTTTATTTAGGTTTTATTGAAGACTTCATGGAAATACACCATATAGAAGTGGAAAGAGAGGGAGAAGCTGAGTCGCTGCCTGAGAGCTAAGGCAGTCCATTGGGAGAGCCCCGGAACTTGGATCATGTGTTATTAGTTGCCTTTCCATTTCTGTGACTGAATGCCCGGTGTAACTGCTTAAAAGAGGGAGAGAGGGAGAGAGAGAGAGAGGGAGGGAAGAAGGGTAGGAGGGAGGAGACCCCCACATACATACATGGGGGGAGAGAGAGAGAGAGAGAGAGAGAGAGAGAGAGAGAGAAAGAAAGAAAAAACAAGGTTCATTCTTCAGTCATGACCTCCCTTATCTACTTCCTCCCAGTAGGCCCCATCTCCTAAAAACACATTCACTTTTGAACTTATCAATAGTTAATTGATGAACTTAGCACCTTCACATTCTGAACTTATGTGAGTCCATGTAAGACCAGAAGGAGGATCCATGCTCTGCTGCTTTCCAGACGCATGATGCTGAGTAGGTCAAGTTTTCCCCTTGTTACCATTAGGGGAACAGACATGGATTTATGTGTTTGGTTTTATACTTTTGTCATTTTGTGCCTTTCTCATGGGATAAGCTTACCTACATAATAGAGCCTTTGGTAAGATTAGGTAGGACATGATTGGTCCTGAACCCAGGACTTGGCATCTTACAGAGGTTATAGTCATTGTGGTCTTCATTGGAAGCCATAGTCCAGCCAACTTGGCTAAGAGCTGTCCTGGCCACTATTGGGATGTAGTTGGAATTAATTTATGTGTATGTGGTCTATATATTATACATATTTGTATCTATGTGTGCACATGCGTGTGGGGGTCAGAGGTCAAAGGTCGACACTGGGTGTCGTCCTCAGTTCTCCATCTTTTTTAAAAGTATTTAATTTATTATTTTATTTTATGTGTATGAGTGTATTGCCTGCATGTATGTAAATGCACTTGTGTTGTACAGTGCCCATGGAAGTAGGCAGAGGGCATTAGATTCCCCGGAACTGGGGTTACAGGTTAGCTGCCGTATATGTGCTGGGGACTGAACCTAGGTCCTCTGCAAGAGCAGTCCATGCTCTTAACCTCTGAGCCATCTCTCCAGTCCCCTCTCCATCTTATTTTTTGAGGCAGGGTCTCTCACTGAACCTGGGGTCAATGGATTTGACCAGACTAACTGCCCAACAAGCTGCAAGGATCTGCCAGTTTCTGACCCACTGGGTCAGTTATAGATGTGTGCCACTGCCACCAGCTTTTTACATGGGTTCTTGGAGTCCAAGCTCAGGTCCTCATGTTTGTGCAGCAAGTACTTTACCAACTGAGTTATCTCCTCAGCCTGCAGCACAGATTCTTGAGCTGGAAGGAGGTAGACATGGCAAATATCATATTATCTCAGATTTCATTAGATGACATGTAGTCTGGTCAAAGCCCATGTCTTGAGATCTGAGTGAGTAAGTGTCTAAGGGCCATAGCTTGAAGCTGTCCCTCATGTCTTAGCCAAGGGCCAAATAACATCCATTTGTGGTTCATTCCCCTCCTCTGCCTGCACCATCGTCCCCCTCTCTAGCTGCAATGTCAACTTTTGCGTGGGAGAGGGGGCTGTGAGAGTTCTGTCTCCCTAGCCCCTTAACTCTGGCTCATGGGAGGCATCTTTCTGTCCTTGCAAGTAGAGGGAGCTGACGTAGAATCCCACACATTCCAGTCCTGATCTTTCTCCATTGTTGGACACACAGCAGGACTCCACAGGCAAATGGAAAAGAAAAGCCTTGATCACTGTTTATTTTCCTTAATTTTCATTGTGCTTCTTTTATTTTTACCCTTGATTACAAGCAACAGAAAAGTTCCTTTCTGTTTTTCTTTTCCTTCCCCCTTTGCAGCTGTTGGTTTGAATAGCATCCACTGGACTGACCCCCCCGGTAGACTCAGAAAGGAGAGAAATTAGCTAAAAGGGAAACAAGAGAAGCATTTTTAGTTCAGGGCGGGAGCCTCGTTTTGCCAAACCTGCAGCCTTTTGCCTGGCTCCACAGCACTCTTTGAATGCCAACCCACAGCTTCTGGGGACAAAGAAATTTTTGTTATCATTGTTGTTTTCTTTAATTCTTTTTAAAGTTGAAGACTGACTTGATTGTTTCATGATCCAGTCATAGCATTTATAGAGAAGGCCAATCAACAGTCAGGTGGTTAAGAGCTTGCTTATTTTCACATCCTTTATTTACTCCCTCAGTCCTGCATATTTAGTCATTCATCAAACACATTTGTGTACCTGGTAATTGCCTGCATTTTGCCAGTAACTAGGATGCAAAGTTAAATGAGAAATTTTGTCTGATCTGAAAGGTGCTCACTTTCTGGCCGAGGGGACTTGTGTATGTGTCAGCGATGGTCAAGGGTGAATAACACAGGAGTTAGGAAATAGTCCTGGTTAATGCAGGGACATAGTGCCATTTCCCTTTCACCCAGTTCGCCATTTTACTATATACTGACTGCACGGCTTTTGATAAGTATCCTTTCTCCACCTTCTTACCCATCCTTTGTAATTTAGGAATGATAGGCTTGGCATCAGAAGAGTCTAATGATTGAATGGGTCTTGTCAGTGGTGTTCGGTGGAATGTCTGGTACAGATAGAACAGTTGATAAATGCCAGAGCCTGTCACTTCTGCTCCTGAGTAAGAAGCCCATACTGGGGCTCCAAAAACTTGGGTTCATCATTGGACTTCTTAAACAAAGGCATTTAATCTGTAGCAATTTTTCTAACTTCCCTTCTCTTATGAAATAGTAATGCAGTTGTAGTCTAGGTATGATAGTGCTACTGTTATTGGACCTAGGGAGCACAGCCTATGCCCTAACAAGCTATGTTTGGCAATCCATCCTTAATAAACCAAGTAAAAGAACAAAATTAATAGTGAAAAGCAGAAAAATGAGATTTATTCAGTGTGGCCACATTGGGAAGAGGGACAAAGAGATTCAGTGATCTCTGTCTCCCAAGCCCATCTCCAGGGTCCTGACATAAAGGTAGGGTATAAATAGAAGGCAGGAGATATGCATAATTCAGCAGCCCAGCCAAGGTATGGTCCCACCCATACCTCTGGGTAAGTCTCTCCTGCAAGGTCAACTGACAAAGTTTCAAATCTCTCTAGGAGACAAGTTTTTCCTCTTCAGAAGTACCTCCTTTTGATGCCCCCAGGGTTGCTGAATTTTCTTCTCTAGACAGAGATTCCTGGGGAAATTCCAGGGGTCTATTCTTTCAATAGTGTTGCCAAAGGGAGAGGTACAAGTGTCTCTTTAGAATGTCCATACCTGCAGGCAGGCAGGTTACACTGTTCAAGGACTGAAAGCATTGGCAAGTGCCTTAAACTTGTTAGCCAGAAAAATTCTCTGCCACACCTATTCTTGAATCAGAATCTGAGGTGGGTTGTTGGAATCTGTGGAAAAAGTCCTCTAGGATGTTTGGATGCATGTGAAAATTTGAGGTGCTTGTGGCTAAAGGTAAAAGATGACAGTCCAGCCGGGAACCTGTCTGAATATCAGTGCTTGAGGAAGGTATTTACAGCTGTTAACCAAGTGAGACCAAAAATAACCAGCAGTAAATAACTCTGCCAGGATGCAGGAGCTTTGCTGGAAGGTCCAATTTGAGCCATCTCCAGAAAGATGAGTGTGGGTTTTGAAGAAGGAAGAGAACGTCTAAATGGAGATACCGTACGCGCAGAGGCACAGTGTTGCTTGGGGGATTTGTGAAATGAAATGTGGTGCTGCTTGAGCACAGAACACCAGGAGAGAAGGATGGCTGGAGATACAGCCATGAAAGTATAGCCTGAAGGAACCCTGTCAGGAGAATCTGCTTTGACCAGGCCAAGGGCATTTTGACTTGGCTCCAGAGATCATTGAAGGCTTTAAAACATAAATCATAAATATATGGTTAGTAGGACTAGTCATTAAGGTTGTAGTCTGGCAGTAGAAAAGACTCGGTGGACAAGTACAAATGAGACCCCAATGTTAACAAAAGAAATTTTCTACAGAAATTGAACACTCATTGGTAGACCAGTTGTCCTTTCTGACAGCTATTCTACTGTCTGCTTTCCTATAAATATTTGCTGGTACCTCCAGAGTTCCAGATACTCAGGAGTCTTCACATAAGGCCACTGAAGCAGCATTCTTACCCTCCCTTAGTCTCCAGTCTCCTGAGAAAGATGACAAGTAGAATTCCAAATGATGTGTCAAAGAAAGGATGTAGCCCATAGTAACCATCTCGTATGCTTTAAATGCAATCTCTGACATAATCTCTTCCAGTTTGTAACTGCTAACAAGGTTCTTAGAGTGTCCCAAGCATCATCTTAGCCCTAAGGGAGATTCAGAGGTGTCTTATTAGGAATACAAATCAAAAAAGCTATGATGTTGAGTTTGGGGATGCTTCCCTGACCTGACTGGAATATACAGGTTATAAAGGTTACAAAGCTGTAAGAACAGTGAAGCGATGGGCCCAAGGCTACCTGAGGTTTCAGACAAAAAGAGGTTTCATGTTGTCTTGTCAGCAGCAGAGCAGTCTTGAAAAGATGTTAAAAAGGTGGATGTCACAATCAATAGATCAGTGAATGCTCTGACATCTCAGGGTATTAACAGCAAAATGTAAGACCTCCAGGAAAGAGGGTGGTTGGTTACCATTTTCAGAGGGGCACACATGTGCATTCTTGCCTAACTCTTTGGATCAGTGTCTATCATGGTCTCCATGGGAAGAGTGTGGCACTGATGCTATACTCTCCTCCTATGCCTCCTGATATCTAAAACTTCATTAGTAAGAGCTCATGGAGCAATGGCATCCACCAATAGCTTGAACATGGGCTGCATGTTTGTGTCCTAATGATGGAAGGCAGAGAGAGAGGTAGAAGATTGAAGAGCTCTACTGAGTACTGAGGTCTCCACATATTAGTCCCCTCAGCATAGAAAATAGCTCTTGCTCCCATTTTATAATAGGTTTATAAAGTTATGTGCTAAGTGGACTTGGCAGTGCACACCTGAAATTCCAGCACTTGGGAGATAGAGGCAGGAGGATCAAGAATTCAGGGATGTAGATGTATTAGTTACTTTTCTGTTGCTGTGATAAAACACCATGGCCAAGACAACTTATAGAAGTAAGAGTTTATTTGGCTTAAGGTTCCAAGGGGACAAGAGTCCATCATGGCCATAGAGGTAGTGGGAGCAGAAAGCTCAACACTCACACCTCCAAGCATATGCAGGAAACAGAGAAATCAAAACTGGCAGTGAGGTAGGCTTATAGACTCTTAGAGCCACCCCCAATGATGTGCTTCCTCTATCAAGGCCACACCTCCTAAACCTCCAAGAACAGAGCCACCAACTGGGGCAAGTATTCAAATACTTGAAGCTTATGGGGGGCTTTCTCATTAATCACCACAAAGGCCAACCTCGACTGCATACTGAGTTTGAGGTGAACTTGGTCTACATGAGACCCTGTCTCAACAAAACAAAACAAAAAAAGCAAAAAAAACAACTGAGCACATGCCTCAAATGTGAGCACTCCAGAAGCAAAGGAAGGTAGAGATCAATAAGATTGAGGCTAGCTTGGTTTATATAGGACGTTCCAGGCCAGCTGGGGCTACAGGGAAACGATGTGTCAAAATAAGCAAACACAAAACCCACAAAACAACAAGACAAGAAGGAAAAGAAGTTAAGTGTTAAGTGTCTTATTGCCAGTTGGCTGATTCATCCATAAAGGGATGAAAGGTCTATTTTTTTTTTTTTTTTTTAGCATAAAGGCTAAAGACATTTGGCCTTAAAGTCCCGCTCTTGTCTGTTGTTCTGTGCAGGCAATAGTACTACAGTGAGACTCAGTGTCTGTGATGGGCAAAGATCCAGCCATGGCAGAGTGTGAGGTTCCTATAATTGAGAAACAACCAGCCCCCAAGGGAGGCCAACATCCTAATTCCCAGAATGTATTATCTTATGTGGCAAAGGGGATATGACAGATGTGGCTAATTTTTGAATTGTGGAGATTATATTGAGTTGTCTGGACCCAATGTAATCACAACGGGCTAATAGAAAACAGGGGTCAGAGTCAGAGTCAGAGAGGGAAATGTGGCAACAGTGTGATTGGGAAACGTCTATGCTGCTGGCTCGAAGGTGGAAGAACGTGGCCCTAACAAAGGAACGCAGGCGGTTTCTAGAATCTGAAAACAACAACAGCAAAAACAAAAACTAAGATCAAAATTCAAGGAAAGGTTCCCACCTAGAGTCTCCACAGAGAACACAGCCTGGCTGATACCTGGATTTTAGAATTTCTCCTTTCCAGAATGATAGAACAATGAATGTATTTGCATCATATTAAGGCCCTAAATGTACAGTCATTTGTTACAATAGTAAGAGGTCATAGTAAAGACCCCACAGCTTGGAAGGCATGCTTCGTGGGGCCCTGCTTTGCAAACATGGACCAGGTCAGATTTTGTCCAACATTGCCCAGCCTCTGTTCTCAGAACCTCACTTTTCTCATCCGCAAGATGGAGGAGCTTCCCACCTGTCGCACCCTTTTTAGCTACTGCATGACTATTCTTCTGGTCTCATCTCTGATTCGTTCTGGGAAAACCTTCCTCTCTCATTAGAGGCTGTCATCTACATTATACACTCCTGAGGCCTCACCTGCTCCTTCATGCTGTGTTTGGTTCCCCTGGGAATTCAGTGTGAAAGCTAGAAAGACAAGAAAGAGTAAACACACCGGGTCTGAGGAAGCAGCCTGGGATGAAGAGTAGGGGATGTGGCTGCTCTCTAGGGTTGAAGGAGGAGAGCCTGCAGTGGTGCCAAGTAAGAGCCTGGCAGGCAGGCACGGACAAAAAATACCATGGGTACCTCCCATACAGCCATTCCCTGTCATAGCCTCTCCTGGGCCGACCCCTACCAGGAGGACACCCCCACCCCCCAGCAAAAGAACTGGAAGATGCAGTTTGAGTTTAGCCCTTCAGGTGCTTGGGATGGAACAAACTGGATTAGGGTCAAACAGAGAAGTCAACACAAATGTGCAGCTCATGTGAATGCACTTTCGTTGCTGTTTAATAATTCCTCACAGGATGAAATTCAGTGGTAGTACTACACTTAGATGATTAGATGATGTGAGCTTTTTGAAAACAGGAATATCATGAATTTGCCCTTCATTGTCTCCTCAGTGATAGAGCACACAGTAGGTGGTCCATAAATGTTTAATGAGTGAGTCCAAGTATATTTCTGAAAACACCTTGAATGTGACAGATTGCTATACACAATTTCATCTCCACTTACTGACATGGCCTCGGAAATGTCAAGTAACTTACCTAAGACAAAGCAAGTATTATCAGAGCTAGGCTTTGAATTCTCATCCCCTGAGTCTTGGCCTAGTGCTAAGTCCAGCCCAGCCTCTAATGAAGACTCCTTGAGTGACCTCTTGCTGTGATGGGTACCGACTATGCCCTTGCCGCCTGGGTTGCATACCTTTTGCAGGGTTGTACAAAGAACACATTTCAGTAGAAGCAAGTGGCATCTTATTGGGTCTACTCTGTACTGGGGTGCGCATAGACTGCCCTCATTGAGTGGATAGGGAAGGAAGCACGCTCCTAGCTATTGAACTGAAGTAGCCCAGCTCTTGTCTGTGAAACAGGAGCTCTACTCTGTTAGGCTCCTGGGGAAGAGTACAGGGATACCTGTGGGAGCATTGGGCCTTCATTGCTGTATCTTCTCTACCTGCTTTTCCTGGGGGTGAGGGCAGGAGTAGGCAACTGTCTCCAGCCCCAGTGGCTCTTGTGTCCTACCAGTTACCGTAGTTCACCGGGAACGCTGCCTGTGTGTTGGCACCGTGGCCGCTGATGGATGGCAGCCCACGGCTGGCCTGCCAGCTACTTCAGAGCTGGGCAGGATCAGGTTTAACCTCTGCTTTCTCCATGTTCCTTTGCTTTAGAGTTAGTAAAACGCTAAGACAGTAATCTCTTCTTTGCATGGTTGTGTGAAGACTAAATAGTCAAAATAGTAACAGGAAGATAGCATTAGGGGCTGGGAGGATGTCTCAATGGGTGAAGCATTTGCTATGCAAGCATGAGGACCCGAGTTTGAGTCCCAGAACCCATATGAAGCCAGGTGCAGCAACGCATGTATAATCCCAGTGATTTTACAGGGAGACTGAGGCAGAGACAGGACAATCCGAGATGCTTGAAGGCCAGTGTGGTATACACAGCAGCAAACAACAGTTACCCTGTCTCAAACAAGGCTGATACCCAAGACTGTCCTCTGACCTCCACACATATGCTGTGGCATGTACATGCCTGCATTCACACACATGAACATGTACATGTATGCCTACACTCACTAAAGGAAACAGATAGCATTAATATATACTTATTTGCATGTTATGTATTGACCTGCCCCCTCTGCACATGCTCACTTCTTTAAGGCTCACAGTTAGGTACTATTATTACTTATTTGCCACATGGCAAGACAACTGAGCTTGTGACTTGTACTGACTGAAGTCACTCACTTAGTAAGTGTTGGAGGTAGGATTTGTACTCAAGTCATCTGAATCTAATCAGAGTACTTTCTGTCCACTAATGCTTACCACCTTCTGTGGTTGCTTTGAGAAGTTAAAAACTTACAGTCAGCCAGAGGAACATCTGGTATGTGATGACCCATCTCTGAGATATTTGTTCCATAAATCTTTGCTGTCCAGTACGGTGACCACTGACCATATGTGGCTTTTTAAATTCAACATTAAATTGATTAAATATCATTACAAATAACGATCTCATTTTCTTAACTCCAAATTGTGTGTTCCCAGTAGCACTTGGGTAGGGGAAGCACAGTATGTATCTCTGGTTTCATAGCAAGCTCTTTTGGACAGTGCTGTCAGGGACAATGGCACATCATTAGTTTGGTCAAGGACATTACAGGAGGATACTAATCTCTGCCAGGTTGGGGAGAAAAGAATTGGCCATTCTTCCTTTTGGGGAGGAAGTTTCTAGAAAGAACTTAAAGCCAAAGTCTCAGGGAGTCCATATGCAGCATCAGAAAGCAAATGAAAAGACTTTTTCCAGGAGTGGGAGGGTCCAGGGTTAGTATCCAGTGGGTTTAGCAGTGGACTAAGGGGGAGCTGTTCTGGAGATGTACTACGTGGCATTGAAGTGGGGGTGAAGCAGTAGAAACCAAGGACACAGACACTTGTTGGAGGGCTGCACTATTGTCCTCACCTTGGAGTTCTCCCCCTAATCCACTCAACTGGCATCTTCATTTTACCAAGTTCATCAAGAGTTTTATAGACCCAGCAGCATCTAAGAAGTGCTGCCCTAGTGAGTGGCTGAGGTTTCCTGTCAGGTGCTAATGATCAAAGGAATTACAGGTTTTGGGAAGGGGGCAGGTGGATGAAATATGTGGCGAGGGGAAGGAGAGACCAAGTGGGAAGGAAGTGAAGAGGTCATAGGGAGGGTTTCCTGCAGAGGCTGGGCACAGTACTGGGTGCTGTACAGAAGTCAAAGATGAGACCTTCTGGCAACACAGGGACACGGGTGTACTCTAAAAACGCTGCCCCAGTAGGGCATGAAGAGAGATACTAGATTGTGAGTCCTCTGGGGATTTGGCAACAGATACTGAATGGCTAGGCATTGACTAGGTGTTTTATTGACTGAATGCAATCACCTAACAAATGGGTAGAGGGAGATGTCTGTGAATACAGGAGATAGAGATAAAGTATGTACGTGTGTGTATGTGTCTGTCAGAGAGAGAGAGAGGAGAGAGAGAGAGAGAGAGAGAGAGAGAGAGAGAGAGAACACTCATGGGCGCACACAGCTCAGGAGTCTCCTTGGAAAGGGCAAATACCAGGCCATGCATAGGAATAACACAGGAACCCCATGGCTCTGATACCAGCCCCAGGATATCCCAGAGCCTGTGGATCCCATGAGACACACACTCTTATACACCAAACTGTTTCCAACTGACCCTCTTTCCCCAACCTTCTTTCATGTTTGTGTCTGTCTTGAATCGCTGTGTACCCATTTGTTTAGTGGGAACCCTACCATGAGCCTGACTGCTCCCTCCCCACCTCTCACCTTACCAGTCCCCAGATGCCACTATTTCCCAAGCGCTCCCTGCCTAACTCTCTCAGCTTGTATCTACCTGCCCTGTTGAGACCTGAGTCACTTCATGTCTACATCCTCTTTAGACAAGTGTGTCACTTTCCACGGTGCTGCTCCGATCCAGGCTCAGTCCCAGCTCCCTTCACAGTTTTTGAGTCTTTGTTCTCCACTGCTTCCTATAAGATCAATTTTAACTCCCAAGTCCCAACTTTAACTTTCATCATCTCATTTCAGAGAATCCCATTTCTGTTTGTCTCTCTTGTCCAGGCCAAGTAACATTTGTTCTTGAAATCAACCTAAACTCACAGACTCCAGGTATTCCTGCTGCTCAAATTCTGTTCTCTCCTTGGAGGAGTGATGATTGCTTAGAGGCAACATACAGTTCTGTCCTACTTTTCCTCTCATTTGACACTTGTCAGGATTTGTCAGTTGTGTATTTTCTTGGGTGCTTTCTCACACAGGCAGCTGTGAGCTTAGAGCATCAAGTACAGCATGAAGACTCAGATGTGGGTGAACAGCACAGACACGGGGATGCCTCTCCACCTCTCTAAGTTCATTAGTTACCAAAGCCCAGCCCTAGTAAGCAGGGGATTATAAACCATTAGGTAAAGTCAACAATGAGCAAAGTGGGCCCTGCATCAGCATCACTTAGCAACTTAATTAGGAAGTCCCCAGCATGGGCGCCAACCCTAGATCTAAAGAAGGGGAAGTCTGGTGCTGCTCAGAAATCTGTTGTTACAAGCCCTCCAGGTGATTCTCATGCACTTCCAGTTAGAGACCCACTGACTTTAGGCAACTGCCATAATGAAAATCCCCAAGTAGCTAGTGGGGAGAAGTTTACCATTAAAATAGACCCTCTCCTTCATGTGGTGACTCAGGGACCAAGGCTGTTTATTTTTTGAATCAGATTTCCTGGAAGGAAGTTTATTTTCTTTTGTTGTTTATTTTGACGGGCAAAGCCTGAAGATAATGTGTTTACATTCACTTTTCATTGGGCAGAAATCAGCTGCACTGGCCACACCCACCTACATGGGAAGTTGGGGGTGTCAGCACCAGTGTCCCCAAAAGAGAAAGGGAAATTGGCTTATGAATAGTGAGACAGTCTCTGCCTAGAGAGATGGTCTTTATCAGTCATCAAATGCTGATTGAATCCCTCCTAGAAGCAGACCTGGTACTTATCTGGGTTATGGTGACAGGGGAGGGTATTTAGTCACTGGGTTAAAATACTCTCAATAGGTGGCTAGGAGAGGCCAGTGAAAAGCATGAGAGGAAGCCAGAGAGCTGAGTAGGAACCTGTCACTCACTGAAATGTGTGTGATATAGTGGTGGTCAGGCAGGGACAGACTTTTCTTCGTGGTTGGTCCTTTTGTGCCAAATGTATTTTTGGCAATTTGAACATGACAAAGAAGATTAGATGATGAAAACAAAGCTCAGAGAGGTTAAGTGCCTTATCCAGGTTGTACGGCTTAATTAGCTGCACTAGGGGTGGGGTGGGTTTTGGATACTGAGCTTAGGACCTTAAAGACTTGGGGTTTCATCTTACCTTGGTGTCAGATTGTATCCTAACAACTTCCCCTCCAAAAGAGCCTGAGGAACATGTAGCCCAGAGCTGGAAGGAAAACTTGATGCAGGTTTCCATCAAAAGTTTAGGGCATTCTGTTTTGGAATTCCATTTCCTTCATCATAATTTCTCCTTTCTGGGGGGCGGGGATCGTGAGCATAGTGGTCTCTGCAGCATCCAGATGTCAGCCTCCCCAAAAGCCCTCCCTTTTCCAGCATAATTATATGTTTTCAGTTGCTGTAACAAATACCTGGAGCTGGGTAAATTTTAAATGAAAAAAAGACTCATTCAGGTCACACATTCAGAGATCTGAGGCCAAGGCACAGGCTTCTGATGAGTTCTTATGGGGGCTAGCATCATGGTGGAGGCAAAGGCAAGAGAGAGAGATCATATATTGAGCTAGGGAGTTTAAGACTAAGGAGGGCCTGGCTTGCTCTATTTTAGCAACCTGTTCTTGTGGAAACCAACTCTCTCCCTGAAACCAACATTATTCCATTTCTAGGGCAATACCATCAAGGATCCAGCCATCTTCTAGTAAGCCCCACCTCTTAAAGATTCCATTGCTCCTTTAATGCCCTCTCATTAAAGACTTAGATTCTAGTATGTGGACCTCTGGGCGGGG
>NW_008353921.1:1526949-1531087 GCF_000622305.1 Nannospalax galili | reverse complement strand
GGGGGGGTGGGGGGGTGCATACTCAAACCGTATCTAAACCATAGCACCTAGGAACACATTCTTAGCCCCCCTCAGAGGGCTGGGGATTCTGTACCAACAATATAGGCCCTGAGTCTAGATATTCCCATTTTACTTGAGTTAGGTGCAGCCAAAATGTGAGTTCAAATCTATGCAAACATTTATCCAATTTTAGCTGTGCCTGATTCCCTAGTTGGTTGAAATGGATCCATGGAGGCTCCTCCAAGCACCAACTTAAACAACTCATAGCCCTGCACTTAATACCACATCTGAGCTGCCTCTGAGTACCAGGTAATCCCAAACAAAGTTAAACTGAGAGAAATATTTCATTTTGCTAAAAATCACATTAAAGGTAGTTTTTAAAGTGAGACTGGATGTTGCATAGATGCCTTTTTTCCATGTAAAAAAGTTTGCTTCTAAATGGAAAAAAAATCAAGAAAATATTTTCTTGATCATTTTTGTTAAAAAAAATAGGTCTTAAATATTTCAGCCATCTGTTCTCTATTATTTCTGAAACTTTATGTTGAGTATGTGGGGGGTGGAATGGGAGAGACTCAAATGGCCATTGAAATTGTTTTAAGTAATTAAAACTGATAAAAATTGTAAGGTTTTACCTAATCCCTGGATGATTTGATTGAAGTCAGCCAGATGTAAAAATGCCTCAGACAAATTATTCCGTGCTTATATGACATGCAATTTTGACAAAATATCTTGAAAACAGCTGCTAAGTATGCAATCTGGGGATTTGACAGTGCAGAAGGACAATTCTGTGTACTCAGGAAAGCTTGGCGAAAATCCAATATAACTTTGGCCATTAGAATGAATTGTGATTATTAAAGATGAAACCATGTTTCAGTAGTGGGAAGGCAAGCGAGACTCCTGGCTGACTTCTCTGTTTACAGTCAGTATGCTGTGTGTGCGTCTGTCCTGGTGATATTGGAGTACTGGTCAACCTTTTCCTTCCTAACACATATAGTTCCTGTCTATAGTTCCCACAACATTCACACATGCATGCGTGTGCATGTGCACACACACACACACACACACACACACACGAGTCAGGGAATTGAAAATAGTGAGTTTTACCTTCTGGATATAGTAAGAGGCAAATACATTATCACACATCTATTATGCTTTTAAGCTCACAGTTTGGTACCAAGAAAATGTTCAATGCATATTAACTCCCCTTTTCTGCCTTGTTCAACATCCTAGAAGAATCTTCACATTAAGAGTGAAGTGATTTTTTGTTCCCATAAGTTATCTGGGAGGCACTTGGTATATTTCTGAAATGTGAGGGAGCAAATGAATGTCCGTGAAGAAATGAAGCTTCTTATTTCTGTAGTGTCTCTCGTACCTGTACTGATTATCCCAAACCTGATGATTCTGTCCAGTGCTCGTAGGTTTATGGTGAGGTCCTAGGTGAGTATGGTGCTGTTCAGTGTAGCACCCATCACGTCATCAGATGTGTCTATTTCTACATCTGTTCTGACCCACAGCAGAACATCATGTGTCCCCATCCTCCTGTGGTCCTGCATCCTTCCTTTACTGCCTTCTCTCTGGGGTGGTGATTTTCTCATTGTGCTTACCCTGTAACTTGTCACTATACCACCATCTCGAGAAAAAACACCTTGCCTGGTTTACCCTTATGAAGATTATAATGACTCTAGTTCACAACTACCCCTGATTTACTAAGCACTTTGAATGTTTTTATTCTTTTTTTTCAGCTTTTTTTTTTTTTTACTTTTTTACTCACAAAAACTTTATTGAGAATTTTATACATGCATATAAGGTGTTTTGATCAAATCCATGCCCGCTCCCTCCCCTCCAACATTCCCCCCTCTGCAGAGGTAACCCTAAAATCTTTTAAGGATTTGTTACACGCTTCCAAATACTTTTGACAATTTTTGGCCTTGGTGCAGAGTATGTTGCTAACAGGCCCAAGGACATTTTGACTTTTAGCCAAGAAACTGGCTACTTTTCTTTGGGGTCTTTTTACCCTAACTGCCTAGCCAATTCCTACATCCTATTCTTATCATGCCATCCTCTGAAGAGGTTACCCAAATTGCCAATAGGGAATGGGGATACTGACGCTCTGGCTTCCATGCTGAACAGGGATGCAGGGTGAGGCAATTGGAGTACCCCTTCAGTGGGTCTATCTAAAACTACCAAATTGCATAACTTTTGTTTCTAAGGAGAGAAGAAAGTCCTTGAATCATGAATGGGAGATGTGAAGGAGAAGTAAAGGCAAGAGCAATTAGCATTACAAGTTCTAGACAGGGAACTAGAAAAAAGCCAAAACGGGGCAATTTTCAAATGTTCATATGAGAGTCCATTGGAGTTTCTTGACAAGGGCTTCCAAAAGCATCCATTTATTGGGTTCTTCCTCATTTTCCTTTTGTCTTCCAAGACTGGACTGGAAAGAGTGGCTGGAAAGAGTGGCTGGATATTCAGGTGAGGGTCCAATGACCCTGATTGGCATACCTTTAATGAACGAGCGCAACCATCAACAAACCCAATTGTGACTATGTTTAGCTATCAGGCTCAGCCAAAGTCATGATGATGGGAGTTATTTCATGCAGAAGGGACTGCTGTATATCATCATCTTATTAAAAGGACCTGGAATTTAAAAGGATTTGGTGCTAGGGGCCACATATGAGGGAGAATATATGTCGTTTATTTTTCTGAGTCTGTGTTACTTTACTTAGTATAACAGTTCCCAGATCCATGCATTTACCTGCAAATTTCATTATTTCATCTTTCTTTACTGCTGAATAGAACTCCATTGTGTAAATATACCAAATTTTTGTTAACCACTTGTCAGTTGAGGGACACTTAGGTTGCTTCCATCTCTTAGCTATTGTGAAAAGAGCAGCAACAAACATGATTGTACAAGTGTCTCTACAATAGGATGAATCCTTTGGGTATATGCCAAGGAGTGGTATAACCAGGTCATATGGTAGGTTCATTTTTAGCTTTTTAAGAGTTCTCCACACTGTGTTCCATTGAGGTTGCATGAGTTTGCCATCCCACCAGCAGTGAATGAACATTCCCCTTTTTCCACATCCTCGCCAGCATTTGGTATCATTTGTTCTCTTGATCCCAGCCAGTCTGATTGGGGTAAGGTGATACCTTAGGGTGGTTTTAATTTGCATTTCCCTAATTACTAATGATGTTGAACACTTTTTGGGATGTTTCTTAGCCATCTTTATTTCTTCCTTTGAGAACTTTTTTGTTTAGATCTTTAACCCATCTTTTAATTGGGTCATTTGGTTTCTCACATCTTTGTTTTTTGAGTTCTTTATATATTCTGGATGTTAAACCTCTGCCAGATGTATCACTGTTGAAGATTTTTTCCCATTATATGGGTTTTCTCTTCACTTTTTTGATTGTATCTTTTGCTGTACAGAAGCTTTTTAGTTTAATGAGGTCCCACTTATTGATGGCTGACCTTAATTCCTGAGCAACTTCTGTCCATTTTAAAAAATCATTTCCTACACTTATATCCTATAAGTTACTGCCAATATATTCTGATAGTTTCAGGCTTTCCAATTTCACATTGAGGTCTTTGATCTATTTGGAGTTGACTTTTGTGCAAGGTGAAAGATAAGGATCTAGTTTCATTCTTCTACAGGTGGAGATCCAGGTTTGCCAGCACCATGTGTTGAAGATGGTATATTCGTCCATTGTATGTTCTTGGCACCTTTGTAAAATATCAGGTTGCTGAAATTGCATGTGCTCAGGTTTGGATCTTCAATGATGTTCCATTGATCTATGCATCTGTTTTTGTGCCAGTACCATGCTGTTTTTATGACTATGGCTTTGTAGTATACTTTGAGATCTGGTATAGTAATTCCCCCAGTGTTGCTCTTTGTGCTCAGGGTTGCTTTGGCTATCCAGGGTCTTTTGTACCTCCATATGAGTTTAAAGATGCGTTTTTCTAATTCTGTGAAGTATGTCACTGGGATTTTGATTAGGATTGCATTGAATCTATATATTGCTTTTGGTAGGATGGTCATTTTAGCAATATTAATTCTTCTAATCCATGAACATGGGAGGTCCTTCCATCTCCTGGTGTCTTCCTCAATCTCCTTCTTTAACAATTTAAAAATTCCATTGTAGG
>NW_008353921.1:1516212-1526658 GCF_000622305.1 Nannospalax galili | reverse complement strand
AGAATGATGTTGGCTATTGGTTTGTTGTATATAGCTTTAATTATGTTGAGGTATGTTCCCTCCAGTCCAACTCCCTCTAGAACTTTGAACATAAATGAGGGCTGAATTTTGTCAAAAGCCTTTTCTGCATCTATTGAGATGACAGTGTTGTTTTTGTCTTTTAGTCCATTTATATAATTAATGACGTTTATTGACTTGAGTATATTGAACCATCCCTGCATCTCTGGGATAAAGCCCATTTGATTATGATGAATGATCTTTCTGATGTGTGTCTGCATGTGGTTTGCAATTATCTTTTTGAGAATTTTTGCATCTGTGTTCATTAAGGATATGGGTCTATAGTTTTCTTTTTTGGTTGTGTCTTTACCTGGTTTGGCTATTAGAGTGATGCTGGCTTCATAGTAGGTATTTGGGAGTGCTCTCTCTGTTTCTATCATTTTGAATAATTTAAGTAGTATTGGTTGGAGGTCTTCTTTAAATGTCTGGTAGAATTCTGCTGTAAATGCATGTGGGCCTCGGCTTTTTTTCATTGGGAGGCTTTGCATTACTATTTCAATTTCCTTATATGTTATGGGTCTGTTTAATAGGCTGACCTCTTCTTGATTTAACTTTGGAGGTTCCCATGATTTTAAATATCCATCCATTTCTTTTAGACTTTCAGATTTAGTAGCATATAGGTTTTTTAAATATTCCCCTATAATGGTTTGGATCTGTTGGCTATCTGTTGTGATGTTTCCCCTTTCATCTCTGATTTTGTTGATTTGGATTTGCTCTTTCTTTCTTTTGGTTAACTGAGATAAGGGTCTGTCTGTCTTGTTTAGCTTTTCAAAGAACCAGCTCTTAGATTCATTGATTCTTTTTATTGTTTTCTTTGTTTCTATTTCATCAATTTCTGCTCTGATTTTTCTTATTTCTTCTCTTCTTCTGGGTTTGGATTCATTTGTTCTTGCCTTTCCAGTGCCTTGAGTTCAGTGTTAGGTCATTTATTTGGGCTCTTTCCAACTTTTTAATGTAGGCACTTAGAGCTACAAACTTCCCTCTTAGGACTGCTT
The DNA here is from genome assembly GCF_000622305.1 of Nannospalax galili. Taxonomy (NCBI): domain Eukaryota; kingdom Metazoa; phylum Chordata; class Mammalia; order Rodentia; family Spalacidae; genus Nannospalax; species Nannospalax galili. Next base: position 1,525,606 of record NW_008353921.1, on the reverse strand, counting down.
TTAATGTGTCCCAGAGGTTGTGTTGTGTCGTATTGTCCTTTTCATTGAATTCCAGGAATTCTTTTATATCTTTCTTAATTTCTCCTTTGACCCACTCATTGTTTAGGAATGTGTTGTTCAATCTCCACGAGTTTGTGTCGTGACTAGAGCTTCGTCCAGCGTTGATTTTGAGCTTTATTGTTTTGTGGTCCAATAGAATGGATGGAATTATTTCAATATTTTTGTATTTGTTGAGGTTTGTTTTGTGGCCCAGTATGTGGTCAATTTTTGAAAAAGTTCCATGAGGTGCTGAGTAAAAAGTATATTCTTTGGTGTTTGGGTGGAATAATTGAAAGATGTCTGTTAGGACTATTGACATATGGTATGATTTAATTCAGACATTTCTCTGTTTATTCTTTGTCCAGTTGACCTGTCTAATGGAGACAGTGGGGTATTGAAGTCCCCTACTATTACTGAGTTGGAGTTAATCTGTGTCTTAAAGTCCTGTAGTGTTGTTTTTAGGAATTTGAGTGCATCAGAATTTGGTGCATCTGTGTTAGGGATTGTAATATCTTCTTGGTTAACTCTTCCTTTGATCAGAATGAAGTGACCCTCCTTATCTCTTCTGATTAGTTTTACTTTGAAGTCTATTTTGTCAGATATTAGAATTGCAACCCCTGCTTTTTTCTTAGTGTCATTTTCTTGGAATATTCTTTTCTATCCTTTTACCTTAAGGTAGTGCCTGTCCTTGAAGGTGAGATGGGTTTCTTGCAGACAACAAAGAGATGGCTTTTGTTTCTTAATCCATTTGCCAGCGTGTGTCTTTTGACAGGGGGGTTCAGTCCATTGATATTTAAGGTTATTATTGAAAGATGTCTATTAGTTGCCATCATTTTGATTGCTGTTTGTGTTCTGTGTATAATTTTGTGTTTCCTAGGTTATATTTTTGTTTATTTTCTTTTGTTGCCCCAAGGTATAGTTTTTTTCTCTCTTCTCTCTGTATTGCTTCAAGTATTCTTTGAAGGGTGGTTTTGTAGACATGTATTCTGTCAGGCTATTTATGTCATGGAATATTTTTCTTTCCCCCTCAATTATAATAGACATTTTTGCTGGGTATGCTATTCTGAGCTGGCATCTATTGTCATGTTGAACTGGAAATACCTTGGTCCAGCCTCTTCTGGCTTTCATAGTTTGCATTGATAAGTCAGCTGTAATTCTGGTGGGCTTTCCTTTGTATGTGACTTGCTGTTTTTCTTTTGCTGCTTTCAGTATTCTCTGTTTTTTCTGTACATTTAGTGTTTTTACTATGATATGTCATAGGGAGTTTCTTTTCTGATTCTATTTGGTGTTCTATGTGCTTCCTGTATATGTATGGGGATGTCTTTTCTTAATTTTGGGACATTCTCTTCTACAATCCTGTCTAAGATCTGGTCAAAAGAATTAATCTGAAATTCTTCTGCTTCCTCTATTCCTATGATCTGTAGATTTGGTCTTTTCTTGGTGTCCCTCATCTCTTGTATATTCCATTCCTGTGTTTTTTTAAATTTTTCATACTCTTTGCTTGAGTGGTCCAATTCTTCAACTTTATCCTCCAGTGTTGATATTCTGTTTTCCATTTCATTCATTCTAGAGGTGAGGCTTTCCCCTGTTATTTCATGTTGACTTACTGAGTTTTGCACTTCCTTCTTCATTTCTGCGTGAGTTTTCTTCAGTGTTTCTCTTTTGTGAATTCATTCAGAAGTTTATCCCTATCTTCTTTTAGCTCTTTGATTTGTTTGTTCGTGTGTTCTTTAAATTCGTTGAATTCCATGATCATGTTTATGACTGTTCTTTTAAATTCAGTGTCCTGGGTTATCTCTAGGGGGTTCTCCTTGTAGAACTCTTCTACAGAATTGGTGGGCTTTGCTGTGGAAATAGTGTTTCGGCTTTCAATTTTGTTATTATTTTGTTGTGGTTTTCTTATGTGAATTTCTTTTGTTGTTTATTATTCTGATATGAGAATTAAGGTGAAGTATGCTTCTGTTTGTATTATCTGGGTGCCTAGGTCCTTCCTGTATTGGTTATGTAAAGCTGGTTGGTACAGGGTTCAGGTTCTTTCAAGTTTATTTTGGAGGGAACTGGTACCTTCAAATCAGCTATTCAGGGGTACCCACAGAAGCCCATTTCAGGTTCCAGTCATGTACACTCAGGCTTCCTTCACCACGTGGAGGCAGGATCCAGGATCTCTCAGGCAGTCCTGTTCATTGTCAACCCTATGCCAGAGGGAGGACAGATGGGGGGCCAGAACTAGGCACTGTCTGGAGGTCTGCTGAGATCCTAGCCTTAGCCTACCAAAGCCAGATCTTCCCTGGGGCCTTGGGAGGAGCCTCACAAAGTCCCAGGTAGCCAGGTAGCGGGATGGTATAGTGCAATTAGGGGAAGCTCATCATCATGTGTAGGCAGAATCCAGAGTCTGTCAGGATGTCCCCTGGGTTCTCAGGTCCTCTGGTATTTGGATGCTAGGGGGGACCAGAACCCTGCACTCTCTGGTGGTCTGCTGAGCTCTGAGCAGCTACCCTGATGGAGGTCCAAACCACCCTCTCAGGCTGTCCCCTAGGATCTCCTGAACGTTTTTATTCTACTTACCTTTCATGGTAGTCTTTAAAATGGATGCTAAACATTCCCTACTGTAGAACTGAAGAAACTGTGGATCAGAGAGGAGAAAGGACTTGTTAGAGGACCACAGCCATGGAGCTTATTCTGCTTTCCAGGCAGGCTTTGTGAGAAAATCGAGCTCATTGACCACACTGTGCATCCCTTTAGACCCTACCTCATTCCTGTTTGTACAGTTGAAACTTGTCTGTTCTGGACATGGTTTCTTCTCTCAAATATCAGTTCCCAGAGTGCTCCTCTAATTCCAGCACTCAGCTATACTTCGTGACCCATGTTCTCCCTGTGATTGATTCTATTCACTCTCATTATTCTAATTATGATGAGAGATGCTGATGACTCTCACAGCCATCTCTCTTGCTAGAACAATTCCACCAAACTCCCAATTAATTACCTGCCAGATACATTCCTAGGGATTGCCACAGGCACCTCAGGATGAACATGTTCTTCCTGAAGTTTTGATTTCCATTAATGGTCTCCCCATTTATTTTACATCTAAAGCCAAAAAGAAACCTGAGATTCATTTTAGATTCCTACCTTACTCCATCCTCACATCTAATCAATCAAAGTGGACCTGCTAATTTATCTCCCAACGTTCTGGACTGAATCTTTCCCTATCATTACCAGGATCCTTGTATTAACTTTTGTCAGTCCTCAACTGGATTCTTGCAATGAGTTTTGGAGGGAGGGATGATAAACATTGAGTTTTCAAGTAAAAGGTAAGTATAGAAGAGAATAAATAATAACTGAATCCATTAACGTAGAGAACACTGGATCAAGATGTAAAATATAACTAGCAACCCAAAAACCTTCCTTGTGTACCCTTTACATTATTAATTCTCCTCAATGGTAGTGTGATTTCTACAGTCCTCTTTCCTGTTTTTGAATTTTATATAAGTAGAACCACACACTGAATTTTTGCCTTGTTTCTTCAATTTGAAATTATATTTGTGAGAATAATCCATGTTGTGTATTCCAATAGTTCATTATTTTATTCTTTGATAGTGTGGTGTTGTATCAATATACCAAAATGTATGCATTCTACAATTAAGATCTGGTTTGTTTCCTATTTTAGTCACAGTGAACCCTGCTATTGTGAATATTCGGAGTGTTTGTGGGTATAGTATTTAGACTCCATTTCTTTGGATATATAACTAGGAATGGAATTATTCTTTGAGTTAAACAGGTATGGGCAAACAGTTTTCTAATGTACTGTAATGGGTTATTGTTCCAGCCTTTTAATTTAGCTTTTTTAACACTGGGTGTGTGGTGATACTTCACTGTAGTTTAACTTGCATTTTTCTGATAACTACAGAGTTAAGTACCTTAATAAACACACACACACACACACACACACACACACACACACACACACACACCAGAGAGGGGGGTGCAGGCAGGGAGGAAAGAGTCTGGCAATTCAAATACCATGTTATACTTCATGGTTTATCTTTCTGTTAACTAGATGTGAGTCTTTTCTAATATGTGTTATCAACATCTGCATTACTCTAGCTTGCTTTCTCAGTTACTGATACCTGTTGATAATGAAAGCATTCATTTTGGCTGGGTGTTCTGATACTTGGCTATAATCTCAGGGCATGGGAGCTGGAGGAAGGAAGATCAGGAGAGCAAGTCCACTCTAAACTAAATAGTGCATTCAAGACTAGCCTCGGCTATATGAGACCATGTCTCAACAAAATATTCATTCTAATGAAATTTAGTTACTATTTTTTGCATTTATTTGGTTTTGTGATAGTTAAGAAATACTTTTGAGCCAGGCATGTGGCACAAACCTTTAATCCCAGCATTTGGGAGATAGAGGCAGGCAGATCACTGAGATCGAGGCCAGCCTGGTCTACATAACGAGTTCTAAGCCCACTGGGGCTACAGGGATAAATTGTCTCAATAAATGAAAGAAAGAAAGAAAGAAAGAAGGAAGGAAGGAAGGAAGGAAAGAGAGAGAGAGAAAGAAAGAAAGAAAGAGAGAAAGAATGAAAGACTTGTTTCTTAAGAACAAAAAATATTGTTTTGTTATTTTAGAAGATATATTATGCTATATTCAACACATAGGCCTATCTATCTAATGGTGATTTTTTTAATAAGGTGGTACATGGGGATGAAGGTTCATTTTGTCCATATGGTTATAAATTGACTCTGTATATTGTTACAAGTGTCATGTTTCCTCAATTCATTATAGTTGAACCTTTGTAATGTTATGTGTCTATAAATGCATGGCCCCATTCTAGATTCCTTGTTATTTTCTATTGCTAGATTTATTATTTTGATATATCATTGTATTGGTTATAGATTTATCTTAAGTTTCAAAATCAGCCTGAGTCCCAAGACTCTGTATTACAAAAAGAAACAGCAGATAATTCTTAGCTCACATGTATGTGGACTGGCTAGGGTTAGCTGATCTTGCCTGGGCTTGGCAGACTATATTCAAAGCTTCTAGTCAGACCAACTTGGATTTCTGTTCTGGAAAGAACAACTGTCCAGATCATAGGATTCTTGTAGAAAGGACAGAGGTATAAGCATACCAACAGTATGTGGACTTAAACAGCAGATTGTGCAGAGCAGAACTGGATTCAGAGTAAATGTGAGTCAAGGGAATGGAGCCTTGTCTGACCCACATGTGCTGCTTATGAAATGTGTTTTAGTTGCTTTGAGTTCTTTGTACTTGATGTACCCATTGACAGTCATACCAATTGGACCTTAATATAGATGATAGAGTATATGGATTCCAGTGGGGGGACTGTGGGAGCATGCCAGTGGGAATAGGGGTATAAAGATGATTAAGATTCTTTGAGATATGTGTGTAAAATACAGAAAAATTCAATAAAAGAAAAGTCAAAAAAAGGGGAAAGAAAAAGAGACTTTTGGGATTTTGACCAAATTTTTATTGTCTTTATAGCAATTTTGGGAGAATATATTGCTTTATGAAATTAAATTCTCCAATCCATGAATGTGGCATCACTCTTGATTTGTTAAGGTCTTATTTATTTTTTTTTAATATTTTATTTAATATTTTTATTTTATGTGTTTGAGTGTATTGTCCGCATGTGTGTAAGTGCACCCATGTTGTGCAATGCCCATGGAGGTCAGAAGAAGGCATTGGATTCCACTGGACATGGAGTTATAGATGGTTGTTAGCCACCATGTGGATGCTGGGAATTGAACTGGGTCCTTTGCAAGAGCAGTCAGTGCTCTTAACCACTGAGCCATCTCTCCAGCCCCAAGGCCTTATTTTTATTAATGAATTAATGTAATATAGGGTTTTACTATGCTGCCCAGGCTGTTATCTTTTTTCTTTTTTCTTTAAGTAAATACTTTATTGAAAATTTCATACATGCATATAAGGTGTTTTGATCAAATCCATGCCCACTCCCTCCTCTCTAACTCCTCTCATATCTCCTGATCACTTTTTTTCTGAGAACTTCATATACTCTTTCTTCTTCTTTGATTTATTTATATATTTTTATGAGGCTTTTGGCTATTCTCACATTCCCCCCTCTGAAGAGGTATTCCTAAAATCTTTTAAGGATTAGATACAAGCTCCCAAATACTTTCAACATTTTTGGCCTTTGGAACAGAGCATGTTGCTAAGAGGCCCAAGGACATTTTGAGTTTTAGCCAAGAAAGTGGCTACTTTTCTTTTGGGTCTTTTTACCTTAACTGCCTAGCCAATTCCTACCTCCTGTTCTTATCACACCATCCTCTGAAGAGGTTACCCAAATTACCAATAGGGAATCGGGACACAGACTGCTCTGGCTTCTTCCATGCTGAACAGGGACACAGGGTGAGGCAATAGGGGTACCCCTTCAGTGGGTCTATCTGAAAGACTCCCACATTGCATAACTCATATCTCTAGGGGGAAAAGAAAGTCCTTGAATCGTGACTAAGAGATGTGAAGGAGAAGTAAAGGGAAGAGTAATTAGCATTATAAATTCTAGTCAGGGAACTAGAAAAAAAAACATGGCAATTTTCATATGTTCATATGAGAGTCCATTGGAATTTCCTGACAAGGGCTTCCAAAAGCAGCCCTCTATTGGGTTCCTCCTCATTTTTCTTTTGTCTTCAAGGCTGGACTCTAGAGTGATGGATTCAGGATTTGCTTTAATATATTTTGATAGCTGTTGGAGTGGTTAGAATCAGTGTCAGTTCCCTCTCAAAGGCTTCTAGATAGGGGGAGAAAAAAAGTTATCCATCATTTTAGAATAATAGCTGGTTGTCTCCCTTAGCTACAGGTGGGCACTACAGTATTGGAGTCTAAGATTTGAAGTTTTACATCTGAGCGGTACTTTCTGGTTAGGAACAAGTTCATCAATAAGAAATAATTGTCTAAATATTTTTCACATAGACTTAAGCCTAATGTCTGGGAAGTGTAATCCCTTGAACTCTTAGAGAAATATACTGATAACTTTTCTCTTTGATTATACTTTCCTTTTCAGTGTTTAAGGCCTACAGTTGGCTCAAATAAATTAATATATTTTTACACTTAAGGTCATTTGAGATTCTCTTCCTCAGGGGTCACATGGGCTTGGGAGGAGCCCCTGGGTCCTTTCTTTTACCAGTTCCATCTATGTGAAGATAAATCAAAGGTCCTGTTCAACCATGTCTGGCTTCACTTGGAAGCATGAATGAGATATTTTCTCTGAGTTGACCCTCCTCTTTGTAGACTGGACTCTGGTTCAAGTCCATCTCATGGGGCCTCCATGTCCTCCCTGAACAAGAAGACAGGTGACTCACCACAGTTACAGGGCATTTTGAAAGATGTTCCATAGTCCCCTGGAACTTACTCGACCTTGGAGAGCAAGGGATAAAAACTGTCCTTTAAGTCATTCTGATAACATTAGTATAGGCCTCAAAATATGGCTGTTAAATATCCAATAAGGTTAGTTCCACCAGTCTGGTACTTTTAATTATCATGTGCTGTATAGATAAGGCTTGTGTAAAAAAAACAAATATTCTCAGATAAACCTTGACTAGATAAATATTTTGTTCCTTAAACTAGTTGACTATACTATGATCATAGAAATTTTGAGAATATGTATATATTATTTTTGTCTCGTCCTTTATATATCTTAACAAACCTACACAGACCTTCCTTGCTTGATAGGGTTTCTCATTTTTTCTGTTTTAGAAAATATCTCCATTCCCATATTCTTTTAACACCTTTTACATTCTCATTTTCTTTTAAAAAAATAATTATGAGACATAATAGCATTAACAAATAAATTTTCCATCTGTTGTGAGACTTCTTTTCCTGGGGATGCTAAGCAATGCTTATTCCCTTTTAAGGATCTAGTGTCAAGTCAATATTTCATTAAAGTTTTCCTGGGGAACCAATGAATTTATTGAGCTTAAGTACCAAGATAACTGAGGGGTTGCTGAGGTGTATGTATGACCTGAGGGTATGCATACTGGAAAGCCTTTACCCTGCATGGGTCATGCCTTCTCTTCTGATCCTTCCCCAGATTGTATACTTTAGCGCTTCCCAAATCTAGGAGGCCATGTGTGATTGGGTCCAAATTACACACAGTTGGCTGGGAAGAGTGGCGGGATACTCCGGTAAGGGTGCAATGATCCTGCTTGGCACTCCTTTAATGAATGACTACAACTGTCAACAAGCCCAATTGTGGCAGTGTTCAGTGATCAGGCTCAGCTGAAGTAGAGATGATGGTAGTTATTTCATGCAGAAGAGACTGCTGTACAGCATCATCTTATTAAAAGGACCTGGAGATTAAAAGGATTTGGTGCTAGGATCCACATATGAGGGAGAACATACATCATTTGTTTTTCTGAGTCTGTGTTACTTCATTTAGTAAAACAGTTTCTAGAGCCATCCATTTACCTGCAGATTTCATTATTTCATCTTTCTTTACTGCTGAATAGAACTCTATTGTGTAAATATGCCACATTTTTGTTAACTACTCATCAGTTGAGGGGCATTAGGTTTCTTCAGTCTCTTAGCTGCTGTGAAAAGAGCAGCAGCAAACATGGTTGTACAAGTGTCTCTCCTTGGGTATATGCCAAGGAGTTATATAACCAGGTCATATGGAAGTTTAATTTTCAGTTTTGTAAGAGTTCTCCACACTGTTTTCCTTCACTGTTTTGATTATTTTTCTGTACAGAAGCTTTTTAGTTTAATGAGGTCCTACTTGTTGATTGCTGACCTTAACTCCTGAGCAACTTCTGTCCGATTCAGAAAATCCTTTCCCACACCTATATCCTGTAAGTTTCTGCCAGTATTTTCTTCTAATAGTTTCAGGGTTTCCAATTTCACATTGAAGTCTTTATTCCATTTGGAGTTGACTTTTGTGCATGGTGAAAGATAAGGACCTAATTTCATTCCTCTACAGGTGGAGATCCAGTTTCACCAGCTCCATTTGCTGAAGATGATGCCTTTCCTCCACTGTGTGTTCTTGTCACCTTTGTCAAATATCAGGTGGCTTAAATTGCATGTACTTGGGTTTGGATCTTCAATAATGTTCCATTGGTCTATGTGTCTATCTTTGTGCCAGTACCATGTTTTTATGACTGTAGCTTTGTAGTGTACTTTGCGATCAGGTATAGTAATCCACCCAGCTTTGCTCTTTGTGCTCAGGGTTGCTTTGGATATCCGGGGTCTTGTGTTCTTCCATATAAATTTAAGGATGGTGTTTTCTAATTCTGTGAAGCATGTCATAGGGATTTTGATTGGGATTGCACTGAATCTATATATTGCTGTTGGTAGGATGGTCATTTTCACAATATTAATTCTTCT
>NW_008353921.1:1487106-1515991 GCF_000622305.1 Nannospalax galili | reverse complement strand
GCCCTCTTCTTTTCCAATTAGTACTCCTTTAATTTCCTTCTCCTGTCTTATTGCTCTAGCAAGAGTTTCAAGCACTATGTTGAAAAGGGGTGGAGATAGTGGACATCCTTGTCTGGTTCCTGATTTTAATGGGAATACTTCCAGTTTTTCTCCATTTAGAATGATGTTGGCTGTGGGTTTGTTGTATATGGCTTTAATTATGTTGCGGTGTGTTCTTTCCAGCCCAATTCCCTCTAGGGCTTTGAACATAAATGCATGCTGAATTTTGTCAAAAGCATTTTCTGCATCTATTGAGATGACAATGTGGTTTTTGTCTGACTCCATTTATCTGATTAATGATGTTTATTGACTTGTATATTTTGAACCATCCCTGGATCTCTAAGATAAAGCCTACTTGATCATGGTGAATGGTCTTTTTGATGTGTGTCTGTATGTGGTTTACAAGTATTTTGTTAAGAAAATTTGCATCTATGTTCATTAAGGATATAGGTCTATAGTTTTCTATTTTGGTTGTGTCTTTACCTGGTTTGGGTATTAGAGTGATGCTGGCTTCATAGAAGGAATTTGGAAGTTCTCCCTCTGTTTCTATCATTTTGAGTAATTTAAGCAGTATTGGTTGGAGGTTTTCTTTAAATGTCTGCTAGAATTCTGCTGTAAATCCATCTGGGCCTGGGCTTTTTTTAGTTGGGAGGCTTTTAATTACTGTTTCAATTTCATTATATGTTTTGGGTATGTTTCAACTGTTGTCTCTTCTTGGTTTAACTTTGGTGGTTCCTATGATTTCAGATATCCATAAATTTCTTTTAAATTTTCAAATTTAGTAGCTTATAGGTTCTTAAAATACTCTCTTATAATGGTCTGGATCTTTTGGGTGTCTTGTGATGTTTCCCATTTCATCTGAGATTTTCTTGATTTGGATTTGCTTTCTTTCTTTTGGTTAACTGGGCTAAGGGTCCATCTACCTTGTTTAGCTTTTCAGAGAACCTGCTCTTAGATTAATCGATTCTTCGTATTATTGTCTTTGTTTCTATTTCCTTAATTTTTGCTCTGAATTTTGTTATTTCTTCTCTTCTGCTGGGTTTGGGTTTTATTTGTTCTTGTTTCCAGTGTCTTGAGTTGCAGTGTTAGATCATTTATTTGGGCTCTTTCTAGTTCTTTAATGTAGGCACATAGATCTAAAAACTTCCCTCTTAGGACTGCTTTTAATGTGTCCCAGAGGTTGTGTTGTGTTGTATTGTATTGTCCTTTCCATTGAATTCCAAGGACTGACTCTGCTGGGTTTGGGTTTTATTTGTTCTTGTTTCCAGTGTCTTGAGTTGCAGTGTTAGATCATTTATTTGGGCTCTTTCTAGTTCTTTAATGTAGGCACATAGATCTAAAAACTTCCCTCTTAGGACTGCTTTTAATGTGTCCCAGAGGTTGTGTTGTGTTGTATTGTATTGTCCTTTCCATTGAATTCCAAGGACTGACTGACTTTCTTTCTTTTTCTTTCTTTCTTTCTTTCTTTCTTTCTTTCTTTTCTTCTTTCTTTCTTTCTTTCTTTCTTTCTTTCTTTCTCTTTCTTTCTTTCTTTTAATTTTTACAAAAACTTTATTGAGAATTTCATACATATATAGAAGGTGTTTTGATCCAATCCATGCCCACTCCCTCCCCTCCATCATTCCCCCTCTGAAGAGGTATTCCTAAAATCTTTTAAGGATTAGATACAAGCTCCCAAATACTCTTGACATTTTTGGCCTTTGGAAAAGAATATGTTGCTAACAGGCCCAAGGACATTTTGACTTCTAGCCAAGAAACTGGCTACATTTCTTTGTGGTCATTTAACCCTGTCTAGCCAATTCCTACCTTGTATTCTTATCACATCATCCTCTGAAGGGGTTACCGAAATTGCCAATAGGGAATAGGGACACCGACTACTCTGGCTTCTTCTCCTTTGACCCACTCATTGTTTAGGAGTGTGTTGTTCAATCACCATGAGTTCCTGTAGTGAATAGGGTTTTGTCCAGTGTTGATTTTGAGCTTTATTGCATTGTGGTCTGATAGAATGCATGGAATTATTTCTTTTTTGTGTGTATATTTGTTGAGGTTTGTTTTATACCCCAGTATGTGGTCAGTTTTTGAAAAAGTTCCATGGTGCTGAGTATAAAATGTATTCTTTGGTGCTTGGGTGGAAAATTTGAAAGATATCTGTTAGATCCATTTGATGTATGATATCATTTAATTCAGATGTCTCTCTGTTTATTCTTTGTCCAGTTGACCTGTCTAGAGGAGACAATGCATTATTGAAGTCCCCTACTATTTCTGATTTGGGATTAATCTGTGTCTTAAAGTCCTGTGGTGTTGTTTTTAGGAATTTGGGTGAACCAGAATTTGGTCCATATATATTAAGTATTGTAATACCTTCTTGGTTAACTCTTCCTTTGATCAGAATGAAGTGAACCTCCTTATCTCTTCTGATTAGTTTTACTTTGAAGTCTTTTGTCAAGTAGTAGAATTGTAACCCCTGCTTATTTCTTAGCGCCATTTGCTTGGAATTTTCTTTTCCATCCTTTTACCTTAAGGTAGTGCCTGTCCTTGAAGGTGAGATGGGTTTCTTGCAGACAGCAAAGAGATGGATTTAATTTCTTAATCCATTCAGTTAGCCTGTGTCTTTTGATTGGGGAGTTCATTCCGTTGATATTTAAGGTTATTATTGAAAGATGTGTATTGGTTGCCATCATTTTGATTGCTGTTTGTGTTCTCTGTATAATTTTGTGTTTCCTCAATTATACCTTATTTTCTTTTGTTGCTCCTGGGTATAGTTATTTCTCTCTTAGCTTTCTGTATTGCTTCAAGTATTCTTTGAAGGGCTGGTTTTGTGTAAATGTATTCTTTCAGGCTATTCTTGCCATGCAAGATTTTTCTTTTCCCCTCAACTATAATAGACATTCTTGCTAGGTAAAGTATTCTGGGCTGGCATGTATTGTCATGTAGAATTGGAAATACCTTGGTCCAGGCTCTTCTGGCTTTCATAGTTTGCATTGATAAGTCAGCTGTAATTCTGATGGTCTTTCCTTTGTATGTGACTTGTTGTTTTTCTTTGGCTGCTTTCAGCATTCTCTCTTTGTTCTGTACATTTAGTGTTTTTACTATGATATGTCGTGGGGAGTTTCTTTTTTGATTCTATTTGGTGTTCTATGTGCTTCCTATATTTTTATGGGAATGTCTTTCCTTAATTTGTGGAAATTCTCTTCTACAAACCTGTTTAAGATCTGCTCAACACCATTAACCTGAAATTCTCCTTCCTCTATTCCTATGATCTGTAGATTTGTTCTTTTCATGGTGTCCCACATCTCTTGTATATTCCATTCCTGTGTTTTTTTAATTTTACATAATCTTTGCTTGAGTGGTCCAATTCTTTAACTTTATCCTCTAGTGTTGATTCTCTGTTTTCCATTTCATTCATTCTAGAGATGAGGCTTTCCCCTGTTCTTTCAAGCTTATTGAGTTTTTCCACTTCCTTCTTCATTTCTGCCTGAATTTTCTTCGATGTTTCTATTTCTTTTGTGAATTCATTCAGGAGTTTATCCATACCTTCTTTTCTTCTTATTTTGTTCATCTGTTCTTTAAATTCATTGAATTCCTTGATCATGTTTATGATTGTTCTTTTAAATTAAGTGTCCTGGTTTAGCTCTAGGGCATTCTCCTTGTAGAACTCTTCTACAGGACTAGTGGAGTTTCGTGGGGACATAGGGTTTTGAATTTCCATTTTATTGTTCTTTTGTTGTGATTTGTCATGTGAATTTCTTTTGTTGTTTATGACTCTGATATGAGAATTAAGTTGAAGTATGCTTCTCTTTGTATTATTGGGGTGCCTAGATCTTTCTTTATTGGTTATGTAAAGCTGGTTGGTACAGAGTTCAGGTTCTCTGAACCTAAGTACCTACAGAAGCCCAATTCAGGTTCCAGTCAGGTACACTCAGGCTTCCTTCACCATGTTGAGGCAGGATCTGGTGCTCTCAGGCAGTCCCCTGCATTCTCAGGCCCTCTGCCAGAGGGAGACGTAAGGGAGGCCAGAATTTGGCACTCTCTGGCGGACTGCTGAGATCAGAGCCGCTATACCAATGGAGGTTGAAACCCACCCTCTCAGGGTGTCTGCTAGGATCTCAGCCTTATCCTACCAAAGCCAGATCTGCCCTGGGGCCTTGAGAGTTTGCCTCACAAAATCCCAGTTAGGGGGATGGGTATGGGGCAATTAGGGGAAGCTCACCACCATGTGGAGGCAGGATCGGGGGCTCTCAGGCCCTCTGCCCGAAGGAGGCCCTGCCCAGGCTTCTTTTTAAAAGCTCTCATTACATTTTTATTTACTTGTGTGTTTGTGTGTGCACACATGCATGTATGTGCATGTGCACATGCACCGTGGTGTATATGTGGAGTTGAGAGGACAATTTGTGAAACTCGGTTATCTAGTACCATAACCATATGGCTTCCTGGGATTAAAGTCAGATCATTAGCTTTAGTGGAAAGTGCCTTTATTCTATGAGCCATCTCACCGGCCTCTCCAGGCTATTCTTGAACTCTCCATCTCAAGTGATCCTTCTGCCTGAACTTTCTTAATATTTGGGAATACAGTCAGATACCATTATACCTAGCTTGTACATAGTGCTTTAAGAGTTTATTACTATTACTTTTTAAATTTTTACTTCCTTTGGTCTTTGTCTTTTGTGACAGTGTTTCTACTTTTGGTTTTGAGTACTGGGGACTGAACACAAGGCCATGTGTATACTAGGGAAGTGCTCAACTACTCTGTATCTCCAGCTTTATTGTTTCTTTGGGTACTTTTAAAATTTATATTTTTCATGTCAGCTATACGTGTTAGACCACAAGATACTGCTTCATAGGTTGAGTCTTTTTATCTTATTTTATTTATTTATTAAATTAAATTAATTAATTAATTAATTTATTTATTTATATGGCCTGGCACTCAGTATGTAGACCAAGCTGGCTTCAGTCTTGTAGAGAACCTCCTGCCTCTGCCTCCCAAGTGCTGGGATTAAAGGCATCACCACCACACCTACCTATGGATTATCTTTTTCTCTTTATGTTTCAATCATTTCCCCTTCTATGGTGATCAAATTAGACACTTTCTACTGATCTTTTTTATATTCAATAACTTTTTCTATTGTGTGTGAATTTCTACTAACCCCAGAGCAAATTTTTCATTTTAAATATGATTTTTAAATTTTATTTTAATTTTATGTGTATGAATGTTATGCATGCATGTATATAAGTACACCTGGGTCATTTAGTACCTGAGGGGGCCAGAAAAGACTGTCAGATTCCTTGGAACTGGAGTTATAGATGATTGTTAGCTGCCATGTGGATGTGGGGATTTGAACTTGGGTCTTCTTCAAGAGAAGCCAGTGCTCTCAACTGTTGAACAATCTCTCCAGCTGTAAGAATGTTATTTTTTAGTGATAGAATTGTATTATTCACCCATCCATCCATCCATCCATTTTACTTTCTCTTCTTCTCCTGTGACTCCTTGTTTATTCTCCCATCATTTAAATTTCCTTTCAATCCTTCATTATATCTATGATATTTACTTTAAAGTTCTCATCTGTAGACTCTAACCTCTCAGTCTCTTGAGGGTCTGTTCATTTCCCTGTGTTTTTTTAATTATTATTTTACTTTGTGTTTCTTTACAAGGAGCCTGAATAATATGCTATAGGCAGTCTGAATTGTCAATTTTCTTTAAAGAGTATTGAATCGTATCCTGGCAGGCAGTTAAATTGCTTGGCATGTCCTTCTGAGACTGTCAGGATTGTTTTCTTCTTTGTCGGGATGGATCTGTTTTGGTTTTGTCAGTCGTCTTCACGTGTGGTCCTTACTTTCAGGCGTGGTACCCAGAACTGTGACTTGTTCTTTCTGGGCCTCAGCTGGGATATCAGGATGAGAGGTGGGGCAAGCAAGCACTGTACATCCTCTGATCATCCTGTTCCTTCCTCACTTCTCTAATACCTATTCTCTTTCAGAGCTGATAGTTTTTTCTTATATACGGCAGACCAGTCATTGTCTAAACATTGGCAGGGAGACCTTTAGTGCTCTCCCTTAGACTCTAAATTGCCTCCTCAGTGTAGTTTAAGACTGTCATACTGTGCTTGGCACAAACTTCCTGAGTTGGATCTACAAAACCCTCCCAGGCAAAGAGCCAAGATAAACATAATGATCAAAATCTTATACTGAAAAATAACCCCTCAGATTTCTTGTAGTATATTAATTGTTTTGTCAGAGGGTCAAGCCTAGTGCCAGTCAGTTGGTCATGGTCAGGGGTAGAATTACTTGTCGTAGCATATAGAAGTTTGAAGCCACCATTTTTTCCATCTGTCCTGCTATAATATGAACTCTGTTAATGCAGAATCACACCCTGTTTATAGTTGTGCTTCCATTTTCTAGTACTTCACAGAACTGGTGCATAAATAATGTGTGTTGATTTGACGCACCCCATCTGGACACTCACTCTTCCACTTAGGATGGACCTGCTCGTGAGTAAAGCAAGCAAAGGTGTGTCTGGTAGCTGATCAAAAGTCTCTTACAGGGTGGAATCTATTCTATGTGATTCTTAAAACTTTAGAAAGAACACGCTAGGGGACAGGGAACTCAAGACACCATGTATTCCTTAGCTCTTTTTGACCTAGTGGAGAATCGAGGACTTGAGAAGGCAAGAGCATGTGCAAAAGCTTCATGGGGAATTAGAGCTCTGATATCTACTTCTGCTTATTCCCTTCTAAGGATCTTTTATCTCTATATTCATGTCTTCAACACTGATGAAAAGAAAACAATGTAAGAGTGGCATATAAGGTATAGCAGTCCTGAAGAGCAGGGGATGATGGGAAGGCAAGTTGGACAGTGTACACCGAGAAGAGAGAAGAAAGAGAAGCTGACCCTGAGAAACTTGTGTGCTTTATAGAGGACACTGCGGAGTCTTCAGAATCTTTATGACATGCCTTGCGGAATTTTCTTGATTCTTATGCAAGCTCTGGCTTGCAGTAGTTTTAGAAAACATAATGTTATTCTCTTTTGTTTTGTTTTGCAAGTAATACATTTATAAGTTTCAAAATCAAAAGACACACCAAAAGCATACTATTCCATGTTTCCCTTCCATGGAGATTACTAGTGGTCTTATTTTCTGTGTATTATTTTATGTGCATCTTTCCAGAAGTAATTCATGTATAGATTAATCAAGTTCTTATTTGGGGGCCATGAGATGGCTCATCTGGTAAAGGTGCTTGCTGAGTAAGCCTGATGACCTGAGTTTGATCCCCAGAATTCATGGTGGAAGGAGCGAAGTGACTCCCAAAAATTGTTCTCTGGCCTCCACATGTGTGCTGTGGTATGTACAACTGTTTCTCTCTCTCTCTCTCTCTCTCTCTCTCTCTCTCTCTCTCTCTCTCTCTCGTGCTCTCGCCCTCACTCCCGCTCTCTCGCTCTCTCTCTCTCACACACACACATACATCACACACACCCATACCCCCACATACTTACACAGGTGCAAGCATACATGGACAATGATAATAAGTTTTTGAAAAACAATTTTTATTCTGGGGGCTGAATACATGGCTCAGCAGATTCTAAGACCTCTTGTTATTCTTCCAGAGGACCCACATGACAGCTGACAACCATCCATAACTCCAGTTCCAGGTTACCCAGTGCCCTCTTCTGGCCTCTGCAGGCATTGTGTACATGTGTGCTTATGCACACAATATTATCTCATACACATAAAAGTAATTTAAAAATTCTTATTCTGTTGTCTTTTGTTACACAAATTAAGTCTGTTACACAACCCTTTTGAATCTTAAATTTTTCATCTGTGTCTTGGATCTCTTTCTGGCACACAGAGATTCTCATTCTTTCTATAACATAGGGAATCCCATTGTATAGATACACCTTCATTTGTTTAGCTGGGTTCTGTTGATGGCCATTTGTATTGTATCTAGACTTTTGTTATCAGAAATAATAGTGAATAACATGTCCAAACCTCATTTCATTATGCAAGTGTAACTTATCCAAATTTCCTAGGTCTAGGAAACATTTTTATCTTTGATAGATATTGCCAAATGATTTTCCACAGGGCCTATCGCAATACTTATCAGCAATGTATGAAAGTTGGCATCAGATTTGACCATCGTATCTTCAAGGTGGAAATCACCGTATGTAACACTTTCTCTGTTCTTGTGTGTAATGGATAGGTAACATAAGAGTCAGAGGTTTTATCAAGGCCACAACTGGGGTGGACCTGAATCCAGGCATCCTAATTGCTCAGCCTTAGTGTCCTGCAGAACCCAGGATAGCCTGAATGTGAACAGACCCTGGCCACGCTTGTCATCCTTAACCCATGAGAGCAATATACAGAGCCTGATTCTGAGCACTCAGAATTCTCAGTTGGGGTCTCTTTTAGGCTTCTGAGCAAGGTTTGCTTCTCTTAAAATAAGGGAGATTTTCAGCTGGCAAACCAGAAGGGGTGGTAAGAAAAACTAAGCAGATGTCCAGCTTGGATAGAGCCCACAGTCTAATACTGTGGGATTCAGGTAAGGAGACCTTGTTGGCACTTGAGCACTGGGAACCACTTCAGAGTAGAAAGGAGGTATCATTTTGGCCTCTCTTTCTAATGATGCATCTCTTTCTATCATAATGTCCTTGCGCTTGGTGTTTCCCATGTCTCCTCTGACTCATTAGTGCAGGAGATGAGAGGTGTATTATACTCCTTGTTGAGAAATGGAACTCTTGTCACATCTCTGCTTCTACTTGAGCACAATACCACATTATCTAGACACGAAGAAGTGGATGTTAGGAGGGTTTGACAGTAGGTGATAATAACCGTGGACTCAGGCCACCTGAACTGCAGACTCAACCTTATACATACCAGCTATGTAAATTTCAGCCAATGAGTGTATTCCTGACTCATTTCCCCCCTATAGAAGGAGAAGAGTAACATTAACACTATACTGTTGACTGTACCAGATATTTTAAAGGTAACAAAGAGCTGTGAAGTCAGAGGCTAGGGAGGTTGAATTTCTGTTCTCATTCCTTAGCCATTGGAGATTGGGTGGTACTCGTATTCTATACATTTCAGAGCCCTAAGATAATGGTGCAGCCACTCCATAGAACACTGTGAGGATGGTGACAAAGAAGACAATAGAGTTTCAGTTTTATAGCCTGAAAAAAAAGGGTTACGACTACCTTTGCTTATCTCTTCAGGGCTGTCAGAATTGGCATTAAGAATTAGAACTGCACCGCCAAGGTCAAGGTGGTGAGAAGGTCTCACTCACACTCGGCCTCAGAATGGGCGGGATTGGGTGCTACAAATGGAGGTGTCAGGTGGAGTCACAGAGAGAGAAAGCCGCTTTGGGTTGCTGGCAGCCTGAATTCTTCCCTGTTCATGTCGACTCGGGGCATGCAAGCTTCTGACTTCTTAGGAATTAAGATCTGAGTAGAAAGAATTTTTGTCCTTCTGATTAGAAACTTGAAGCACCACTGTCCTGGGAATAAAAATAATCCTTTTTTTGAAAAAATAAGTTTTTGCATTCTTAAAGTGGTAGAAGACTAATGACAATTTGTGTGTGCATGTGTATGTGTGTGGGTGTTGTACATGTTCATGTGCATGTATGCATGCGTGTGTACATGCATGTGTGTGTGTGCATGTGTGTGTGTGTATGTGTGTGTGTGTGTGTGTGTGTGTAGTACAGAGAGCAACATTATGTTTAAAGTCAGGGTCTCTCACTGAACCTCGGACTCACTGATTTGGCTAGACTGATTGGCCAATCAACTCCCAGAATCCACTAGGTCTGCCTTTTCTACCCTTGGGTTACATATATACACTGCTGCACCCAAATTTTACATGAATGTTGGGGATCCAAATGCAGGTCCTTAGGCTTGGGTGGCAAACACTTCACCAACTGAGCCATCCCCCTCATCCCTAAAAACAGCTTTAACCAACAATTCTGTCACACAATCACATCTGCTCATTTGAACTTTTGTTATACATATGTACAGGACTTTGGCATAGATTCCATCAGCATACAGAACCATTTTATTCCACATATTTTAAGACAGTGTTACATCCCCAAGTATTTTGTGTATTCCTTCATGGTCTTCAACATATTTATAATTTAACAGTTGCATAAAGTTTTACGCAGTGCATGTACCTTGGTGTGTTGGTTTTCTCATGCCGCGTAAGAAATTACTTCAAGGTTGGAACTGAAAGGTATGCATTCATTATGTCAGAGTTCTGTGGACCAGAAGCTTGGGAACAGTGCGTCTGGGATCTGGGTCTCACATATCAACAGGCTGAGAATCAGGTGTTCACGGGGCTGAGTTCTTATCTTGAAGCATCAGGGAAAAATCTGCATCCATGTTCATCCCTGTGTCTGGCTGAATTCTGTTCCTGGTCGTGGGAACACAAAAATTACCTTTCTTTGCTGGCTGTTAGCTGGGAGTTACTCTTGGCTCTAGATGCCACCCTGTTCTTTGTTACCTCCCCCTTTTGTCTTTAAGGTCAGCTTTAGAGGCTCTCATTTGACCCAAAACCCCCTGACTCTTCAAGTCTTCCCCAAGAAAAGCCCAGACTCAAGGGCTTAAGTGTGTATGTCAGTCCAACTCAGCATGGTCTCTTTTCTTAGAGACAAGTGTGCCAAGAGGCATAACAGATGTAGGTGCCAAGGACAACCAGGTCTTCTGCAAGAACAACCAGTGTTCTTAACTGCTGAGCCACCTCCCCACCCCCCCGCCCTGGTTACTGGCATTCTTTAACTTGTAAACATAGCAGTCAAATCCATCCCCTTCTCAAGTGTTCCTCAGTCTCTGTCTGTCTTGCCTCCCTTTATAAAGACACCAGCCATGTTAGGTTAGGGCCCTCCCTGCTCCATCTTAACTAATTGTATCTGCAATAATCCTCTTCCTAGTAAGATAACCTGAGGAACTGAGGGCTAGGACATTATTTTTGAGGGGGAAACATAATTCGAGTTTAATACCAATGTATTTTAATTGCATTCTTAGGCTGTTTAACAATTCTATGTGGTAGATGATTTTTTAAAAATTATTATTATTTTATGTGTATGAGTGTAAAGCCTGCATGTAGGTGGGTGCACCCATGTTGTGCTGTGCCTGCAGATGTCAGAAGAGGGTGTCAGATCCCCTGGAAGTGGATTGTTAGCTGCTACATGGGTGCTGGGAATTGAACCTGGGCCCTCTGCAAGAGCAGCCAGTGCTCTTCTTAACTGCTGAGCCATCTCTCCAGCCCCAAGGTGGTAGATAGTTTTTAATAACCATGTTGACTAATAGTTTTATTCACCTTTTTCTTATAAGGGAATGCTTGAAATGAGACCTCTGAACTGATTCTTTTCAACATAAAAACTCAATTTCTTAAAGTGACTGGTCCTGAGGTGGCATTTTAATTTTTCCTTTTGTTCGTTTCATATTATATCTTCAATATCATTTTTGAGATATTAGCAATATTTCATAGATAAAGCAACTGAAATGTAAAAAGAAATTTGCTCCAATGGGCCTATCTAGTGTATTTGTTAGTCAAGGCCCAGCAGGGAAAATATAAACTCCAGATATTTCAAATGGAAGTAAATTCATATAGGAAATTGTTTATAGGGATGAACCAGTGAAGAAATTACCAGTTACCAGCAACGTTAGACTCCGTAGCCTGGATAATTTAAGGTGGAGACTGTGTTATTGCTCCAAGATACTGGGCTAACTCAAGGATGCACTGCTTTTGCAAAGGTGATAGGCATGGTGTTTCTAGGATTTGGTCATTGTAAGAACATGGGTAATTAGCTTTTTTCTTTGAGTTCAACTTTCTTCCTAGTAAATGGAAAGAGTGGGAGAGATGGTCTTTAACTTCCTTCTCCAAGAAGTTATATGATTCACCACTTGAGAAATTAGTGAAACCTGGGTTCCAGGAGGAGGAACATCAACTGGTCCATGAGAATTCTCTGCTGCTGGGCCCACTGCCTACTGCAAGTCCACTTCTAGTTTGGGAATAGAAGAGTGGTTTGTTCACACCTGCTTTTATTCTCTCAAATCCCATTCATCCTAGTCCTGGTAACAATTTTTCTTCCTATTTCTCCCTTCTTCCTCTGCCACTTCCTTTATTTTATTATTTTATTTTATTTAATGCTATGTTATGTGTTATGTTATGTTAATTATGTTATGTTATGTTATGTTATGTTATGTTATGTTATGTTATGTTATTTTGGGAATGGCTATTTCCTCTGTGTTCTTTAGAGTCAGACAGGGCTGCAGTAGTGCTAAACTCAACCTTTGTTCCTCTCAAAATCAATTTACATTGTCTGTGTGTATGTGTGTGTGTGCGCACATGCCTACCACAGTGAACATGTGGAGGTTAGCACACAAACCCAGGAGTCAGCCTTCTCCTACCATGTGAGTTCCAAGCTTGGCCTAAGACACTTGTCACCTACTAAACCATTTCAATGGACCTCAGTCTTGTGTGCTACTGAGTGACCAAAGTATTTCTGACCATCATTGAGCAGCACTGGGTCCCATGTCTTTCATAAAATGATAAGAGTAGGAAGGGTGGACTTGCTGCTAGATAAGTCAGAGCCCCTCTTGGTGCGAACGGTAAGCCAGTCACCATATCTATGTCTGACTCTAGGGCAGCGCTCCCTAGAATAACTTTGAGGGGCTGCTAAACCAGGAGAATTCTGAGAAGGGTTGTATTCCTGTGGATGCTCCTAAAATTGTGAGCTGTGGTAGGCGTGACCTTGGAATCCAGAACCTGTGACCTATCCACATCGCTGCCTCTATCTCTCTAAGGACAGCTAGACCTGGCTTCTGTTTCTCATATTGGTTGATTAGGAATAGGGCATTGCTTTCGACTTTGTAGAGCTATAGGTCTTTATCCTACCAATTACAGAGCATGTGGCAGCCTTTATTGACTCAGGCTCTCCAAACTGGGTAATATGTCAGGAGAGTACCCATGAGGTGCTGAACAGGGACTGTGCTCATCATTCTTTAGACAAATAGGCTCTCACACCAGCCTCTTAAAACTCCTTCAACAGGTATGGGCCACCTTCCTTCGAACTTTGGCTTGTGCTTCACTATTTTTGTTGATTTCCTTGAGATGCTATTGAGAATTCCATGATGAGAAGACGAGGCTCATGCTGTTGCGGTCCAGTGACTTAAAGATTCTCAGAGCAGTTCAAAGAGTAGCTGTCAGAGCAAGCACACTGTAAGAGCACCAGCAGTAGAGAGCAAAGCATGCTGTGTTTAAAGTTCAGCAAGACTCCCGCTGATGGCAGTGAGTGAGGGGACTGTGGTTGGTGAGTGCCCATCGTGATTGACTGGTGTAGAAGACTTACATCTATGTAAATGCGCAAATGAGAGGGAGAGGATGGAACTCAGAAGGGTTAGGATCAGGGATAACAGTGAGTGCTCCAAGCTGACACACATTTCTGTCCTTTTCTGTCATGCATTAGTCCTGTGGCTTTTGCCATGGGCCTCCGAATCTCAATGTCCTTATCTGTAAAACGAGGAAAAAGAAAGAATTGTCCTTTGGTGACTCTACCTCCAAGTATGGAGATCTCTTGAGCCCTGTCACCGGCTGCTCTAGGTCTCTAGGCAAGGTCTGTGGAAACAGAGACAGTAGAGCTAAAGATCTTGGGTCTTTTATCTGGAACACTAAAACTACCCTTACTGGTGTCAGGGCATCTAGTCTTTGCGGGATACCCCAGGCCTTCCTCTGCCATGTTCCTTCTTTTCTTTCTTTTTCTTTTTTGAAATAAATGTGTATCCCAGACTTACCTCAAACTCATTATATAGTTGATGGTGACCTTGAACTTCTGATCCTCCTGCCTTTGTCTCCAAAGCACTGGAGTTTCAGGTGTGTCCCACCACAGCCAGGTTTTATGCAGTGCTGGGCACTGAAACCAGGGATTTTTGTATGCCAGGCAAGCACTCCGTACTATGTTCTTTGATGTACAACTTCAAGCCCCAAATCCACCAACAGCTGCCCTGGGAGAAGCTGCAGTTGTCTTTCTAAAGCCCAGGGTTACTTACTTGTTCCTTTTGTAGAAGATCCTCCCACTGGCTTTGGTAATTTGGGCTCTAGAAGATGTGTGGAATCTAAACACTCAACAAAGGAAAGATTCTGTGAGCCTGAAATCTGGACCAAAATGGGGGTCTTCCAATCACATAGCACCATGACAAGTTTGGAGTAATATCATTAAATATCCCACAGCACCCATCAATACTGACTAACCCCACATTGTGTGGGTTATCAACACCCACTGTTCCACCACTCACCTTCTCTGCCTCTCTCCAGCTCTGATTTGGATAATGTACCTTGTAGCTGCAGGATTTTCTCTGGAAAGAGCAGGAATGACTCACGTTATTGCCCTAAAACCCCATGGAAATGTATTACCACTCTCTTCTTCCCCAGTGTGATAAATCTGATTATAACTTGCAGACGGCCACTCGTGGCTATGCAGCGGTTTAAAATGCACTGAAAGATTCATTCAACTAAACCAAAGTTGTCAGGTGGAGAGCCAGAGGGAATTCTTGCTGCAGACGCAAGTTGTGTTATGTCTGCTGTAGCCTTGTGGCGGCTTTCAAATTGCTGTTAGGAAATAAATCCATTCATCACTATGGACCGCCCCCTGACTCTGCCAGACACAACTCCCCCAAGGCAGAGCGTTCTTCTTAGTGCCTCACCTGTCTTACAGTGTCTGGTGTAATATACCCTTGATAATGGATGGATTCTTTTTGTTTTTGTTTTCATTTTCATTTTAATATTGCATTTGTCCAAAATAAAACAGAATCACCCAGAAAGAGAGAGAGAGAGAGAGAGAGAGAGAGAGAGAGAGAGAGAGAAATGGCCTTGATGGCTACCTTGTCTGGTCTCTGGATAAGGTTCTGATGTTCAGGGAGGAACAAGGACTTTCAGATCACACAGGTAGGCCTGTAAGAAAGCTGGGTAATAGTCCTGGCTCTTGGACTGGGGAAGTGGCTCAACTGGTAAAGTGTCTACTGCTCACGTATGAAGATCTGAGTTTGACCCACAGGACCCACATAAAAGAGCCTGGCACAGTGATGTGTGTGTGTGTGTGTGTGTGTGTGTGTGTGTGTGTGTAATCCTAGCACTGGGAAAGTGGAGACACAGGTATCCTTGGTGCTCGCTGGCCAGCTAGTCTAGCCAAATCTGTGAACTCCAGGTTCAGTGGGAGACCTTGTCTCAAAAAGTAAGGTGCAAAATGATTAAGGAGAAAACCTTACTTTGCCCTCTGCCTGCCCACTCTCTCTCCGTCTCTGTCTCTCTGTCTCTCTGTCTCTCTGTCTCTCTCTCTCTCTCTCTCTCTCTCTCTGTCTCTCTCTCTCTCTCCTGTTCCCTGGCCTCCAACACTGCTTTGTGCTTTTCTTGGCTGCTCCTGTTAAAGAAGGATGGGAGGGGCTCCATTTGGGCTTCGTTCTTCTGTTTTACAGTCTCTTCTGAGTAACAAGGTTGGCTTGTTTAATAAGTTCAACTTCAAAGTAGGTCAGGGATTTTATATCTGTGCATGGTCCATTAGCATTCTTAAGTGAGAACATTTTTTTTTTAAACTGAGAAAATATCTTCTGTATAGTGGCGATGTTCCATGCCTATTTCCTGAGCTGTGTCAGGTTCTTTCTTATCTCATGGCCTGGGGGGAAGGGAAAGGGTCTCCAAGGCACTTGGTTTCTCAGCAGAGGCAGGGCTGGTTGGGGGAACATGAGGGGACCACTGTCATGATGGGTCCCCAGAACTGCTGCACACAGAGCTGAGGTTAGAAGGGACGGTGATTTCTATGAGCTTCTCAAGTTGATGGTCACATTAAATGAGGTTTGTGTTTTGTTTTTGTCAGAGTATTCTTTGTAAAGCCACAAATGCTAGGATGGAAAGGGTCAATCACTCTGTCAAGGAAACTCTCAATTACTTGTGACTGACATCCCTGGCACAATCTTTTGCCCAGTGGCCACACACCACAAATGCTAGGATGGAAAGGGTCAATCACTCTGTCAAGGAAACTCTCAAATTACTTGTGACTGACATCCCTGGCACAATCTTTTGCCCAGTGGCCACACAGGTGGAAAAGAAACCAGGATCTTGGGCTTTGTTACGAATGCCAGAGAAGATGAAGAGAGAGGGACATGCCGCCTCCTTTATGTGGGATAGCTCCTGAGGCCATCAATTTTATATTTTTAACAATGGCCTGAATTGTTTTGTGGGCTCACTCCTTTATCGGTTGTCTTTATTTTCTTAACCCTAAAAGGGTGCTAGAAACACCATAAAAGAAAATGGGTTCCTAGTCAAAATTCCTGTAGAAGATACAGTGCTTGGCTCAGTGAGGGGCACAGGCATGATTGACCATGGTCCCCATGCCATAGTGACTCTGTTGTCAGGGAGAAAGTCACAGACATGAATGATGGCACCCCACAGAATGGAATGGGGCGGTGTGGGCTACGAAAGCCTCTGTAAGAGTGTTCTACACTTTGTTTGTTCTGTGCCTCCTGATTCCAGTTTTCCCCCTTCCTGTTCTCTCAGTTATTTAATGCTTTTGCTTTAAAAAGGCAGACTTTGCCTCTTGATCTTTGAGGTAGAACTTTTTATCATTATAGTCATATTGCTATAGGGGAAGGAAACCTGGTCCTTTTCCATTAGGGGCTCAAATACATCTTCATCTATTGAAATGGTGGTTGAATACATGCTTGTTGGTATGTACCTTACCGAATGTCACGTACCATGCTTTAGAACTTGTCCAAGAGGCTTGTGAGCCCAAGGATTTTGACAGGACTTTGAAGGATGGATTGTTTTATCAGGGTATCCGGATCATGTGTGTTTCAGGTATGAGTTGATGTATATGATCCTGTATATTTGAAATCTGATTCAGTGTAAATGTGTGAGGCATCTCAATACACTAGGGTTGTTATTGGCGGGCGGGTAGAGTAAGGAGGGATGTGCTGGCCCATTGTAACTGTCTTGATTCCTGCTCTTCAATTTACTTGCAAAGAAAACACTGGGAGATTGGATTTTTTTTCTCTTGCTCTCCTTTACTGTGTAGCTTTTTGGGTATTATTACTCCATAACTATAGGTTGATTGTTGGGTTAATCTATGCAGGCCTATCTATCTATTAGATGGAGACAGAGAGAAGAGGAAGACCACTCATTTCTCTTGTTCATTCATGTGTGTACGCACTGCCAGATCTGATGCTGGGATTAGAGATACAGAGATGCAGATAACATTACTAACCACAGAACAGAGTAGCTGGGGCCTCTCCAGAGGTATGTGATCAGTGTTCAGGAAGAATTTGAATGAGGAAAGGAATATGGAAGCCTAGTTGTTCTCACAGTTGGCTGTACTTTGGAAACACCTTGGGGAGTCTAAGCCACTGCTAATACCCAGGTCTCACCCCAGAGCTGCTGAATGATTTGGTAAAAGTTAAGACCCAAGCATAAGGATCTATAAAACCTCTCTGCATGATCCTAATATGCAGCCATGTTTGGGACCCACTGGCACAACCACAAAATATATTGTGTAAATGGTAGGATTTCTTAATACAGAGACCTTTAATAAAAGCACTGCTCAGCCTACTGTAGGGGGGTGGACTGGGAGGGACCTGACTGCTTGCCATTTAGGTATGAGAACAGTTGACTATCCTTAGAGTTCCTGTCAAGATCAAGCCTTGTGGTTTCAATGATGAGTCTTGCATTTCTCAGAGAAGCTCAGTTTATACTTCTTATGTGTCAGGGAGATGGTTACTTAACTTTTGAATTGATCATGAGAACTCAAAATATTCCCACATTACCTTTCTAGGAAGAAGGGGGGTCAATACTGAGAACACCCTAGTTGTCAGGAAATCTCACTGGTGTTTCCAGCTAGGAGCCTATACCCTTAAGTTACATTTTCTCTCCTTTAGGAGAATCAAAGGTAGCAGGTGAAATTCATGGGAGCAATTTGGAGAGGCCATGAAGTCCTCCAGCTAGAGGAGCTCTGCAGGAATGATACCATTAGAGTTTGACTCTTTAAAAAATTGTTAATACTTTGGGAAAACCATTACGTTGAACCTGTGTGGCCTTTGGTGTATTTGACTTTAATCAGATTGCTTTACTGATTAAGATCTAGATGAGGCTTTTGGCAAGATTAAAAAAAAAAAGCCTTTAGTATTACGTGTGTTTTGTCTTCAATGAAGGATGATAGCTATTTTGCTGAGCCCATCATTGTACCCATTCAGGAAGCTATGGTATATCTTTGAAACAGGCCACTTCCACATTCACTTCTGCTTTTGATGTGTGCATGACCACGAAGTTAAATTTTTCTCCATTTTTTGTTATTCCATTGGAAGTAAAGAGGCAGATTTTAGGACTAACTATCAACTGCTGTGCTTTACCCTCTGGAAACTTTGAATTCAATATCCATGCCTAACTTTCACCTGGCCCCTTTTAAAAATGGTTTAGTGTTATGTTCCCATTTCTGTGACATACAATGTGACAGAAACAACTTAAAATGAGAAAGAATTTCCTCTGAGTTTCAGGGAATTTAGACCATCGTGGCAGGGAGACTATGGTAAAAACAGCTTCACTTTGTGGAAGCCAGGAAGCACACAGATAGACACATAAAATGAATGAATGAATGAATGAATGAATGAACAAATGAATGAGTATCAACATTCTCAACCAGCATAAGTGACTCCTTCCCTTCTCCCTCTTTTATTTATAATCCGAGGACTTAGCCTATGATTTGTATTATCACAATCCTTCCTGGAAATGTCCTTGTGAACCCACCTAGAATTGTGCCTTATGAACCTCCTAGGTAGCTCTCACTACAATTAAGTTGACGATGAAGATTTACCATCACAGGTTTCATCTATCACAAACATCTGCCTGTATTTTGTTGACAATTTACTAGTTATCTTCCTTTCAAGTAATTTGCAAATAGGCGTCTTCATAGGTATCCCAGAATATAGAGAAGAAATTTAAAAGCAGCCGGATGTTAATGCCCACATCTGCTAACAAGGGCAAAAGGCAGCATTGGGTGTATCAAGTGGTGAAGCACATCTTTAAGTGCATCACAATGTGTCCTTGGAGGATGTTCTTTAATAAGAGTAGCGGCCTTGTTTATTTTTATCTCACACAGATTCATCTTTTGTCTTTTCCAGGCTTTGTCAGTTTGTGAGTTTCATCTTCAGAAGGGATTCTGAAACTGATCTTAAAAGAAGTGTTAAGCTCTGTGTGTGTGTGTGTGTGTGTGTGTGTGTGTGTGTGTGTGTTGTGCTTTTTTTTTTTCTTCTTTTTGGGGGTATCGTATTTACTTCCAACCAAGACTTTCCTTTTCATTATAAAAAGTTTGGAGAGATGCTGCCAAATTATTATAGTGTATCAGTTACTTTTCTGTTGCTGTGATAAACACCATGACCAAAAGCAACTTCTAGAAGGAAGAGTTTATTTTAGGTCCCAGTTCCGGAGGGAGACTCCATGATGGCTGGGAGGCATGGTGGCTGGCCATGTAGGAAGCTTAGCGATCACATTGTCAACTGCAAACGTGAAGCAGAGAAAGCCATCTGAAAATGGGGTGACAAAGCTCCATCTCCTAAAGGTTCCATAACCTCCCATAACAATGCCACCAATTGGGGATCAGTGTTCAAATGTGAGCCTATGGGGACATTTCTCATTTAAACCACCGTATGTGGAATATATCTATGGAGTATACGTGATGTGCTGGTCATCTACACCTTGAAACAATGAAAGCATATTATCTCACATAAATGGGTTGCAGATACTGGTGCAGCATGCTTGGTGGTTCTGGAAAGCACTTCCGAAGGCTTATCCCAGGAATCTGCCTAGGCTGTAGTCATTCCACAGCTCAACTGGAAGTGGGTTGAACCCTGCTTACTCATAGAGTCACTTTAAAGATCACTCATGTTGGCTAAATGTCATATTTTTTTACTATGTGTTCCCCTTTATCAAACCATGTATAATGTGACAGAGAAAGGAGAACAGGGAGGAGTTGTAGAGATAGAAAGAAAACACAGGATGGGGAGGTAAAAAGAGAAGTAAAATGAGAGTAAAAGAAGGGAGGACAGGAAAGAAGGTGTGGGAAGAGGGGAGGGAAGGGGAGGAAGGAGGGAGAAGGGGGAGGAAGAGGGGAGGGAAGGGGAAGAAAGAGGAAGAAGAGATAGGAAGAGGGAAGGACAAGAAAGGCAGGAAAAAGAGGAATGGGAGGCAAACACGGCAAAAAATGGAGAAGGAGAGAAAGGCAGACCAATACGATGGCAGCTTTGGGGGCTGGAGGGATGGCTCAGCCATTAAGAGCACTGGCTGCTCTTGCAGAGAACCCAATTTCAAATCCCAGCACCCACATGGTGGCTAATAACTGTCCTGACTCCAGATCCAGGGGATTTGACGCCCTCTTCTGATCTCCTTGGCATTGCGCAGGATGGATATGCTTACACACGTGCAAGCAATGCACTCACAGACATAAAATAAAAATAATAAATAAAATATTTTTTAAATGATGGTAGCTTTTTGTGACCTCATTTCGGAAGTCACCATACAGCATCTTCACTATACTTGAATTCCAGTCCAGTCATTAGGTTCAGCCTGGTCTCAGAGGGACAGAGTTAGACAATGATGTGGACATCAAGAAGAGTCATTCATCGACAGCCACTACAGTTAGTCTTTGTATCTTACACAAAGTCATGGCCTTGTCCTATACATGTATTGTTCAGGATTTTCCTGCACAAGAGATTCTGAATTTTAGCTCTCAACAGCTTTGTCGTAGTGAAAGACATACATTAAATAACTATTGAAGGATATCTTATGCTCTCCAGATTGACAGCTCTCCAGTGCTGAATCCCTCATGAACTTGGGGTGCACTCTTATTTTCTTCCCAGTCAGGTTCAATAAGGGACACTACACAACAGTGCTGTGTTGACTCTGTGCCTCCCAGGTTCCGTGCTGCTCAGAATTGTACTGTCATAATCTTTTTTAGTAGTTTTGAGTATATTCTTCGAATTTTTCTACTTTAAACAACTATCCATCATCCTGATTGAAGCATAATTTTAAAAAAGTATTATACTTGTAAAGAATAAATAAACAGTGCCATTGACAGTTTCAAAACAATTCAGGCATTTTTTTTTCTTCAGTATTTCTGTGTTATTGAGGAACTCTCTAGGGTTGGAAGTAGAACCAAGTGTACTTAGGTACTGGGTGTTTTTACACGGTTTTGTCAGGAATGTGAACTGGTTAGTGAGTGTCCCTGAATTTGGGTGTAGCAAAAAGTAAAAATAATTAGTAATTAATAATAATAATATAGACTTGACATCAAAGGCATGCCTCATAAGTAGAAAAATTGATATATTTAACCTTAACAAAAATTAAAGCTTTTTAACTCTGTGGAAACTCATGTAAGGAGATTAAAACGATAACACATGAAAGGAAGAGTGCATTGCCGATGCCCCTTACAGCAGATGAGGACTATTTGGGATATGTAAAGCATTATCAATACTCAACAGCCAAAAGAACAATAAGAAAATGGATAAAATATATCAGCAAACATTTCAGTGAAGAGGATGTATAGATGGAAAACAAACTCTTAAAATATTATTCAATGGTTAGCTGTTAGGGTAGTGAAATGACAATCAGTTATCGTTACACACTTACTAGAATGCTAAAAAAAAACAAAAACAAAAACAACAACAACAAAAAACAAACACTGGGCATGGTGGCTCAAGCTCTAATCCCAGCATTGGAACATTTGGGAGGCAGAGCTCTATGAAGTCAGCCTTGTCTACATAGTGAGTTCTAGGCTACCTTCGGCTATAGGGAAACACTGTCTCAAAATGAAACAAAACAAAACAAAAAAACAAAGAAAAACAAAACAAAGCATGAAATTTGTGGGGGGCTTGTTGGGGAGAAGGGGTTCAGTGGGTATGGAAGGGAGCTATCAGAAGGTAATAGAGTAAATATGATTAAGATATATAACATGTATGAAATTATCAAAGAATAAAATATACAGTGACAACACCAGATTTGGCAAGAAACTAGGTCATTTCCACATCATTGGTGAGAATATGTAATGTTTTACCTGCTCTGGAAAGAAGCTTGGCATTTCCAAATTCCATATGAACCAGAAATTGAGCTCCTAAGTATGTATTCTAGAGGGATGAAAACTGAAGTTCGCAGAAAAACCTGTACATAATTATTCATAACAGTTTCATTCATCATAGCCAAAGACTAGGAATGGGCCAGGTGACCTTCAACAGGTGGAGAGTTAAACTTTGTATACACAGCATAGAAATCCACCCTGTAGGAAAAAGGAATGATTTATCGATGCATACCTGGATTAATCTTCTGGGTGTTATGCTACGCAAAAAAAAAAATTAGCCCTAAAATGTTATATATGTTTCTTGAGATAGCAAAGTTTTAGAAATGGTAAAGAGATTGGTGCTTCCCAAAAAGCCATGAGTTTTAAACTGGCTTTACAGTAAATATCAGGCATGAGTTCCCTCTTATGGAATGGGCCTAAAATCCCATAAAAATGTGGTTGCTTACCACCATGAGCAGAGGATTGGGTGGGGAGGTGGAGAAGGAAGGAGATGTGGTTTTAAAGATTAGGAGGAAGACCACTGTTGCCAGTTTACTTTCCCTTATGGCTTCTGTTTTTGCATCTAATTTTAAAGAATTTCTTGCCACAAAGTCAGCAAGGCCCTATTTTATAAAACCTTTACTGTTTATTTTTGATATTTAGATCTAAAACACACTGGACTTGACTTTGTATATGGTATGAGGGAGAACTCGGCTTTCAGGTTTGTTCCATGCAGATAGATACATAATGGATTATACCTCTACTGCTGAGAATCCCTCTCTTCCTACTACAAAGCAGGGTCAACTGTATCATGAATTCAGGAACTATGCACAAACAGATTTGTTTCTGGATTCTGTTCTCTTCCTAGATCTATTTTTTTTTTATTATAACCTTTATTTAATTTGTTCTTTTGGCAATTTCATACATGTATAAAGTACATTCTGATTGCTGTAACCAACCTCTGTCTTCTCCAGTCTCTGTCCTGTCTACACACTCTCAAGTCCACTTCACACATTCCTGGTTTTTCTTAGACCCACTGAGTTTAACCAGGACCATCTATGTGACATGGGTTTGGAACTATCCACTGGAGTTGGTGGGCTCCTCAGTGAGCCTCAAGTTGAAGCCAATGACTTCTAGTTCTCCAGACTCCATAAATATCCAATAGTTTGGGAGGAAGGGCTAGAATCCATTGAATCCCTACCAAGTCCATGATTGACTAACAGGCCCAGTCTTGTGTAGGCTTCCTGTAGCCATCTATAGATGCTGTGAGGTCATGATTGTGTTGGCTGTGCCATGCCCAGAATACAGCATTTCACAGCCCTTGTCCCTGTCTCCAGCTCTTATATTCTTTCTACCCTCTCTCTTGTACTAATCCCCAAGCCTTAGAGGGGGATGGTATAAATGTCCTGCTCAAGGCTGAGCGCTCACCTTTCACTTATTCCCAGCACACTGAGCAGCCATGAGTCTCAGCATTTACCATTGCTTATTGCAAAAAACAGCTTCTTTGATTAAAGCTGGGAGTCACCTTTGTCTATGGGTATAAATATAAATATCTTGAGGCAGCTTGACACCATGACCATGACAGTTTAGTCAAACAATGATAGTAGGTCTACCCCTAGGCCCAAGTCCTCCTCAGCTATGGGTTTTTGACTGACTTTACATTAAGTACAAGCCATGAAATCCATCTGGTGGAATGGACTTCAAATGAAGTCAAAGAGTGATTGGTTACCCCCATAACAGTTGTGCCACTATTTCACAGGTGGGCACATTTTGCTGAGTAGGTTGGTATTGTAGCTCATACGGTTCACACCAGAATAAGATGGTTGTCTTTTCTCCTGGTCAGAATCATACTTTCTTAATTACTAGAACTTAATGATAGATCTTGATATCTATCCTAAAATATAAGCCCTCTAACTTTCTCTTTCCTTTTCAATATTATTTAGAGTGTTTCTGACCTTTTCCATTTTTATGTAAATTTCAGAACTCATTTATCAAATTTTCCAGGAAGCCTGCCAGACATTGGATTAGGATCACATGTAGTTCAACTCAAAGTAATCTACAACTTTATAATATCGATGCTTCTGATTCATAAACATGGAATATTTCTTTCCTTATTTAAACATTAAAACATATTTCAGTGATGTTTATAGTTTTAAAAGTTTAGAAAATAGATATAATTATATCTATGCATAAACATACATACATATACATATGCACATTCCTAGATATTTGTTGAGACTTTTGTAATCATTTAGTTTTTATTATTGCAATGTAGCATAATTAAAGAACATTATTATTGTGTCTATTAGCATTCATTCAGTAAAGGACATCTTTTGAGTTTCATAGTTTATATTTGACAAATATTAGTATATAGAATTTTGCTAAACTTGTTTATTTTTATCATCTTTTGAAGTTTGTAGGGGGCAAGGATTTTCTACATATCATGTGATCTATGAATAATGAAAGTTATCTTGCATTCTTTCCAATCTTTATACCTTTCATGCCTTTTTTTTGGTTTTATTGCACTGGCTAGGACATCTGGTAGAATTGGGAAGGTGATGTGGAAGCTTTCAATATAATCTTAATTAATTTAAGCTGTCAATCATAATCTTAGATTGGTGTTTTATGTGGCGTTTACTACATGTGGTGGTTTGAATGTGAACTGTCCCACATAGACTCACATACATACGTGAACATTTGCTTCCCAGTTGGTGGCACTGTTTGTGGTGATTTGGAGATATGACCCTGCTGGAGGAAGAATGTCACTGGGGGTGGGCTTTGATATCCTGGGCCTACTTCTAGTTTTGTTCTCTGTGCTTCCTGTTTGCTGTAGAAGCTTTAAGCTTCTTGCTCTGGTCACTGGATGCTGCACCTCCCCCACTATTATGAATACTCCCTCTGGAACTGTACAACGAAATAAGTTGCCTTGGTCAGGATTTTTTTTTTTTAATCACAACAACAGAAAAGTACCCAATACACCAGATTAAAGGACTTTCCTTTTATTCCTAATCTGCTAAGAGTTTTATCATGCATGGGTGGATGTTGACTTCATCAGATGTTTCCTTGGCATCTTTTGAAATGATTGCATTTTTATCTAATGGATTTTCTGATCAAAGGCCCATCTTGTAGTCCTAAAATAAAGTCAACTTAATGACTTTGGATTGTTATACTATCATATAGGGTTTTATCTCTGTATTTATGGGAGTTTGGCCTCAAAGTTACTTTATGTGTAATATCTTTGTAAGGTCCTGATTCTCAAATGAATTTGGAAGTATATTATCTGTTCATAGTCCTAAAAAGTAGTTGCATAAAGTTGCAATTTCATTGAAACATTTTATGGATGTAAAAATTTTAAAAATAATTTCCCCATATCATCAAGAATAATTTCTTCTACAAAATTGTTTCAGCTAAAAATTTAGTTGTTTTGGGAGCTGGAGAGATAGCTCATCAGTTAAGAGCACTGGCTGCTCTTGCAGAGGACCCATGTTTGATTCCCAGCACCACATGGTGGCAAAGAACCATCTATAACTCCAGTTCCAGGGGATCCAGTGACTTCTTGTGATCTCTGTGGGCACTGCACGACGTGGGTACAGTTACCTACATGCAGGCAATCCACACATACACTTAAAATTAAAAAATAAATAATTAAAATTTTAGTTGTTTTGTATAATGCATTTGAAGCCAATATTTAAGTTCTTTGTACTCATGCAGGAAGTATATGAATACTGTGTTGGAAACACAAAGTTTGCCTTTTCTGCCTTATTTTCTTATGTTGTTTCTGGCTACAGGAGTAAGTCGTGACAAGAGCCTGTAGAAGATGCCGGCGAAAGCCATTGTTTCTATCCTGAGGGTCCATGTCCCTTTGTTCAAGTCAGAATCATGGGGGATGGGATCGCAGTCTATGGAACCTTGCAGGACTTTTCAGAATTCCTTTGTTTCAAAGCCTCTGCCAAGGCTTTGTTTCAAAGCCTTATTCAGGCTCTGCTGGCTCTTCTCTTTGGCTGAACATGGCAAAGCATAGACAGCCCTAGGGGAATGAGAGGAGATTTGGATGAAGCTAATTTTTCAGTTTCTTTACATAAAGAGGGCAATCATCTCTTAAACTCTCCACACAAACTGAGAAGGCTATGTGGATAAGCCTCATAAGCCATCTGGACACTCCTTCCTGACACTTCAGAGGAATCTACATTTTTAGTCACTTCTAGCCATTTCAGCAGCTTAGAGACTCATTATGTATCTCCCCTTTGCACAAAGGGATGGACTGAGAAGAGAAATTTGCAAAGTAACAATATCTCCAAAGCCCCAGCCCCCCCCAAGAAGAGAAATTTGCAAACTAACAATATCTCCAAAGCCCCAGCAACCCCTCTGTGGGAGTCTTTCTTCCTGTGTCTGGTAGCATAGCAACTGATGAAGTCGCCAGTCCCCAGGGACAAGTCCCCAGTTTCCCTGAACTTCCTGTTGTTCCTCTTGCTCACAACTCCTCCTTTTCCTTTGACTCTTGCTTTATCTCAGACTTATTCTGGTGTGACACAGCCAGTTTTTCTCCCAGTGCTTGTTGGCTGTAAGTTGCTGATCTTGGTGGGTGATAAATGATTTCTTCAAACATGGAGCTGAAGTTGATTCTATCACTTGTGGTATGTGAGTCCAAAATGCCCTGAGTGTCCAGATGCTCAGTGGGAAGACCACAGGAGGCGTGAGAAGTGGGGCTGGAGGGCCCATTATTGGTAAGGGCTCTGGAATGGAAAGAAAGACCATTGCAGGCTCCTGGGTTATCAGCCTAGTCATGTTTCTGATTCTTATATTTGGCCTTCAGAAGGACCAAATGAGATAGCTCTATTGCCCACTTTTGCAGATGAAGAAACTGAGGCTCACAAGTGCCCTGTAATTTGCCTAAAGTCACACAATTAAGGGATAGTAGTAGTAAGCCAGCCTCTCTCTGACCCAGTGATCTTCCACTTTAATACTCCACACTGCCCTTTGAAGTGCCAAGAGATGACATTCATGGTCTTGGGCATAGCATGGAGGAGTCATTATAGCACACTGGGATGCTGAATAGGGACTCTAGGTTACATACCAACTAATATGAACCACACAAGCATTGTAGAGTCAATTAAAACTTCAAATGTCCAGGACTCTTGAAGCTAGCCTTGTATTGGTCGCCTCGACTTTGTTCTTCCTAGACAATCAACGACCACTTCTTGTCTCTGTTTCAGTCTCCTGAACTTGTGACTTTTTCTTCTCACTCAGCCTGTCTAGCCATAACGTTCATCAGACCTTTCCATTGTATCTCCCTCGGTAACTGATGCTAACATCCTTATTTATCTGTTAACTCTAATCTCTTTCCTTCGGACCTGTTCTTGACTCCTACACTCAGAGGAGTTGTCCCAAATGACCATGTATTTGTGTCACATTAGTGCTTACAGAGCCTCAGCGTGATGAAGACTGATGTTTGTTCCCATTGACCTCTCTGAGTATCTTTTGGCTGCCTCTCCTTCTCACTTGACTTTTAGGAGGTTCTGCAATTCTTGAGTGGCTTGGTCTTAGCTCAGTTTCACATCACCCTGGTGACTATTAAAATCTCTGCTTTTAAAAATGCACCTCATGGTTGGATTTTGTGAAGTCTTAGTCAAACTCTTCCATCTGATTTCAATATCTTGTCTTGCTTTAGAACTTATCTCTGGTATAAGAATTGCCATGGAATTTGCAGTCTCAAAGTACATAGATTTATCGTATAGTACCCACGTCAGAAGTCTGTAATGATTCTACTTGATGGTGTTCATTTAACTCAAGGGAGTATTTAGTCTCTGGCCTTCTCTAGTTTTTAGCAGTTACCAAGTTTTCCCAGCCTAAGGTCCCTTTCTCCATCTGTAAAGCCACAGAGAAGCATCTTTTAATCTCTTTCCAGGTCTCTTGTTCCCCTCTTCACTTAAAATGTCTGTGGTGGTTATGTTGAGCCCATCCACATAAGCTGGTGTACTAATTTCGCTCAGGATCCTTATCTTCATCACATTGGAAGAGTCTCTTTTGCTATGTAAATTAGTGACCAGGACTTGGACATCCTCAGACTGTTGTTTTTCTATTTCTCACATTTCTCTTTGACTCATTTTGAACCCTGGCGTGCCACTGCTCAGTTTGTACGATGTTATCTTCACCCCATTGAGTTTGATTCTGTTTCACCCGAGTCTCTTGTGCTCCTCCAAGGTAGAGCCAGTGATTTGTTTTGACCCACTGTTCTAAGAAAAAGCAGAATGAGTCTTTAGTTAATTGTTTGTTGAATAAAGAACTTTATCTTCTTAGCTCTTATCTTCCCACCTTGTTTTGTGTCTGATAAAGGGCTTAGAAAATGGGCAGTTTGTTCTATCTGTTAAAACAACAAATTTTAGGCTGGTGCGATTGCTCAGTGGGTACCTGCTACCAAGCCTGACTTAGCTGAGTTCCATCCCCAGAGACCCACATGATGGAAGGAGAGAACCAACTCCTGCAAGTGGTCCTCTGACCTCAATACATGCACCATGGTATGTAAACACCCATATACATAGAAACACACACACAATAAATAAACAAACAAATGAATAAATAGTAACAAGCCCCTACAAATCCTAGGGCAGAACCTGGGTATCCTGGTTCTCTTAAATATTGACCACATGACCTTGGGCAAGTTATTTATGTTCTGTATCTTAGCATATTTATCTGAAAAATGAAGATGATTTTAAAATCTGCGTGTGTTATGTAGGGTCTAGAGAATCTCAGACCACACAAGGTATTTCAAATGATTTTTATTGATG
>NW_008353921.1:1473907-1487079 GCF_000622305.1 Nannospalax galili | reverse complement strand
TTCCTTCCTTCCTTCCTTCCTTCCTTCCTTCCTTCCTTCTTTCTTTCTTTCTTTCTTTCTTTCGTTCTTTCCTTCCTTCCTTCCTTCCTTCCTTCCTTCCTTCCTTCTTTCTTTCTTTCTTTCTTTCTTTCTCTCTCTCTCTCTCTGTCTTTCTCTCTCTCTTTTTTTTCTTTCATTATTTTTTTGTCTTTTTGAGACAAGGTCTCCCTACAGCCCCAGCTGGCCTGGAACTGTCTATGTAGACCAGGCTGGCCTTGAATTTACAGAGATCCACCTGCCTCTGCCTCCTGAGTGATGGGATTAAGGGAGTCCCCTTAGATGGTATGTAAACTGTAAGAAGATGACCTGGGTTCTGCTGACACTTCCAACAAGATGCTATGCTATGCTTTCTCTGAAGACCAGGGGGGACCCTGGCCCTGAATGCAGCTATCTCTTGTGGAGTGACATTGAGACAAGAAGAGAGCCTCTTCTTCCCTTCCGTTACTATGATAAATACCATAACCAAAAGTAACTTAGAGAGGGAAAGGTTTATTTCACCTTTACAGTGCAGTTCATAGTGGAGGGGAACCAGCAGAGGAGTTCAAGGCAAAAGCCTGGAAGCAGGAACTAAAGCGTGGAAGAATATCGCTTACTGGCTTGTACTCCTGGCCTGTGCTAAGCCTGGTTTCTTATACAACCCAGGACCACCTGCCTACCAGCCCAGGCATGGTAACACCCACAGTGGGCTGGGCCTTCCCATGTCACTCAACAATCAAGGATATGCCTCACAGACATGCCCACAGGCCAGTCCTATAAATGTAATTCTCTAATTGAGGTTCCCTCCTCCCAAGTTGACACTTGAAGTTATCCAGCACAAACAATTGACCCCTTGTCAACTTGACACACAAACACATCATTATTAAACCATGACATTTCTATTTGATCCCCAAGATCTCATGTTAATAGTAATATCACAATATAAAGTATAGTATAACTTTAAAGACTCTAATCATTAAAACTTAAAACACTTTAAAAGTTCTAAGTCTCTTACCCTATCTGAGGAACTATTGGAAACTGATGGCTGTTGAGAAACAGAGAGTCAGTCTCTTTTAAGGGTGTGACTCTTGGTAGCTTAACTAGATTCCAATGGATAAATCTACACTGAAGGACATTTAGGGACCCAAATCTGACACAAAAGGTCTTAATATAAGAGTTCATGAACTTGCTCGGGGGCTAGTAAGGTACAGATAGGGGAGGGGGTTTAAATATGATCAAAATATATTTTATGAAATTCACAAAATTCCATTTAAAAAGGGAAAATACTCCAAAGCCTCTTTAAAAAATCTATTAACTGTGGTCTCCTGTAACATCGAAAGCACATTTTACATACTATCTTATTTCAATGGGGAAAAACCAGGCCACACTTAAGCAAAACCGAAGTCCAGTAATGTTGATATCTGGGATTTACTCACAATCTTCTGGGCTCAAAGGCTTGGACAGCTCCACTTCTCCAACTGTGCTGCCCATGGCACACAGAGCTGGTCTCATCTGCTCAACTTGGTTCCATACAACACCTGCCACTGTTTTTGGTGTTCATCCCACAGTCCTGGCATCTCTACTCCATCCTGGGGTCTTCACTGCAATTGAGGCTGCACCTCCATCAGTGGCTTCTCCCAGCCTCACAGGCTGCCAGACCTCAGCTTCTTTCTCCCCATGACCCCCTCAGTCCCCCAGCTTTCCTGTCACCAAAACCAGTACTGTGTGGGGAATGCTTACACATTACTAAATTCTGCTGCACTTGGCCATGTAGCCTTGTCCCCTCTGATGCACAGCTTCTGTGTGGTGACCCTGAGGCAGTACTTCCCAGAAGATTTCAGCACAATATGCTGATCTCTTGTTAACCACAGCTGATTTTTCAGCCCCAGCCTACCAGCATCGATTGTCCCACTAAAGTACAAAAGGTTTTGCTTCAAAAATTCTCAATTCTTCAGATATGATTGTGGTCTGCTGTTCAGTTTCCCAGACCTCAGTGGATGGACTTGCACTGGGTAACATCTGAGGACACTGACTTGACACAGAGGGCCTTAACAGGGATGACAGAGTATATGGGTTCCAGTGGGGGGGGGGCTATGGGCAGGTGCCGGTGGGGAAAGGGGTCTAAAGATGATTGTTTGATTGAGATGTTCTGTATGAAATACACAAAAACTCAGTTAAAATATTCTGTAAAAAATGTAAATCTTAAATAAATCTTAAAAACTCAAAAAAAATCTCAATTCAAAATACATCACAAACAGTTCCAATAAGAGTCTTTGCTTCCCCCATGAGGCTTCATAAGCCAGGCCTCCATTGTCAACACCCCTTTCAGCATTAACTTCCAGGTCTCCACAGAACAGCTCACTAAGCGCCAAACACTCAACTGCTTTTCCAGCACAAAGCTCCAGATACTTCCACAATCCTCTCCCCCCAAACAACATGGTCAGGGGCATCACAGAAATACCCCATGTTCCATCTTTGAGAGCAGGCCAGTAAGCAGGAGTCTCTGTGGTCTGTGCTCACTCCCTGTCTCCAGGTTCCTGCCCTGAATGCCTGCCCTGATTTCCCTCAAACATTGGACTGTCACTTGAGAGTTGTAAGATGAAATAAACACTATCCTCCCTGAGTTGGTGTTGATCAGTGTTTTATCACAGCAACAAAAAGCAAGCTAGGACACCTTGTCTAACTTTCTAGACTCCCTTTAGAGCCTCGTATTGTTAGAGACATGGAAGTATAGTTTCCAGAGTTCTAACCCCTGAACCAGAGCTGATTATTATCAGGTATGATTGCAGCTAAAAGACCAAAGATCAATGACTGGCATATTACTTTAGTTTCCTCATCTTTAAAATTAGTATTATAATAGTATATACATTATGGGATGGCATAAGGAATGAATGAGTTCACATAAGTAAATATGGGACCAGTGGTTTTAGCTGTCATATGTATGTACAGACTTGGGTGTATCTGAAACTCAGAGATCCAAACTGCCTAAGATGTGAGATCTTCCTAACTCAATTCTCTATAGCAGGGCTGCTAGCCAGAAGTGGGGTGGAAGGAAGCAAGGGATGCCTGCTAGAAGACCCTTGCTGTTCTGAGACAAGCTGCCTCTGCAGAGTGGCCTGATTACAAAGCTTGAAAAT
Source organism: Nannospalax galili (assembly GCF_000622305.1). Taxonomy (NCBI): domain Eukaryota; kingdom Metazoa; phylum Chordata; class Mammalia; order Rodentia; family Spalacidae; genus Nannospalax; species Nannospalax galili. Next base: position 1,483,927 of record NW_008353921.1, on the reverse strand, counting down.
CCTAGTTCTCCTAGGTTCTCCTCTGGGGGAGACAGACTCTTGATTCATGCTTTCTCAAGACTCCTGATTAGCACACAAGTTTTTTTTTTTTTCCAAAAAGCCCCTTCTAGCATGATTATTCTACTCTTAATTTTGGGAAGTGGCCCAGCTCAGAGTTATTGTGAAAATGGCAATGCACTGGGGACAAAGAGGAGCCAGGGGCAGACAGAGCATTACAGATCATAAAATATTTTCTGGTGCTGAGTTGTTACTGAATTATGATTTTCTAAATGACTTCATGGATTGCAGCATGACTGTGGTAGGAAGACTGAGGCTGGACTCGATTGTATTTGCTTGTGGAAGTATTTGTTAGAGAACATGCAGACACTGCTGTTTCAATTCTCTATCTAAACACAGGAAAGTGAATGTATTGGGATCATTCTGTTTTTACATTCAGTTCACAAAACAGGAACTCCATCTCAGGCTTCCACTCACTGTTGACTGGCCTACCTATATCTGGACAGAAGTGTGATGATAGCAGGTGATACAGCATGCACCTTGTAACTTATGTGATGGGACTGTTCTATCACTTCAAATATCATGGATTATTTTATCCTCATGATGCCTCTATAACGGAAGTGATATTGTGATCATCCCTATTTTATAAATGGGGAATTTGAATGTCTAATTTTGGTGGTGGCTTTGGTCTCATTATTGTTGTTTGGTGTTTATTTATTCCTTTTTTTTTGTTTTTGAGACAGAGTCTTACAGAGCCCAGGCTGGCCTCAGCCTTGCTATGTACCAAGGATGACCTTGAGCTTCTGCTTCTACCTCAAGAGTGCAGGGATTATAAGCACGCATCATCATTCTTTTATGTTGTGCTAGGACTGGACCCGGATCTTTGTGTGTGTTGGACAAACACTTTACCAGCTGAGCTATATCCCCAGCCCCAACTGGGGAATTTGAAATACAGAGATGTCAAGTGATGTGCTATGGTTTTCATAATAATTAAAATTGGATGTCTTGGGCTGGAGAGATGGCTCAGCTGTTAAGAACACTGGTTGTTCTTGCAGAAGACCAGGGTTCAGATCCCAGTACCCACATGGCAGCTAGCAACTGTCCGTAACTCCAGTTCCAGGGTATCCGATGGCCACTTCTGTCCTCTGCGGGTGTTGCACGACATGGGTACACTTACCTACATGCAAGCAATACACTCATACACATAAAATAAAAATAATAAATAAAATATTAAGTAAATAAATAAATAAATAAATAAATAAAATTGGATGTCTTTCCAAACAGACCCTGAGACATATTTGTAAGTCGTTGATCAGAAAGATGAAGGGACTACTTGTGCATGGTTAGGGAAGTGAGGCAGAAGGAAGTCCCCTAAATGGTAGATTGATTAAGAAGCTGGTAATATTGCAGGGTATCTGATGTTCACTGCCACCAGGGATCCTTGAAGAGAATGAGAGAAATTTTCAGTGTCTCATCAAAGGTCAGGAAACGAGGACATTTACTTACTAACTCTCTCCCTTCCTTGGATAAAGGTTTTCCCTGGGAATGGTAACATCCGGTCTTGACATATCCAGTCTGCCTTGAAATGGTGCTGTCACAGTCCTGTGACAGTAGAAAGTTCTTGGACATGGAAATATAGATCCTAGAGATAGGAAGTCTACAGTGCATGGATGTATTGGCCTCTAAAACTGCAAGTGAATCTAACTGGGTACCACCGGCATCTACTATATGACTAAAAATAGCAGCGCTGGTATTCAAACTGATTAAATTCTGATTCTAGCGTAAGCAGCCAAAATAAAAGAGATTAAAACACTGTTATAGTTTGGTTATAAAATGCCCCCCTCTCCAAGGCTTATCTTTAGAGCAATTGTTCTCCATCTACTGGCACTATTTTGGGAGGCCATAGAATTTTAGGAGGTGGGCTTAGCTGGCAGAGTGGGTCTGGAGGGGTTGGCCTTTGAAGGATACTCTGCCCTTGGTTCCTTCCTTGTCTGCTTCCTGGACCCCCTGTTGAGTGGATAGCCTCCACTATACATCCCTGCTCTCATGATCTGAGCTGCCTTGCCACAATTTCCCTGCCGTGATGGGCGGCAACTCTCTGAAATCAAAATAAACCCTTCCTCCTCAGCTGTTCGGTCAGCATTGTGGTCTCAGTGACCCAAGAGTGCAGAGCTCACTCACACACAAGGTGAAGGTTGAGCAAGTGTGGTAAAGGTCATAAAAAGAAATTGCTTAGATCCTAGGAATGAACTGTAAGGAGAAGAATGGGGTTCCACACCTCTTACCCTCAACTACACCAGGACACCACCCTGGGGAGAAGGAAGGTTCAAGAGTGCATATTGTAGGCCTTGTGCTAGGATTTTCAGACCTCGGAAAAAATGGCTTGGCCCATGCCCTTGAACACCTCAAAGTTTATTGAGACAGATCTACCCTCTGGTAGTCTTACATATGAGTGTGAAAATTCTGCCATGGGCATTTGCCCAGAGTGCATCAAGGAGAGGGACTTCTCTACTGTAGCATCTGCTGCTAGTGCATAGGACAGGTCTCTTTTCCTATGGCTATGAGATCTGAGCGTCAAAGGCTCCTTTTTGCCTTGTAGTCAGTTGGCTAGTATCCCTCTTAAATTCATTTTTTTCCTGGAACCTCGAAACGTTAATTTATTTGAAAAAAGGGTCTTCTCAGGTGTAAATTCAAGTTACAATGAGTCCACACCAGAAAAGGGAGGGCTCAAATCTAACAGGAGCACAGTCCTTTTAAGAAGAGGGAGATATGGGTGAAAATCTCCTCAGCCACATAGAGAATGGAGGCCACAGGGGACAGGATCTATGAAGAAGCTAAGGAAGGCCAAAGGCTGCTGAAAAACAAAACTTATCATCAGAAGCTAGACGAGGTAAGGAAGGATTCTTCCCTAGAGTATTTCAAGGAAACATGGTCCTGCTGACAACTTGATGTCAGACTTCTGGCTTCTGGACCTGCAGGATAATAAATGACTATTGTTTTCAGCTGCCTGCTTTGTGGCATATTGTTACAGAAGTCCTAGGAAAATAATATTTCTGCTCTCAGAATAACTGCCTTCAGCTAAATGGGAGCTGCCTTGCCGGGAGGAGGAGTGTTTTGGAATCCAGGGGAGCCAGAGGCTAATTAGTGACACATAACTGCCCCTCTTGCGTCAAACTGTGATGTAGTTTGTGTCGAGAGCTCCCACGAGTTTAGGTTGAACCTAGTCGACAATCAAAACCACATTCTTCTTTGGTTCCTTCCCTTCCCTTATCCTGACTCTTTCTGAGAACTAATCTCTACTCAGTCACTTGTGCAGAATCCTAGTCTTGGGCTCTGCCTCTTGGAACTCAGGCTAAGATATTAGAAAGCACAGAGAACATGATATAAAGAAGAGAGCACCTGGGAGGTGACCCCGTGGGAGAACTAACATCCGAAGGACAAAAAGGGTGAGCTAGCTGAAGAAGGGGAAGAGGGATCCAGCAGAGAGGGGCTCAAATAAAAAGACAAAGCCTGCTATTTGTCTATCAATGGTGTGTTAAACTGGTGAAGGTGAGGGTAGCTTGCTGAAGTTAGAAATCCAGAGAGAACTGTTCTACTGGAGCCAAGTATCACTCATGTGGTCAACAGAGAATGTACTTATTATCCCTACGAGTCTTTAAGCTAAGTCATAGACATATTGGAACCCTCTGAATCAGAGAAGAAAAACACTGTGATTTCTCCTGTACCTACTACAGCCACAAGACTGTGACTGTTTTCTGCTGTTGCTGTCACTAGAATAGCAAGGTGTTGGATAGTTCCGGATATGGATTCTCCTTCTCACCAATGTCTGTAGCTTTGGTTCAAGTCCCTTAGTCCTCCTTAACCATGGGAATCCTGTTAGACTGTTCTGTAATTTTTCTAGGACTGAATCCTGTGATCAGTTAACCCCCTTAAGCCTTAGGTTTGCTTGTGGGTTTGTTTGTCGTTATAAAATAGGATTGAAAATAGCATTTGCCTGAAAGAATGTTCAAGGGCTGACATAGTGCTGGGCACACAGAAAATCCTCAGTAAGCATCCTAATTCCATTGTCTTCACAGTCCACAAAGTTGACATAGAAGAGCATTTTCAGTAGTAATACCTATAGCACAGAAAAGGATTGCTTAGTACTAGTGAAAGGGGTGTAGACTTTGAAGACTTGGGACCTAATATTCTAATCACTACCTGTGTGAGATTTGGTAGGTTACTTTAAAAAAATCTGAACCTGTCACTTTTTTTTCTCGCTGTAGCAGTCATTGTAGGGAGAAAAATTAGTTTTTTGTTTTTTTGTTTTTTGGGGTTTCTTTTTTTAAAATTATTTATTTTATAACCACATAATTAGAAGAAGCATTTCATTACAACCACATTGACATATTCAATAACAATTTCCAGAGCTAAGATGCATCTCTTTCAAAATTGGCAGTAAATTTTTCAGTTTACCGTTGAATTAATATAGTTATACAATATTGTACTCGGTATAAACCCTATAAGACATAAAATGAGGTTTAATCTTTAAAAAAGATCTCCATTTCATTTTAAAAATACAGTTTCATACAGAAAAATTCATTTTTAATGCAATTAACACTAAGATGTTTGCACGAGTTTCTAATCTCTATATATCTGATTATTATCTGATTATTATCTGACATCTAGTCACAGTCAGTTATTTCTGAGTTCCTTGGCATCTGAGCATGAATATAAAGTCATCAGGTAGATTTCAATGGTAATGTTCTTCACATCTACTAATTATTAAGGAGCAAATTTTTGTGCTTTGAAGAATTATTATTTTTTATTATTAAAAATTTTTTTAAATTTATTGTCTGTTTGAAAGTCTAGTCTCAAGCTGCAGTGAAGGTCTTTGGGTAGTACCAGAATTGGCTAGGCTCTCTCCTGGCTAGGGAGGTCATGGTAGGAAACTGTCAGGACAAATGGATGCAGCTGTAGTTCTTGATTTCTGGTGCATTGATATCAGGGCAGAATGAAGGAGAGACTGGCTATTAAACCTAGTGATTGAGAGAGTGGAAACACAGCAGAGGTCAACATACATGGAAGCTTGAAGTATAAGAAAGCTGTGCTTACTTAAAACATGTGTCTTCACAATAAATAGCCAATGCAGCCTCGTTAGAAAATATTTGTCAAAAAAGCCACAAAAACAAGAAAAAGACAAACTGCTTATAGAGCCATAAAAAGAGCATCATTTTGCTGTTAATGTCGACGTGTTTTGTTTTGTTCTGTTGTTTTTTGTTCTCTTGAGACAGAGTCAAGCTTACGTAGCCAGGGATGGCCTGGAACTTGCCACCTAGCCCAGGCTAGCCTCAAGCCTGCAACAGTCCCGCTATCTCTGTCTCCTAAATACTGCTGGGATTAAAGACATGCACCACCATGACCAGTTGTCCAAGTATTTTAATAGGCTTCAAGAAGTTGGGCTTTGTTTGCTTTTTAGCATTTAGTTAAATGTGGGCTTTTATATATACAGAATCTATCTGAGAGTGAGACTTTTCCAGAGGAATTTGTGGTGTCTATTTTCAGGATAATTTCTAGAACTAGGGTTAACCTTGCAGCATGAAATGATTTGTTTTATGCATTAGCTAAAGGTTCCTGAAAGAAAGGCCTCTTCTGATAGTGTAGGCTCTGTTCAGTTGAGTCTATTTTGAGGTGGTTTTCATTTCTAGGCTCTCATTGGAGAGCGAAAGGTCTTTCAGAAGCTAACCATCCTACAGGGTTAATTGTTGGGGTATTCAGACTTCACCATCCTATAGGTGATGGTGCTTATCCATCCCAAGGTGTGTTGGTGGATACCTTTAAGTAATTTTTCTCTGGGGAAGAATGAGTTGATGGTGCTGCATTCTTCGTATCTGAGAGTGTTGTTTTTTGGCTCTGCCAAAGTATCACTTCTCTGGCTATGAAATTCTTGGCATATGAAACCGCCTGATGACCCCCCTCCATGTGTGTGATAATATTATCTTTATAATAAAGCTTGGGAGTGAAGCCTCTGAGGCAGCTTGCCTTTGTCCTAGTCTTGACTCTTTGAATGACTAATTGCTTGACAATCATCTCTGTATCTCCTCCTTTGGGAAAAAAATGTATTTTAACAGTGGTTACCCATAGAGTTTCCATGAGGATTAAATCAATTAACATTTTTAAGTCCTAAGTACGCTGACAGGTGTCTACAGACGTCCAGTACATGAAAGCTCTGACTGCTGTCACGATAGCTTATTATTGTTATTATCATCTCCATCTTTACCATATCCTGGGGTTTCAAATTGAATTGATGATGTGTGTAGCCATTTCTGTTTTGTTGTGATAGGGAGCTGTGTTTTTCTAGCTGATTCTGGGTGTTTTTCTTTAGTCACATATTTCAAAAACATGGCTGTGTGAGCTTAAGCTTGAGCCTGATCCTTGACTTTGTCTGGAATCCTCACAGCATGCAAACCTGGGACTTTATCTGAGAGATTTTCAGCTCTGTCTTTGAATACTGTTATGTTTGCTTGTTTGTTTGTTTTGCTGTCCCCACCCCCACCCAATACCTCTAACCCACAGAGTCAGTGTCTGGTGTCCATCCACCATTTTCTGTGATGTTCCCTTTGTTGTTTCCTGGTGTCTGTTTTCAGAATGTTCACTGCTCTGTTTCTGCCAACCGTTCTTTTAGGGACATTATCAAGTAGTTTTCCACCCATTTAAACAAAATATTTAGATATTTGCTCTCTCTCTCTCTCTCTCATTTCTCTGTCTCTCTCTCTCAGTCTTGCTGTATAATTCACAGTAGGCTGAATCCCACCATCCTCCTGCCTCAGCCTTCCAAATGAGGGACCAGACGTCAGAGAGATACATCTTGGTAGGCAGACAGACAGGGAGAAGATTGGCTCTAGGTAGATTAATGTACTTTCATTTAAACACTTAAGATGGCTGACTTCCTGATTCTTTTCCCTCTCCTAGACAAAGACTTGACAGGCTTTGTCCCACCAGAGGGAACTATTATTGTGGACTTTCAGCTCTCCTGGGGGGTGAGGGGGGCCCACTTCCTTTTCTGAATTATCCAGTCTCTCAAAATAGCCCAAACTAGCCAGTTCTGAGGGAGAAAGGGAACCCAACCTACCCCGAAACAGGTAAAAGTTTTGGCTCTGCCAAATAAACTTGGATTCCAGATGTCCTTTTCCCACCGGAGCAGTCCTTTTGTGTGCTTTGCTGTGTGTGTGCTCCTGCCTTCAATAAAAATCGGCTGAGTGCTGAGACATTGCTTTTCCTGTCTTTTTAGTCTCTAAATTGCCAGAGAAAAAGAATCAGTTCCTGCAGCCCTGGATGACCTCAGCATGATGGCATCACGTGTATCAGGATCACAAGTCTGTTTTACTATATCCAGCTTAGACATCGAGTATTTATTGAACTTTAAGCCCGTGCAGTTTACTCTTGACTGTCAATGTGACTGGATTGAGAGATGTATAGGGGATTAGCAAAGCAAATCTCTGGCTACATCTTTGAGGTGTTTCCAGAGAGGTTTAACTAAGCAGGAAAGGCCTACAGTGAGTATGAGTGATACCATTCCTATAGGCTGGGGGCCCATATGGAATAAAAGGAGAAAATGGAAACCAGCTAATGCAGGCATTCTCTCCCTCTCTCTACTTCCTGGTCACCAAGATGTGAGCATCTCTGCTCCCCCATGCCTTCCCTACCATGATGCATTGAAACTTCTGAAACTGTGATCCAAGATAAACTCTCTCTTCTCTCCTTAAGTTGTTTTGCTCAGGTTTTTGTCTGGGTGACAGGAGTCCAAGATTGTTCACAAAGAATGATTTTGTTCACACCCACTGGTATTTTATATGTTGTGTCTATTAATCTGGCTGTGCTCAGAGACTACATAAGCCTGAGTCAGGGTGAGAATGAGAAGGCAGGGCTACAACTGACATTCATTGCCAGGACAGTCAGTGAAAAGACAGGGCATCTCTATAGTCTTAGTTGCAGAATAGATAACCTTTTACAATTTAAGTTATAAAGCAGTCTTCCATTCTTAATGTGAAAATATTAAAACCCATCGAGATTGGGTGTTCTGTCTATATGTGGCCAAAGGCAAAAAGACTTGGATGCTTGCCCCAGGCTAGGTTCCCTTCATCTTTTGACCCTTAATTCATTATTTTATGCACAATTATTTCATATATATCAGTAGTCTAATTAGCACAATGGCTTTTGGCATCTTCATGGTTACCTCAGTGGTTCACATAACTAAAGTAGTTTTGCCAAAATTTGAAAAAGAAGAGGGGCTTGGTTATCAGTAAAAAGACGGATGTCCACTTGACATGACTAGCATTTGCAAAACTATACAGATAAAGTTCATTAAAAAAAAGTATCTCCCCAAGTGCATATGTGTGCATGTTGATGCTTGAATGGAGGAAGCATTTCTAGGACCCTGTAATCAATAAATAAAAATTACATGGAGGCTCAGGTAGAACAAAGCAAGAGCATCTGTTGGAGGCTGCTGTGATACCCTTACGCGAACCATATCAAGTTTCCCTTCACATCTTAGTAACATCCAGTTTTCCTCAAAATGTTTGATTTTTGTCCGGAGCAGATAACACATACACACACAGCTCGATCTTCAACTATTTGAAGCACTTTTGCTCTCTGGAGGAATTTCTGGGAGAGTCAAACTGTTACAAGTGCTCACAGCAGGGGAAAGAAAGACAGAATTGGCCTGAAGATTGCTGCCTGAGGATGAAGGTGAGGCTGAATTACATGAAGGGGTCACTTCACCATGCACACGTTGAAGGAGAACTTCCGCAGCTCTGGGACAGCTGTAGCCCAGGACTTGAGGGTGGCTCACAAAGTCTTCCCCCCTCAGTAGGCTTTGATGTCTATCCAGAGGGGACCGTGCCATCTCCCAAGTCAGGCTGCAGACTTCTTCCCTTTTGATTTGCTTCCAAACTTTGTGAGCGGAGATGTTATCAGATGACAGTCACTTGCTGTTGTCTTTGTACAGTGGATGCTGGGGGATAGAGAGGCATTGCTTGTGTTATATGTGAAAAGGCTCATGGATGAAAGTTACTGTGTGTCTGAACAACTGATTATTAGGAGCAACATTAGAGATACAAGATACAGTATAAAAGTGGAGAACTGTTTGGAGGGAAATGGCACAGCATTAAAGGCTCACTTCTTACAAACTTTCTGGAGTTCAGTTCTAAGTAAAATTTGGTGGCATTCTTTATTCTTTCCCTGTGATTGGTCATAGATAAGTCATTTTTGTTTGTTTTTCATAATTCCAAAAATAAATAAGTAAGCATATTTATCAGTTTATTTTTTGTATGTATTGGCACATGTGGAAGTCAGAGGACAACTTTCAAGTTGGGGTTCTCTCCTTCCACATTTTAAAAAAATTTTTTTAATTATTTTTATTTTATGTGTATGAGTTTATTGCCTGTATGTATGTGAGTGCACCAGTGTCGTGCGATGCCAGGGAGGTCAGAAGAGGGCTCTGGATTCCCCTGGAGCTGAAGTTAAGGACGGTTCGTAGCCACCATGTGGGTGCTCAGAATCAAACCCAGGTCCTCTGCAAGAGCAGTCAGTGCTCTTAACTACTGAGCCATCTCTCCAGTCCCTCCTTCTACCTTTTAGAGGCAAAGTATTTTTGATTGTTTCTGCTGATGACCTGCATGCTCCAGTCTAAATGACCCACAAGCTTTCAGGATTCTTCTGTGTCTGCCTCCCATCTTGTTAGGAGTTCAGGGATTACAGAACTGAAACATTGCATTTAGCTTTCTTACATGAGTTCTGGAGATCAAACTCAATTCATCAGGCATTACAAGCACTTTTACCCATTGAACCATCTTCCTGGCCTCATTTTTCATAATTAAATTTTTTTTGATTTATTAATTCTCCTATGTGTATGAGTGTTTGGCCTGCATGTATATAAGTGAACCTCTGTCATGTAATGCCCAAGGAGGCCAGAAGAAGGCATCAGATTCCCTAGAACTGGAGCTCCACATGGTAGCCACATGTGGATGCTGGGAACCAAACCCC
>NW_008353921.1:1423977-1472245 GCF_000622305.1 Nannospalax galili | reverse complement strand
CTCTCCAGTCCCTCCTTCTACCTTTTAGAGGCAAAGTATTTTTGATTGTTTCTGCTGATGACCTGCATGCTCCAGTCTAAATGACCCACAAGCTTTCAGGATTCTTCTGTGTCTGCCTCCCATCTTGTTAGGAGTTCAGGGATTACAGAACTGAAACATTGCATTTAGCTTTCTTACATGAGTTCTGGAGATCAAACTCAATTCATCAGGCATTACAAGCACTTTTACCCATTGAACCATCTTCCTGGCCTCATTTTTCATAATTAAATTTTTTTTGATTTATTAATTCTCCTATGTGTATGAGTGTTTGGCCTGCATGTATATAAGTGAACCTCTGTCATGTAATGCCCAAGGAGGCCAGAAGAAGGCATCAGATTCCCTAGAACTGGAGCTCCACATGGTAGCCACATGTGGATGCTGGGAACCAAACCCAGGTCCTCTGCAAGAACAGACAGTGTTTTTAACTGCTGAGTCATCTCTCCAGCCTTTCATAATTTTTAAAGATATCATTTACATTCAGCAAAATGTCTGCCTTTTTGGTACATTTTGGTGAGTTGCAAAATCCTAGCCAAGGAAAAGACATTTTCAAAACTCAGGAATCTTTTCTCGTGTACTCTTCTAGGCAGTCACCCCACTTAGAGGTACTAAAGTTCTGGTTTCTATTATTATTGTCTGAATCTGTATGTTAGAACATTCTAGCATCTTCAGAATTTCCCTCACATCCAATTGTAGCCAGTAGTTGCCCCCAAAGGAAGCTATACTTCTGGCTTTTATTACCATGATTGAGTTCGGCCTATTCTTAAAATTTTCATATAAATGGAATAATCATACATTCGTATATATAGTTAGTTAGTTAGTTAGTTAGTTAGTTAGTTGTTAGTTTCTCTCACCTCACTGAGCAGTCTTTCTTGGTGTGGATATGCTTCAATCTGTTGACCCACAGCACCACCTAGGTCTGGCTCCCTGGCCTCCCCTTCCTCCCATGCCCTCCTCTTCAGCAACTTCTGAATCAGCTTCTTCTCTACACTTGGTTGCCTCAATCTTGAATGAACTCTGGAATTTCAGCTTTTACATCCAGGGTTGTACCTGTGATTAGGACAGTGTGGCGTGCAGCCAGCACTCAGTGTTTGAATGATAGATGGCATGAGTAAATGAGTGTGTGTTCAGAATGCAGTTTTAATTGTTTGTCTGGCCTTGGGTTAGTGCCTTCCCAAGCAATACAGACTTATGGGCTCCCTGGGAAATTTACTTTGTATACAGACTTGACACAGATGTCTGACCCCAGTACGCCTCTCCCCTAAACTCCATCCGCAAGACTTTCTCTAATCTTTAGGCCAATTTAGGTCCCTTCCCAGGCTCTGTCCCCTGCAAGGTGACCCACAGTCCAGTTTGGCATTGCTACTTTTCTTCAGTGTTGCCCTCTAATTCTGTGGCACAGTGTCTGTGTTTCTCTTAACCGAATACCAGCTTAGTGCTCCAGCTGACCTTGAGACACAGATGTTCACAGAAGATAGGATTAATCTCACAGACAGTTTCTCTCTTCCAGGTAGTTCATCTTAAGGTCTTAACAGTTAAAGTCCTTCATACAGAAAAAAGGTACGTTTGGAAACAGGTTTTGTTGTTTCGTATTTGTTTGTTTTGTCTCCTTTGTCCCAAAGTGGCCTGTGACTCCTTATATATCCCAGGATGACCTTAAACTTCTGATCCTCCTGCCTCCACCTGTGTGCTGGGATTATGTGGGCCACCACACATGGTGTATGCAGTGCTTGGGATTGAACCCTGAGTGTTGTGCTAGATAAACACTGTGACAACTGAGCTAGACCTTCAGCCCAGGAAACATGACATTTGAAGTTTCCTATAAACCCTATTGTACTACACCATGGATAGACCATGTCTTTGCCATTTAGATTTGAATGTGTTGCGTGCATCATTTGCATAGGACTTAGACATTTACTTAGTGTTGTCCTGTGGAAACCTTAGCATGTTTATTTTCACTCAAAGATTGAGAGCCTGGGAGTCTGGAAGAGCTACATCTTAATCCCTTCCATGGATGCGTTCCCAGGCTCTGACCCTACAACAAAGAGTAGCTCAGTGTCCCAAAATGTAAGACAAGAGCTCGGTCAGTCTGCAGACTCTTGTATCCTCTATTATTAGTGCAAGGGCTCATGCATGGACTTCCGAAGATACGTTATTTACTTTTCTTGTGGCTGTGACAAAGTACCCAACAAAAACAACTTAAAGGAAGAAAGATATATTTTGACTCTCTGTTTGCAGGGTACAGTCCATCAGGGCAGGGAAGGCAAGAACACAAGGCAGCTGGTCACATTGCATTTGCCCTCAGGAAGCAAAGGCAGATGAATGCTGGCATTTGGTTGTTTTCCTCCTGTTTCTCGTTTTACTCAGTCTGAGATGCAAACCCCAGGCATGATGTCATCTACATTCAGGGTGGGTCTTCCCTTGGTTAGGCTTCTGGAAACTCTCTTATAGCCATACCCAGAGGTGTACCTCCTTTTTGATTCCTAATCCAATTAAGTTGATAAGGAAGATTAACCATCATAGAAGAGTTTATGAATTTCTCAAATGATGCACAAACTCTAGGTGATTAACTTTTGTACGTTTTGCTCACAAGATAGTCTAGAATTTCTCACCAGATTTTTAGGGCCTATATATCACCCAAAGTTTAGAAACTACCAATAAAGACTTTCCTTAAGACCTTTTTGGTTAATTCTGCCTAAATTACAAGAGGAGAAAGGGAAGAACAGGTGGCTCATGCTGAGTTCAAAGGTTCTACCTCTTCCCCTTCCAGTCTGATAGATCTGGAATCCTCTTTGGACCTCCATTTCTTCCTGATGACTCAAGGGGCATTAGAGTGGCTATCATCTAAAGCTGGATTGACATCCGTGTGCATTTCCTGCTATGGTCCTATTGGAGAGTTCATCTCAGACACAGAGGAGCATTAATGAACTAAATATAATTCTCTATACATTAAAAATGATATTTTTATTTTTTAAAAAAACTTTATACCTAATTCCTGTTTTTTTATCTGTGAGACACTGGTTCACTTGCTTCCTAAAGAATACCAGTATCAAACCAGGGCCATCACTGAAAAGAGAAAAAAAATAATAAGAGCAGTAACCTGACATTGATAATGAAACAGGAGACATTACATCACTTATTCTTGAGGAGATGGAGAGAGAGAGCCACAATGCCTTGACTGCACATGAGCCTGTGAACCTGCAAGTCATTTGAGATAGGCACATTTATACATTCAAGAGGATGTTTGTTATTATACTTGCCCCTACCATTAGCAGTACTTGAAAAGAGACTAAACATTTGGAAAGATTAATACTTTATTTTTTTTCTGGTGGTCAGAAATTGAAAACTGCTAATGCCCGAAATAGGAGAGCAGCAAACCATGGTGAAAAGTCGATGGAAGAGCTTAATGTGGCCTCTGCTCGGCCCCCAGAGCATTGGAGTCTGATGTTCTTCATTCTGTCCAGGGCCAGTCTGTGAATAATTATATTAAGGAATTAGGCAGAGTCATCACAGAGCTACAAAATATCACCCTTGAGTCCTCATTGGAGACTGATGGGAACCCTGGAGAGTTGATGATGGCAGTCAAAGGGTCTATATATTTGAAATGCACAAAGGATGAGCTCAGAAATTATCTGCCTGCCAACTTAACTTCTCTACCTGGAACAAATTATCCCAAAATCAATTTGCAAACACCTTTGCGTTAACAAGGTCTTGAGTAATAACCTCCATGGCTTTGTAAAGAAAGGCACCTAGCTTGACTAATCGGCTTAATTCCCTTCTCTGACCAAATGGTGAGCTATAATAGAGGCAATCTGAAGTTGTCCCTTAAGGTTTGCTTCAAGTCACACTGAGAAAATATTGTCTACCCCTGTTTTAAAGCAAATTCTTCTGCTTCTGGAAAATCTCTGGTGCCAGGTAATTAATTAGAACAAAAACATAGAATGAGTCTCTATCCAGAAGCCTTCATCCTAGTTCCAAACTAAGGCCCATACTGCCTTTTGCTCATCTGAATAGCCTAGAGATTCTCAACAGCACCATATTCTTGAATAAACCTACATTTTATCCTCCCCCATCACTTCCAGATTCGGTAGAATTCAAGGACTTTTTCATTCCCTTTGACAGATAGCCTCATTCCTGGTCTTTGTATCAGACTCAGACAAGAAAAACTGAAATCCTTTGAACAAAGATGTTCATTGCAGCGTTATTTACCATAGTAAAACAGAACAGTTCATGTGCCCCAACAGATGAAGGATAATTTGCATGATAATTTGATAGATTATTCTGTACCCAGCAAAGACAGTAAAACTCAATATAGTATGTAAATGAAGACGTCCAGATGCTTGGAGCAGGAGAAACAAAGCAAATCTATACCTGGCCTACTTGTCGTTTTAACTACATATAAAAATGTAAGCATATGAATAAAATTGGAACAGAGCATGGAGAAACGAAGAAGGCTGTGAGGCTGGGTGCTAGGGAGAAAATGTATTTTTCTTTTCCATTTCTTTTGTTTCACTTCTGTATTTATTACAAATAAGAATAACATACATATCAACTTTATTTTAAATGAGGTGGGGATAGAGAGATAGCTCAATGGTTAAGAGCACGTACTGCTCTTGCAGAGGACCAGTGTTCAGTTCCCAGCACCCACGTTGGGCGGCTCACAACCACTTGCTCTCTCTCTCTCTCTGTCTCTCTCTCTCTCTCTGTCTCTCTCTCTCATACACACACAATTAAAAATAACATAATCTTTAAAATTTATTTTTTAAAATGAACATTTGGATGAAACATGGTGTCACAATACAATTAATCGCAGAACTTGCAGAGCGGAGGCAGGAGCAATCTGGCATTTGAGCCCAACTTGGCCTGAGTATGTAGACTCTGTTTTAAAGGCAAACAAATTAAGGAACACCTGAAAAGAGATGGGACTGTGGGGTTCATTCTGCTTTTACTGCTCCTATGACTTTGGTTTGGTGATCCAATCTCCTGTATTCTCTGCTTTATATCCATCAAAATAGAGGTGATAATGTTACTCCAACAATGACATGAAACAGCAACTTAAAAGATCTCGGTACAGAAGAAATTAAAAAAAAAAAAAAAAGGAACGTGTCATGTCTGCAGGTTTGCCCATTCCAACTGAAGTCTGGTCTGTTTGACTGATAACATAGAACTTAAGGAACTTAAAGAAAGTAGATCGAGAGCTTGACATGACCTTTCCTTTGACCCTGATTCCTGCTGGTCCCTGTTGGCCAAGGACACTTTGCTGGAGGGAACCTGCTAGGGTGAGAGAGAAGCTGAATTCTTGCTGCACCATAGTCCTTTGCCCATTTGTGCCCATGACACCTTTTGGGGAGGACTTCCACTAACTACCTTTGTGTCCTGGTATAAGAAATGTTTATAAATCTCAGACTTCCCTGTGTTTGGGGCTTTACTAAGGTGAAGTTAGTTTCCCCTTTGAGGATAGGAAGCAGAATTTTCTATATTCTGGGAAAACTCAGATGGGATTCAGGGATATGGTAGGTGTTAACTACAGTTACTGAAGAAATATCAGTTCAGGTATTTATAGATAAAATTTGAAAATTAAAGTGTCAGTGGGGGATTTGGAGATAGTCTCTACGGTTTTTAATTTTTCATCTTTATTACTTATTTGTGTGTGTTCATGCATACACCTTTGTATGCCAATGAGTTGAAGCAGAAGACAGAGGACAACTTGTAGGAGTTAGTTCTGTCCTTGTATGCTGGGCCTGGGGTTCCAACTTATGTCATCAGGGTTGGCAGCAAATGCCTTTACCTGCCAAGCTGTCTATACATCACTATCTATGGTTTTGTCTAGAATTCTACCCCTTGTCCTTAAATGCTTGGATTCTACTCTGTAAACAACTTGAAACTGAAAGCTCTTTGTTGATTGCTTGTCTTACAGAGCCTCCCACACCCATTGCTCCCCCAGAACTGCTGGCTGTTGGGGCTACCTACCTGTGGATTAAGCCAAATGCTAACTCCATCATTGGGGATGGTCCCATCATCCTGAAGGAGGTGGAATACCGCACCACCACAGGCACCTGGGCCGAGACCCACATTGTTGACTCTCCCAACTATAAACTGTGGCATCTGGACCCTGATGTGGAGTACGAGATCCGGGTGCTGCTTACACGACCAGGTGAGGGAGGCACAGGACCACCAGGGCCTCCTCTCACCACCAGGACCAAATGTGCTGGTAAGAACATCCTCCCAGATGCTCTGCTAAGGCCAGGGGTGGGGGTAGGGGATGACTGTTACCGTGACTAGTCCTCCTCTCATCTTTGAGGACAGAACATTCCTAAATTTATCCAGTGTTAAAGTGTTTAGTATTGTGGAAAGGACACTTAAGGATTTGCTCTGGTTTTAAGAAACTCTTCTCTGGCCGTGAGTCTAAGAACTTCATGGCATGTCAAGGAGAGTCTCCTGGTATTGGCAGTACTTCTGACAGGACATTGGCTCTATCACTCTGAGGAATCCTGGTGCCATTTGCATGTCTCTGAGAGGTCTTAATTCTGTGTCTCTGGGATCCTACTCTAACTGTGCCCCTTGAAGCCCTTGTGTAGACTCCCTGCAGGCTTCTGGTTCCAGTTGTATACCTAATGTGTCTAATTCCAATCTGTCCCTGAGGGTCCTTGTCTTGGCCCTGTGATACTTGGATCTGGCTGTTTCCGTGGTGGTTCCTGGTTCGAGTCTTCTCTCTGAGGGGCTCGTAGTACCCACTACATCTTAAGAGTCTCCTGGGTCTTACAGTGCCTCAGAATTGATTCTGGAACTGTTTGGCTCCCTAGGGGGTTCCCGACTCCTGCCTGAGTCTGGTTTGGGACAGTCCCTCTGAGGGCCTCCACTATAACCGTGGGTTTCTAGCTCCAACTGTTTTCCCAATATTCCTGGATTCTGCTTAAGAGCTGCTGGCTGGGGATGTGGCTGGGAAGGTTCTTTGGATCCAACTATATCCCTGAGGCCTCCTAGCTTTGCCTGTGTTTCTAATAAGGGGCTGCGGGTAGAGACTAAATCTCTGAATGTAACTCATGAAATTAAAAGAGACCAATGCTCATTTTCTGCAAATCACAATACCTTTCTCCCCCTCAAATGACTATCTGTTCTTAATACTTTTATATCATATACCCATGAATGAGGAGAGGCTCAATATTTTTAGACTTTCTATCCAAGGTCACATGATTGGCCAGTGGTACAGTCAGG
Source organism: Nannospalax galili (assembly GCF_000622305.1). Lineage (NCBI taxonomy): Eukaryota > Metazoa > Chordata > Mammalia > Rodentia > Spalacidae > Nannospalax > Nannospalax galili. The sequence continues at coordinate 1,464,994 of NW_008353921.1, read as the reverse complement.
TTTCCTGGCTCCAGTGCCCTTAATCTTTGGTTACACCCTGATGAATAAATAGAGAGGTGAGAACTGTAGGTATGGGAAACTGAGCTAGGGCTGCTACTCTGCTGGGATGTGTGGCTCAGTGAAGCCTCCAGCATGGACTTGGAAGGAAAAGGAGTCACTGATGCTTCCTTCCAAAGCAGGAGCAGTAACATGGAACACATATGGTGCATCAGTTCTGTTATGAGACATGCGTCCCTAAAAACAGTGTACCCTGCTACATTTTGCAATAAAAACCACATGGCTTATGAGGAAATTGGAGCAAGAGGCATTCTGTACTCCATTAGTGATACGTGAAAAAGAGAGAGCTATATAGTGAACACGGGAGCACAGTTTTACACAGGAGGTGGATCAGAATATGAAAAATGCTGTCAGAGTGATAGGCAGCCTGACAGAGACATGATGTTTATTTGTATGAGTGGGAGACAGAAGGTTGCAGAAGGTTACCAGGAAGCTGGAAGAAAGGTATTTGAAATGGGTGGGAAGGGACCACCAGATAGAAATGGGTGTGGCCTGTAATAAGAGGAGGGAACTAAGGAAACATACAGAGGGGTGTGGATTATAACAAGTGGTGAACTGCATTATAACGTGCAGGTGTTGGAGTTCTGTGGTGGTGGTGGGGCTTGGATTCTACTTGTATCTTTCACGAGTAAAATCATAAATAAGCAAATGTAGACTTTGCATTATGTTTACATTATTCCCTCATTGATGGATTCTCCTGGAACAGACTTGACTTCTCAGCTGTTCAGGAACCCATCCAAATTGTATCTAAGTACCAAAGTAGTATAGTGTACCTAGTAGTGTGTAAGCCAATGATCCTAGTATTTCCATGGCTCAGATCAGATTCTTTGAAAGTTTTTGAACCACCATAATGAACAGAGAAAGCCATTTTCTCAATTATTTTCAAAACAGGCCTTTGGTAATATTCCTCATGGAAACCTGGTTATGAAACTGACTGCTTTAAAAGGGCATAAAGGTATGTTATTAAACTAAGAAATACCGTATCTTAGCTTTGCTATGTAATAGTCATCCATAAAAATAACTGATTTGATCCTGTTGATGAGACTTCTCCCTTTGTACAAGGTAAATGTAAGGGTTTTCAGGGTTTTTGATCTTTAGAAATGATATTCAAAGTACTTTCAAACCCCTGTGGACTTATTTGCTTATGATCATATAATGCAGTTAGAAATTCAATCACAAGATGATCATCTCAATAAAAATTTACAACCTATTGCAAAGTTACCGTGACTGTATTATGGATTTTCCATGTGACAGACGCAATAGCCTGACTATCACTATAAAAATTGTGAGGTGGGATGACCTTTGTGGTATCATATTTCAAGAAATATTGGTGTTTTAAGTGAGAGCTAAAATCTTGAATAACCCACATTCCATATGACGTGTCAACAAGAAAATTATCTTCTTCCTCACATTGCCACTGGTGGCAGAATCTTCTTTGCTTCATAATTAATTTTTAAGAGAATTCCACGACCGCTCTCCATTTGTTGAAGCTCTTTATTAGCATTGGTACTCTGAATTTTCGCCTCTTCCCCTATTCTATTATTAATCACACTGGAAATGTACTCATTATTTTGAAAAACAGAAAATGTGAGAGTGCGAAGTGTGGAAGGTATAATTTCTGCCCAGAGGAATTTACAGGCTGGGTAAGGATTCTAACAAAACAACAAATGGGGGGAAATATCAACATGAAATTGAATATTCAAATAGCAGTGAGGTCCACAAGCAAACAGTAAGAACCATGTAGATCAGGGGTTATGAAAGTGAGGTTCCTGGACCAGGAGCATCAGTTTTGCTAGAGGCTCAATGTTGGTGTCACCCACAAATTCGTATGTTGGAACCTAGGCCTCTATGTAGTAGTATGGGAGATGGAGCCTTTGGAAGCTGACTCCGTCATGGATGTGACTTGACAATTGTGGAAGAGGCCCCGGAGTGAAAGATGGGTCAGTAAACCAGGGTCAATAAACCAGGAAGTAGGCTTTACCCGAACTGTGAAAAGTAAATTTCTGTTGTTTATAAATAACTCACTTTATGATAATGTGCTATAGCAGCCCAAAAGGAATTAAGTTGTATAGATCCAGATTAGTCTCCTGACCCAATGAATCAGAAATTATGAGAAAGAAGACTCAAAATCTGTTCTTTAGAAGTCACCTGACACTGCTGTACATTCAGGCATGGCACACGGACATGCTGTGCTCCTAAGTAACATGCCCATTGTACAGCTTGATCATTAAGGTAGCTCTGAGAGGGAGATGGGAGGAAGACCATGATTGAGAATGATGAGATCAAAGTCACATCCCTTTGAAGTGCTTAGAACCAAATCTCATAATGTAAGGAGCAACTCACCACTGGCTTGATGGACTTCCTAGCCCAGGGGGACCTCTTATGCTCACTAGTGGCTTCTCAAATATGTGGTTTGGTGGTTAACTTTGGAAATCAGCTGGAAATGAATGGCAGCATTTGTCCTTTACGTCAAACACCAGTTTCTTTCCTGTGCCAAACTCTGTGCTTGGCACTGGTGGCAGAGGGTGCCTTTGTATGGATAGGCCAGGACGAGGCAGAGAATTGGCAGCAGTAGGTTACAAGCTCAAATACATTTCAAGAAGATATTGGATCACCCACATCACTAAGGGCAGATGGAGGCATATTCTTGTTGTACCATGATTGATGAGTCACTGACCAGGTAGATGCTTGGGGTACTAGAAGCAGAGGCTGACCCTCAGTGGGAGAGACGGTCAAGAGCTTGACTATAGAGTATCTTAGACCAGTGGGGAAGACAGTCTAAGGTGACACCTCGTCTGGGGGAGAATCATATTCTGAAATTGGAAATACTAGAGATGTGTTGCAGACTGAGTTCACATTTAAATGTAATGCGTTTGAGGGAAAGTTGGGTAGCAGGTAATGGAAATAGATAAATCTAGAGCTCAGGAGAGACAAGCAGATCTGTTCTACAACGTGCCTGGACTTCACCTGGATTTTGGAGTCACAGGGGCTTCTTAGCACTGATGCAAGTACGTTAGCTCTCTCTGTTTCCATGATATTGTTTAAAACGCTTCATTCATTTCTCTTAATTCATCATTTTGTTCATTTTCCTCATTTTAATCATTCATCATCATTCCTGAGATAAAGGCCTTGGGGCAAAGACAGTAATGTATATCAAAGTGTTCTAAAAAGCTCAAAATGCTCTTTAGATGCCCGTAATGAAACAAATCACTGTTGATGCATTTGTTATTGATTTATTATTGTGAACCATTACATCAAAACAAGTAGGTTTGCTTGTCCACTTCCCAGGACTAGTTCTGATGTAGAAGGTAGGTCATATTCTTTGTTCTTCCTCATTATCTCACAGGAAACCCCATTTCATAACATGATACTCCAAGTGTGGTCTGAATTCTCAGGGTTTTTTTTGTAAAGAACATTAGGTGCTTGCCTCCAGCGTAACCCCAACAGCAGGCACCCAGGGAATGATGAGAGTTTGACCCCAGGGTTGCTGTATAGTGGTCCAATCACTTTTAAATTTCCTCTAACAGGAAGGTCACATCCATACAGACTGTTTCCCTGCTGGAGTACCTAGGTTGTTACTGTTTTCTTTGCTCTGTGTTAACATGTCATAAAACTCGGGATGGGATCATACACAGAGAATATCTATTGGGATCCAAGGAGTAGGGACAACCAAGCTTTGTGGCACACATCTGCAATCTTAGTACTCTGGAGGTTGAGGCAATATCTTCTATCAAAAGAAAAAAAAAAGGATAACTAGAAGGAGACAGGCTACTGCACTATTTGGAGTTCACAGAGAACCAGAGGCAACGACATTGAGAAGGTCATCAAGGCCAGTGACTGGGGAGAGCAAGTAAGCTGAGACACAGAGATATCATACTGACCCTGCAAAGATTTGCAAGGTCTTCTGTAGGTATCAATTTTAGTTGCCTGGGTACCAGTTTGTTTTTAAAAATTATCATCTAGTACCATATGGAACACACTCACCCTCACTGTCACCCCAGATTTGCTTCCATGAAACAACCATACATAGATGCTGTCTGTACCTTCCAAAACAGGTCTTCAGAAACCTGAAATTGTCCCCCTTAATATCCCTCAAACCTGTTTCCTTTCTCCCCAAATTCCTGCTTGAATCACAGACCCCAGGCTGTTCTCTTTACAACCTTGTTAAATGATCACGAATCAATAGAGTAAACTGAGTGATTGCACCTCCACCACGTGATTGCCCGTTCCTGTAAGTCAAAAGACCCCTTGCCTGAGAGCCTACTTCATTGTGATCTTCCAGTTCCCCAAGTAGAAACTCACTTTGCACGGTCAGAGATGCCACCTCTGTTGCTGATTTGAAGGGCTCTCTTTCTGTTCCCTTCACCTGAGGGCTGATTGCACGTTATATTTTATTTACATATTTATGGGTTTCTACTTGAAGTGATATGTGTCTAGCTTTCTCTTTTCTCCAGAGGGATAAAAAGGAGAAATTCAAAATGCTGAGCTCAATGAAGTGAGAGTAGTCATTAGAATTTAGTGAAAAGGATATGGGCCTTAGAGCCAAAGAGAATCTGGTTTTTATTTCAAGCGGGGCATTTACTAGCTGGATGATCAGAGATGTATTACTTCACCTCTCTGTGCCTCCATTTCTTTTCTTCCATTTAGGGGAGATTATAGCACATCTTTTTGTTGTTGTTGTTGTTGCTGCAAAGCTTTAGTGAGGTAAGGTATATGTCTAGCATAAAATTCAGAACCCAGAAGGCCTTGATGAGCACAATTTAGGAAGGAACCTCAGGCCTGGCAAGATGTCAGAGCAGGGACTGATAGTCTTCCCTGTGCCATGACGGGCCCTGCCATAAAAGGACTTCTCCAGATGCTGTGGTTTAGCATGGAAGCTTCTGTTCCTGCAGAGAGGATAGGATACTTGTAGCTGTTCAGGTGTCCTGGGTCCTTGATGAGTAGCCATAATGGTACCTGATGGTGTGGGTAGAGTGGGAAGGACAAGAATTGTTTCTAATAAGATGGTATCTATTCTGAGAGGGGCCATTGGAGCCCATGTATAAGGGTCTTTCAGTCTAGAGAGAAGTTCTGTGAGGGACCAGAGAAAGAGAAAGGTAGAAAGAAGTATATGAGGGTCTGCAGATTAGAGTAAGATCACTGCACTGGCCTCTGGGCCTTCTCCTCATAATTCTCCAGGCTTTGGCTTGCACAATCTGTAAAGTGGTGGGGTGCATAGCATAATTTGGCTCAGGGCTCTAAGCTGCCTTCTGTATGAATAATATAACGTCTAATTCTCAATTCTGCCCTGCCATAGTCAAGGTGAAATGATCCATAAATCTTAAGGGAGTAAGATTAGCCAATAAAAATCAAATCCCCATCCCATCAAAATGAAGTAATATAATCAATAGTTTCCAAAGACTGATGGAAAGAGCTTCAGGACTCTGAGAGACTAGGCAAGGAAGAGCCTCCCATGTGTACCCCATCATGCTCAAAGGCACATCGCTGCTGACGTAGCATGAGCTCAGACTCCAGGCAGCTGCACAAGATGGATTATGACCGCTGCTTCCTCAGAAAGATGGGAGGACAAGCTACTGATTGACTCCCCACCTCTGAGCATTTCCTGTTACTTCTGTACTTCCTTCTTCCGGGGCACAGAACCATGGAGGAAAGATGAAGAGTGGGAAAGAGGGAGTTTGTTTGTACCTTACTCAATGCTGGAGCCTCTGTGTGAACCAAGAAAAGTCTTCAGATGAGCATGCACCTGCTAGGACCTAAGAGGTCCATCTCCTCTTTTCACAGACCCTTCTCTCCTCCTACCACACACGGTGCCTACAGTGCCTTTGAGCCTTCTTCCCTTGGTTTATGACAGGGGTGATCATAAGGTAAAGCCTTCTCTCTTTAAAACCTATACTTTATAACTCAGAAACTTCCTCCTCTCTGCCCTCACCATCTCCTCATTGTATGAGATGACTGTACTATTGTGAGGAAAAAGTGAGGGTCCACCTGGGTTCCTCTTAGCAGTCTCTGGAGAGGACAGCTGGGGATGCCCTGGAGTTCTTTGTAGAATGGTACAGTATTCAATTCCTTGTTCTTCGCTACGCAGCCTTAAGTCAAATTCCAAAGCAACAGCAGCAAAAGCACTGTTCAGTATCCTCCTGTGCTTAGATTTTCCTGCCACCCCATGCTTTGTAGAGGGCTTGGGGCCTCCTGGAAGCTGACACACAAGAGCAAGCCAACCAGTGCGGCCCTAATCTCGCAACTTTGGTGGTTGAGATCTGAAGAAAACGTAAAGCCCAGAGAAGCGTTAATGGTAATGAGACCTAATGTTGTTTACTTACCAGGCTGACTGAATAAAAAAAAAGCCCCAAATATATTAAAATCAGGGTCAGTCACTCCTGCAGCTATGAAAAGTTGGAATGTTAAAATAAAATTAATGATTATTCTAATGCAAACTAGTGCAGCTGATAGGAATATCCACTGTTGGCCAGGCGTATAGTATTAAGGCAGTTTTAAGTATCTTAATTGTAATTCTTAACACAACTTTTAGGGTGCATATAATTTCCTCCCCTGACTGTGATGAGGTAGGTGATGTGACCAAGACCACACACTTGACCAAGTGGCACAGCTAGGAATTGACCCTTTAATTGTATAGCTATGTCTTAGTTTCTTTTCTATTGCCATGATAAAATACTCTGACAAAAGCAACGTAAAGAGGCCAGCAAGAAGGCTCAGATGGTAAAGTTCCTTGTTGCCCATTCTAATGACCTGAGTTTGATCCCCAGGAAGGAGAGAAAAACAAATAGTGTAGTTTGTCCTCTGACCTCGGTACCCACACACATACACACAAAATAAATAAATGTGATTTAAAATTCTTTTAAAAAGGTAACTGAACGAAGGAAGGCTTCATTTTAGCTCAGTTCAAGTTATAGTCATCATGGTAGGGAAGTCAAGGCAGTTGAAGCTGGAAGTAACTGGTCACATTAGATCCATAGTCAGTGGAAGAGAACAGTCAATACATGCTGGTGCTCAGCTCCCCTTCCTCATTTTTATACAGTCCAGGTCCCCTGTCAACAATGGGAATAGTATAACCTACAATTAAAATGGATCTTCCCATGTGCATTATTAACATAGGCATACCCAGAGGCCCATGTCCCAGGTGGTTCTGATAACTGACTTTAACCAGCAGGAGCTACAAAGCTCACCCTGCTATAATCCCCAGAATCCATCATGATTATCAAAACATCATACACCATAACCAAGAGGGGTTTATCCCAAGAATATGATGAGAAAAAAGCTTGAATATTAGAAAAAAAGCTCTTGGTATAACGTTTCCTATCAGTAGGCCAAAGGATAAAAACCATCTGATCCTCTCAGGAGAGGCTGAAAAGTAATTTGAAAAAACTTCACCCTTCATTACTGATCAGAATTCTTAGTGAACCAGCAGCAATGGGGAAATGCTTTCTTATTTCAAGCGGAAAATGTTCTTATAGCCTTAAAGCCCAAGAGGGGGCTTTTAAAAAAGAAATCAAATCAAACTTTTAAAAAAGAAAAGATAAAACAATTTGAACTACTAATATATTTCAGTCTCATGTTCGGACACCAACCCAACAAAAATCAATAATCATATGCCAGTAATAACTGTTATAAAAATATAATAAAATATATTCTTAACTGCAATTAAAATACAAACGCTTGGGAGTAAACTAAGAACTCTGCAGAACTTATATGAAAACATGCACACCTGCAAAATTGTATTGAGGCTGATAGAACAGGACCAGAATAAATGGAATCGTGTATCATGCTGCTGGATTAGCAAATTTAATACAGCGAAGATATTAGTTCTCCCAAATTAATTTATGGGTTTAATGTAATTGCAATCAAACTCCTAATGTGATTCTTTTTGGAACTTAACAAAGCGATTTAAAAATTGATCTGAAAGAACATTCAGGGAGGAGCCGTCCGGACCACTTAGGAAACGTGGCAGGAGGGGGGACTTCTCTGTGAGGTACCAACATTTACAATCACTATCATGATTAAAGCCCAGGAAAGAGCATAATCTATGGTGAAACGGGAATTAAGAATTCACCTGAATGCAGAGGCACAATTCATAAGTATTATGTACTATAAATAATTTGGAAAATAGAATTCATTGGTTAGCTCAGGTGCTTAATGTGTAAAAAGGCACGAAGTAGAAGAAAATAAAGATGTTCTTCTATTAGGCAGGAATCTTGGTTCTTTCAAACCAAATAGACAAACTGTTGAGGTGATGCTTAGGAAATTTTGCTGGGTAGAAAGAGAAAAACAGAAAAGGAAAGTCCATGATACTGTGTTAACAGGATAGGAAATCAGAGTGAACCGGCTGTGGGAATGCATGGTGAAACTGAGGACAAAGGGAAACCGTCCTCACATGGAGCTACAATGATTAAAAGCTAATTATGTTGAAAGACAAAAGGCTGAAAGGTATGAACAGGGAAATGTCAAGCAACATGAATAGCAAGGCAAGGAAGATGGCTTAGTGGGTGAAGTGCCTGGCTGCAAGCGTGAGGACTGAGTCCGGATTCCCAGCTGTCAGGCAGCAGTGTTGGGACACATCTCTAATACCAGTGCTGGTGGGACGGAGACAGGCAGACTCCTGGAGCTGGTTGGTCAACCAGTCAAGCTGAGTCCATTAACACCAGGTTCTCAAAAACTAAGGAAGACTCCTAATGTCAACCACTTTCCTCCACATGCGTGCACACACACACACACACACACACACACACAAAACCACAGGAACATTTACATATACCACACACAAACACTCACACACACAAACCCGCAGGAACCCCTGTATATACTGCATACACACACAAACATACATACATACATACAAACACACACACAAAGCCACACGAACACCTACATACACTACACACACACACACACACATACAAACCCACATGAACACCTACATACACTACACACATACATACACACACACATACAAACCCACACGAACACCTACATACACTACTACACACACACACACACACAAACCCACATGAACACCACATATGCTACACACACGTACACACAAACACACATACAAACCCACACGAACACCACATACACTGCACACACACACATACACACACACAAACACACATACAAACCCACAGGAAGTACTTATACTACACACACATACACATACACACCCACACACAAACACACATACAAACCCACACGAACACCTACATACACTACACACACACACACACAAACCTATATGAACACCACATACACTACACACACACATACACACACACACACATACAAACCCACAGGAACACCTACATACACTACACACACACACACACAAACCTACTTCTTCAACAAACTGTAAAGCAAGAAATCAGAATGGAGGTTTTCTCTGGCCTCCATCCACCTGTTGTGGCACATGTGTATCCATACAAACCACTACACACACACATACACACACAAATACACATACAAACCCACAGGAACACCTACATACACTACACACACACACACACACACACACACACACACAAACGTGCATACAAATCCACAGGAACATCTACATACACCACATACACAAACACGCATACATGTACACACACATGTGCACACATATGCACATACATTTACAAATACATGGTGAAACACAAAATAAAATGCCCAGCGTCACAGATATTTAAATAAATGTATTTTACCTGAAACATCCCCAAAGCCCATGTTTAATTAGTAGTCACCAGCACTGTAAAGGAGTAGTTAAGCAGGCTCCTGCAGGCCATTCTGTGGGCACACCAACTAGTGCTGCGTAGTTAAAGGATCATTTGCTAATTTTCTTTTAAACAAAATAATCAGAATGCTCAAAAAGAGTCTTATACATCGAGATCACCACTGCATTATTTATGAGGGCAAAAACTTGGAAATCATTTAAACCCGCCAAGAATAGGAAAATAAGTAAATTCTGATACACGCACACAGCGGAATTCTCTGCTGGTGATACAAGCCGTATCTTCAAAGAATATCAAATGGCCTGTTCAGTGTTTGTAAGTTAAAGAACTCAGCTTACAAAATTGAACATGTAAATACCGTTCCAATTTGGGGTGGTTTATCTATGAGAGCTACAAAGTATAGAGAAAAGGGGCTGGAGACATGGCTCAGTGGTGAAGAGTGCTGACTGCTCTTGCAGAGGACCTGAGTTCGATTCCCAGCACCCACATGGTAGCTGATAACTGCCATAGCTCCAGTTCCAGGGAATCCAGTGCCATATTCTGACCTCCATGGGCAGTGCAGGACACCGGTTCACTTACATACATGGAGGCAATGCACTCTTACACATAAAATTTTTTTAAAAAGTGTAAGAAAGAACTCCCATTCTATCCAGCCAGAGATAACCAGAGCACAGGGACCCCAATCCTGCCAGCCCAGGATTCTGGACCCTTCCTCTTAACTAATAAAGTTCCTCAAAGAAAAAATCCCACACTTATGTTGAAGATTCTACAAGGTTGATTGACTGAGTAGAACTTCTGTGATTGTGCAGTTAGAATGCCATGGATCCAGAGCCACGCTTTCTTAGGCTGTCTTTATCTCCCTTAATAACCATTTAATTGCTCACCTCTGTGTCTGAGCTAACATTCTGTGACTATCATGTAAGGCCTTTGGGGTGTATTAATAGACCACTAGCTTCTACCAACAGAAAGCAAAGACTGTCATGAAATAATATCTGAGACCTGTCAACCAGTTGGCATTAGAATAAACTATCTCTTACTCCTTTTGAGGTGAGAGCTGTGTTTCTGGATTAGTAGTTTCTTCTGACTGTCCTAGCAGGGCTAAACATAGACTGGCCTCTCCCCCAACTCATCCAAAGCTCCCTGAACACAAGCAAACCTCTCCTTAGTAAACCTCTTGTTGTTTGGTGAGACACAGCAAGACTTTGCTCAGAAAATGACTCAGACTCCTTCCTGAAATTTGAAAGTCTTTCAGTGGACAGAGACTGACTTTTCACCTCTCTCCTCCCTTCAGTCCCTCATCACCCACAGGTGTAACAAAGTTCTTTTCTTTTTTCTTTTCTTTTCCCTCTCCTCTTCCCTCTCCCATCCCCTCCCCTTTCTTCCTTTCCCCTTTTCCCTCTTCCCCCTTCCCTTCCCTTCAATGCTAGGGTAGAACCTAGGGGTTTACATGTACTAGGCAACACACTTTGCCACTGAGCTATGGTCCCAGCCCCCTTATTTTTTTTATTTTGAGATAGCATCTCACCACAAACTCATTCTAACAGTCCTGGCCAATCCTAAACTTGTAATCTTCCTGCCTCAGCCTCCCAAGTATCAGAGATTACAGACCTGCACTAGCAGGTCATGCTGCAGTCTTTCACGCATGATGCAGAGCAGCTCGCTCGCTCCGGGCTCTATTTCCCCTCTGCATGTGTATTGCACTGAGCTGAAGGTTATATGAGTTGAGTGGAGGGGAGGGGAGGGGAGAGTTCTGGTATCAAAGAGTCTAGGTAAGACAACTTCTGTAAAATATATTCAGTCTATCTACACCTATGTAATATATGCATTTATATATATGATAATCTTTATATATCTGCACTTACATATTCAGGTATTGAAATTATGGATCATTGTAATATTTTCTCAATGTTTAACATTAAATTTGTATAAAATTTATACAATTAAAGTAGCCCCCCATACTTAGAGTCAAATATGGTTATAAAACATTGTTTGAGATTATAAAACACTATATATTTTTAGTACACTTAAATCATTGGCATTTTTAAAAGCTATAGGCACAGTTCCACACTGCTTAGTCCTGGACCACAAACCAAGCTTCAGGCTTGGTTCTCCAATGAGGCAAAGGCTGGAAAGTATGGGCTTTGTTTTCAAGGTTCATCTGACTTTGGATCCAGTTTCATTCATGAGGAGGCTGGGCATACTAAAGCAATTCGCTTGACCTCTGAGCCATTTCACCATCTGTTAACTGAGGATAATATTGCTTTATTGGAAAAAAATAAGGAGCATTAATATTGATAAGGGATGAGAATGCTCTGTAACACGAGCCTGCTTGTACCCCTGCAAGCTATGAGGTAGGTGCATCATCCACATCACTACCAGCACCCAGAGAGCTTAAGTGGCTCCCTCTGAGTCACATGGATTGGGAAGCCGCTGAGGTTACAGTCCATGGAGTCTGACTGGAGAGTCCTGCTCCTAACTCACTTGCCTTTATTACTCTTAATTTCCAGGAACAATGCCCAGAATTTGGTAGGACCATTGTACATAGGAGCCTGCAGTGCTTTACAATCCCAGAAACACTTGCTATTACCTGGTCCTCCTTACCAGTCAGCCCCAAGATCCTCACTGCTGTGAGCCAAAGAACAAAGCGAAGAAGGTTGTTTCCTTCACAAAGAAATCTACAGCCACAGAGGAGGGGATGTCAGACTCAGAGGAATCCCAGGATGCCTTGCTTATTATGGGACATTCTGCGGTGCTGAGTCCTTCCTACACAGAGGGATGGGAGGGTCATTCCTAGTACAAGCCTGACTTGATTCACAGAGGAGATACTGTGAATGTCAGAAAAGGGCACCAGTAGAGGGTCCGTCATGGCTTCTTTATCATGTTCACCATGGTGCTTGATGTGGACATCATTCTGAGGTTCTGGAAGGTGGGTGTGTGAGGAGCTGGGGAGTGGACTGGAGGGCATAGTGGGTTTATAAGGTCTAGGAGAATGCGATGGATGGTGGATACCCAACTTTCTAGCCATGCACATGTCCCTCACTGAACACATCTGGAATCATCAGTGGTGTGCTAAGTCTTCCAGCCAGCTGGGCTCAGGGCTGAGAGCAGATGCAGCCACTCCGGGGACTTTTTCTCTTCATCTTTATCTTGAAGTAAATAATCAAATTCTTAAAATTTGCAAACAACTTTTTGAAAAATGAAAATCTTATTCCAATTAGGTGCATTTTACTTATGCATATTCCCTTCCCGTCACTGACCTCATTCTCATGAAATCATGCCCTGTGCCATGTGTGGTCTCCACCTGTCACTCTACACTAGAAAGCAAATATTTTATAAGTTTTTAAGGACTTCACATTCTGTTTAGATGGCTCCATGGTGACCTCAGTTTAAGTACCCTAATTTGTTAAATGTTTCCTATATGGTTGAGTATTTAGGAATCTCCAAAATCTTCCCACCTTCCCACCATCTTCTGCTGGATGATTTTGCTTAGAGAAAATTTCAGATAAGATATTAGAGATTTCACTGATTGCTTCTGTGATGCTCCACAGTCTAAGCTGTTTTGGTGTAAGCTCGCCAAGACTGTGTCCTGTCCTTTAGTTTAATTTTCCCCATTTTAAGAGGCAGAAATTGTATTTCAAATCTACTTCAATACACTATTATTATTGTTTTTGGCAGAACATAGAGTCCAATTCCAACTACTACTAGGTGAGAATTACCACTGAGCCACATCTCCAGTGCTTTTAATTTTGAGACAGTCTCAGTAAATGACCTAGGCTGGCTTTGAACCCACTCTGTAGCCCAGGCTGGCCTTCAACCTATGACCCTCCCTCCTTCACTTCTGTGTCTTTATCTGCATTTTTCTGCATTTAGCTCGAGTGTAACCAACCACATTTCATCTTTTTCCTTTTCTTCAAAAGTATCACCTGAGAGGAGGAAAGTCGCTCAGTGTTAAAGAACATGCTTAACATGTGCAAAGCTCTGACTTTGGTCTCCAGCACCATAAAACCCAAAATTTAATGGCAAAAAGCCCACAGCAAGCTTTTTCTAGACTTGGGCCTTTGCCTGAGCCTGAATTTTTGCCCCTCTATTGGAATCTCTCTCCATGCGCCCTTCTCAGCAACTCCTCATTATTCGTCACGGACCCTTGTAAGTCACTTCACAGATGACCTTAGGTAGTGATGTGATGTAAACTAGCCCTCTCTTCACTTCCTTTATAATCATTTAAAACACTGTCCACACAAGGATCCCACTTTGTGTCTGTTCATGTGTGTGCCTATTTCTTTATTCCATGCCTCTTCTGTTAGACTTTCTACTTCCCAAGAAGATGTCCTTTGTCCGTTTTTGTCATCAGTGCTAGAACTGTATGTAGACACTCAGAAAATAAGTGGTGAATGCATGAAGGTTGTGAGGATGTGCATGCACTTTGGAAAATTTTGGAAAGTCAAAAAAGACACAGACACTGAAAATGAGCCAATGGAATATGCCACTGGAAAACACTTGGTACCAAGGTGGGTCTCTAAGGGTCCTAATGAATGTAGGTTTATTTTGACCTTCAGTGTATGGTGAGTTTTCAACTTTGTTTTCCAAATATTTAGCCTATCTTCCCGGCGCCAATAGGAAGGGATGGTAAGAAAGTGCCTTGGGGGATGGAACCCTGCAACCTGAGCAGGATCATTTATTGCAAAGCTCCTGGCTCTGTAGACAGGGAGCTCACTCCAGTGGAGACTCAGTTTGGGAGGAAAGTGCAGCCCTTTCCAAGGGGCTGGTAGCCCTGTGTGTAGAGCTTTGACATTTCTGTCTTTCCCTGCCCTTTCTGAACAGGGTCTCATGATCTTCACACTGAGCCTTAGATTAACTGGAACTATGACTCCTGCTCTTCACACGGAGATCCTGAGGCTCCGTGGAGCTCAGCAATCTCCACTACCTGTAATTTCATGACGGCTGTGAAACAGCATCACCTGGCCTCACAGTTTTCCCACGCCTGCCCTCCATCTACGGCAGGAGGTTTCTAATAAGCTCTGAATTGTGGATTGACCAGAGGTTTAGGAAGAGGGTGGGGGCTATGGGATAGAAGAGACGAGTTACAATTAATTGAATCTTTTTTTTTTTAATTGTGTGAAGGTTAAGCAGCAAATGCATGTAAACTTGACCCGGATTGTTTTATATGGGTTAGTATATGAATGGAACATCATAAAATTGAGCCCAGAGGACTATCCCTGAGAATAAAGAATTCAATAATGTGACCCTTAATTGGCTTTTACAATTGGTACAGGCTTCTGACTACTCCCATACCCACTTTAAAGCATTTGATCAACGTCTGGCACCTTAGACATCCAAAGGTCTTCCACGAGCATTAATGGGCCTGTCTTCTGTCTTGAATATAGTTGGTGCTGTATGTCCTGGGGACAGACTTCTGTGTCTGACTGCACATCTGCCAGCTTGCATTATATATATATATATATATATATATATATACATTCATTTAGGCATGGGTATCACAGTAATAGTGTTCTGTATTGTGGAATACTGAGGGTTCTGGGGGAGTAATCAATAGGATCTTTGAGATATGTCACACAAAGTACCCAGAGAAAGTGGCATTTAATTCTTGTCATGTATTTTCAAAGACACTGGGTAAGAAATGCTACCTGGGACAGCGGTGAGCCCTGTGGGGTTGGTCTGTGAAGTCTGTCATGTTGACAGACTAGAGATGCTGACCAAGGCATTTGAGTGTGAGCTTCCGATGCGGGGAGCTGTTCAGACACTTGCCTTACACAGTGGAGAAGTAAAGTCAGGTG
Organism: Nannospalax galili; assembly: GCF_000622305.1. Taxonomy (NCBI): domain Eukaryota; kingdom Metazoa; phylum Chordata; class Mammalia; order Rodentia; family Spalacidae; genus Nannospalax; species Nannospalax galili. Next base: position 1,449,420 of record NW_008353921.1, on the reverse strand, counting down.
TTCACATCTTCCTGGCATGGTGGTGATGAAAGAAATATGTCTTCATTTTTATCTTGGAAGGTACAGAAAAACAATAAAGTAGAATGCCAAAAAGGGCCATAAATTCCATAATTTGACATAACCATCCCAAAATTCAGCACGATTCTTCCCATTACAGCTTTTGTTTCTTTTTCTTCATATTTCAAATGCTGACACATTCATCTCCCTGCACAAAATTGAGCCAATACTCATATGTTCTATGGCCAGTTTTACTGACTAGTAGAGGGCATGATGGTTGATCATCATTGTCTGGATTTAGAATCAACCTGCAAATACCACTGGGCATGTCTATGAGGGTGTCTTCCAAAAGGTTTAGCTGAGGAGAGACTCTCCCTGAATGTGGGCAGCATCATTCTATGGGTTGGGGACTGGGACTGAATTAAAAAGGAGAAAGTGAGCTGAACAGCATCCATCTCTTTCTGCTTTCTGAGTGAGGCATAGTGGGACTAGCTGTATCACACTGCTGCTCCCATGCCTTCTCTACCATGATGGGCTCCATCACCTCACACTGAGACAAAATAAACCTTCCTTACATTGCTTCTTGTTATGAATTTGGTCATAACAATGAGAAAAGTAGCTAATATGTAAGGCGAATATTTTGTGTACCTAAATATTTTTTACGCGTATAAATAATTTACATTTAATAATCTTTGTGCCATGCATGGGAGTAACACAGAGCATAAAATAAACATATTCTTAGTTTTTTTATGGGTCCTGAAGACCAATGGGGGAGACACATACTGCATTTAATTTAGGTATGAAAATATGATCCTTTCTTGTTATTTGTGGATTCTGTGTTTGCAAATTCACTCACCCCACAAAATTAATTTACTTATAATACTGTCAGTGTTCCTTCCCTGTCACTCATAAGTACAAACAGAGCAGTGGAAATTCTGACTTAAAAGGATTCAAGTGTAGTGTTGGCGTGCCTGATATTCCTAAGCACAAGACGAGGGTGTGCCTTACAGAGAGCCCAGGTGTGCCGAATGAGTTCTGTTTACGCATGAGTTATGGTGCTGCTGGCTGACTTCGGGGTTAATGAATCAGCAATGTATGTTAAGCAAGGTGTCTTTAAGCAGAAACACACGCATAAAACAAGGACACGTGTTCATCAGTTGACAGAAATATTGTGGCAAAAGGAACACAGCCTTGTATTTTCTGGAGGAGGCAATGGCACAGTGTTCACTGACTCAGGACAATTTTATTGAACATTGCCTTGAGTAACAAGAACCAACTCTATGATTATACCATTCAGTAAGGAAGGATGACCAGGGTTGGATGCACTTGTTTAGGTATTTTGGATTTAGATATTTAAAACTATTAAACAAACATGATTTTTAAGACAAGATAAAATCATTACTGTCATAGAGATGCAAAAATGAACAGGATTTATTTAATTCATGAATGAAGAAACTGATGAGATATTACAATCAATGTTGAAGATAACTCAAAGATCAGAAACATCTATAGATCAGAAATATTGAAACAAATATGCAAATGCAGGCAAAACAACTTTTTCTTGAGGGAGGAAGTTGCCAATCTCCAAGAAAGAACCATTTGCATGTCTATAGGAAAGAATTATGCTGAATTGCTGTATGTTATCTACAATTTCCAGAGTTGCAAAATAGCCTCCCAAAACTCCACATCAGATAACAAGGCAGCAGGGTTGTAGACAATGCATGTTTCCCACTGAAGCACAGAGTCTTTTTTATACCACACAAAGGTAATAAATGTACTCAACCTAGTTCTAGTGTGTAAAAGACAGAAGCCAGCTCTGATAAATGCCACCAACATAAGGTTTGATTGTGAAGACAGAACCTATAAAGAAGGAGCTCCAGAGGGAGGAGGACAGCCAGAAGAGTGTGGAGACTTTGGGTAAGGCTGAGGGTGAGGACAGCTGGCAATATCTGAGGAGTCATGCCACAATCTGATCAAAAGGTCCCCTTCTATTTGGTAGCATGCCAGTCACTGGTGACTTGGCATAAATAGGTAAGGGGCACAAACAGGCCCTAGTAGTAGGAATAGATAAAATGGGGACGAGAAAGTAGAAACATTATTGTAAGTCTTGGCATGCCATTGTATAGATGTGCAATTGGTTATCCTTTGATTACTGGACATTTGGGTCTTTAATTTTTTTTTTAATTTTAAGAATACTCTGATCTTAATATATGTGCACATATATTTAATAGTTTTCTCTGAAATAAATTCTGAAAGTAGTTGGATCAGTTTGTATCACTTAAATTTGTTAGTGATACAAATAGAGTTGACATCCCACGCAGCATTCAAGTTGCCTCTTGAAGTTGCGTGAGAGCTTGAATAGGAATTATTTCCAGTCTTACATCATGGCCAACATGTACAGTTTTGGGCTCATTCTCTGGGAGATTGCAAGGAGATGTGTTTCAGGAGGTATAGTGGCAGAATACCAGCTTCCCTATCATGACATGGTGCCCAGTGACCCCGCTTATGAAAACATGAGAGAAATTGTGTGCATCAAAAAGTTATGACCTTCAGCGTATCTTATTGGTGGGAGCCCCCACAACCAGCCAGGAAAGGAGACACATGACTATATGGAAATAGAGTCTTACAGGCTCCTGGGACCTTGCTCATATGAACTTACAGTGATGACATCAGCATGCACAAGACCCATGCAAACTCAAGCAGACAAAAACCCAGCATAGAACTGTGAAAATGGTCAGCAGGTCCCAATCTTAGCTGAAGAAATAGTGGGCAACTGATTACTGCTGGGTGAGGAAGCTGATCTTTAAGGGAGGGACTCATCAGTGGATGAACTTGCACTAAGGGAGGTCTGGGGACACTAACTTGACTTGGTAGGCCTTAACATAAATGACAGAATGTGAGAAGTCCAGTGGGGGGGGTATGGAAGGGTGCCAATGGGATGGGGGGCATAAAACTGATAAAGATGTATGGGGACTGGAGAGATGGTTCAGTGGTTAAGAGCACTGACTGCTCTTGCAGAGGATCCAGATTCAATTCCCAGCACCCATATGGAGGCTAACAACCATCTGTAACTCCAGTTCCAGGGGAACAAATGCCCTTTTCTGACCTCTCAGGCACTGTGCAACATGGGTACACTCACATACATTCAGGCAATACACTCATACACATAAAATAAGAGTAATAAATAAAATATTTTTAAAAGATGTGTATGAAATACACAAATATTGAATAAAAATATACAAAAAAAGGGAAAATAAAAGTTATGACCTTCATTCCCTAGCCCCAGAGTAGTGATGAGTGTCTCAGGCAAATGGGGAAGCTCATGACAGAACACTGGGCTCACAATCCTGCCTCTAGGCCAATAGTCTGTGTGTTAAGAAAACACATGCCAAAATGTCAGAGTCTCAGGACATTAAGCTCTGATATGGGGATACTCTTCTGCTTGTGGGCAGAGCAAGAGATGTTACAGAAACATCTGCAATCCAAGCCTTGACATCTTTGTATTGACCCAGTGGGTTCAGACCACCCCTCTTAGGGGGCAAGCTGAGCAGGCAGAGAGGGTTCCAGAAACACAGATGAATCATGGCTTTTTGATGAGGGAGAAGCCATTTGGGGAATTTGTTCAAGACATGATGCATGTTGTTTTCTAGGACAGCCCTGGATTTGGGGATTGCCATTCCTTAAAAAGATGCTTTAATTTTGCCAAAAGAAAACAAATGTAGACGTTTTAAGGTTTAATTATTAAAAAAAAAAAAGAGGGCTGGAGAGATGGCTCAGTGGTTAAGAACACTGGTTGCTCTTGCAGAAGACCCGAGTTCAAATCCCAGCACCCACGTGGCAGCTAACAACTGTCTGTAACTCCAGTCCTAGGGGATCTTGACAGCCTCTTTTGTCCTCCGCGAGCATTGCATGACGTGGGTGCACTTATTTACATGCAGGCAATACACATACACACATAAAATAAAAATAAATAAAATATTTTTTTTTAAAAAGATTGGAAGCAAGCCCAGAGAATTGGGTCAGTTTGGGTCAGTTTATACCTAGCCCTCAGCAGTGGACAGAGGGGCTTGTTTGGACACGCCCATCCGTAGCTATTAGGAGTCTACATTCTCCCTTTCCTCTCCTGGTTTTCCTCAGGCAGTGCCTGTGAGCTTGGTGTTTGGAGCTGATAATCCGTGGCTTTTATTTCTTATCGTTACTTACAAGTCACAGCCCCTAATTTGGTTATTTGGTGTAAAATCAGTTTGCTCCCTTGTTGGCATTATCACATGTTAAATATTTGCATGTTCTTATCTTGCCTTTTGGCTTGACTTGGGCCGGCTCTAAATTTTAACAACTGACATTTTCCCTCCTGCACCCATCTCTCTATTTTCCTCACAGCCTTCCTGTCTGGCCACAGTTTGTTTTCCCCCCCCCCCTCTGGAGGGATGACCACACCTCTATACCCAAGAAAAATCCCATCTTACTTGGGGCAATAGAGAAAATGTTTCCCTTTGTGTCTCTAAGGGATGCATGTCAGCTGTGTTTTCAGAATGAGATTTTGTCGAGCTAATTTGCCTCCTGAACTACATGCTGATTTTCTCATCTCTGATTTCTGTGCATCATAGCATTTCTGGGGCCATCTCCAGAATTCTGCTGAATTCTTCCTTCATCATACAAGCTCTTCCTAAGCATCTTACCTGTCTCCATGGCTTCAACAAGACCTGGATATAGCCTCAATGCTTCTGAAATCCAGGTCCTCGTAACTGCTTTTCCTACCCATCTTATACACACTGAAATCGTACAGATTGATGCCACAAATGACCTACCTCCATTTGGTAAAGAGCAACCTCAGTCGGCCCAGTTTGGACATCTAAAGGTCATTTGAAATTCTTCCGTCTCCGTCCATACCCTTGCATTCAACTAGCCAAAAAGCTGTGCATTTTTCCAGCCTTAAATCTCTCCCTTTTCCAATTTTGCTCTCCTCCCACAGGCAAAGCCTCAGGACTTTTTGCTCCCACAGTTCATTCTAGTGTTACTTTTTATTTTATACTAATTACCCGCAATGTCTTACCATGTTTGTGGAACATAGAAAGTTTCTAAGGCAGATGATGAGTTTATTTTCCAGTGGCCTATGCTGTATTTTCTGAAATGTTCTTTTGCTGATTTTTTTGGTTAAATTCCAATGAACTTTCTCAGGAGAAGGGGCATTTACACATCCAGTATGTTCATATACAGAATGGTGCTATTGGATCCACTGGATTGTCTGACTGAAACAAGACTCAGCATGACCCAATAACAAAATATTAATTAATCTATTTTAATAAACTATCATCTATCTATCATTTCTATCTATCTTCTATCATCTATCATCTCTATCTACCCACCCTCCCATCCATCCATCTATCTATCTGTCTATCATTTATCTATCTATCTATCTATCATCTACCCTTATCTGTCATCTATCTTTGCTATGCTGGAAATCTAACCCAGAGACTTGCATGTGTTAGGTAAACCCTCATCCAGGGAGCTACATCTTTAGCCTGAGGAAATGAATTTAAATGCACAGAACAAGAAGATATTGTCTCTCTATTTCTTCAATGCCCATCATTGTGACACTTTAGCTCCAGCTTAGTGGGCTGGGGGAATCATGACCTTGTTCTGGGCAAAGTGTTATTTAGATTCAAGCTTTCACTACTTACCAGCTCTATAGCCATTGGCAAGTTGCTGAACTTCATTAGACCTCTTCGATTACTTTGGAATGACAGTTTCAGCCCATGTCCTTGTGTGGGATGTAGAACAGCTATGTGGAGAGTGTTTAAGGGCACCCAGAACATACCAGTGAGCAGGGAAAATGATGATTCTGGAGAGCTGGTGTTGGCTAGCTATTCTGAGACTCACATACCTGGAATGACGCACTCATGGGCTTGCTCATACTCATCTGTATAGAAGCCCTCAGTGAACCTGTTCCAAGGAACAGTAGCCCTACATTTCTAGTGCAGGATTTTCTCCGTTGTTGTCAGGGCCACTTCCTGGGATACCCTCCTTCAGTCTCCTTCTGGTCTGCTCACCTGCCTTGGAAGGTATTTTTTCCATCCTGCATCTCAATGTGCAAGTAAGAGCCTTCTCAGACTTCTCCTGGTCCTGCCCTTCCCATTGTTAATTAAAACCTCCTTCCTATTCTAAGTCCTGTCCATCCTCCCAGAGACAACCAAGGTAACCATTCCAATACAGATATGACCCTGTATCTGAACATGATTTCCATGACCCTCCTGCCCTCATTGCTATACCAGACCCTTCAAGAGATTTTCTGGTGCCAGAGAGATGGCTCAGCGGTTAAGAACACTGGTTGTTCTTGCAGAAGACCCAGGTTTGAATCCCAGCACCCACATGGCAGCTAACAACTGTCCTTAACTCCAGTCCTGGGGGTTCTGACACCTTCTTCTGGCCTCCACAGCTATACAAGTGCCCCACTTTCTCTGCACCTCCACCGGATAGTCCTTAAGGTTTCATCCAGTCCATATGTGTGCTGCATAATGGTTCTCTGCAGTTTGTATTTGAATTTGCTAAAGTGGTTCTACACACACACACACACACACACACACACACACACATAAAATAAAAATAATAAATAAAAAATTTTTTTTAAAAAGAGAGATTTTCCAACTTTGTCTTTTCCAGCCCCCTTTTCTCATTCAGCTCTGTGGAGAGGAAATTTCACACAGAAGTGTTTTAAAGCCCAGAAAGACAGTGTATAGGCCAAAAAAGAAGTTGAGAAAATTGTGTGATTAAAAGTAACAAACATTTAATTCTCTCAGACTAAGAATTCTCAAAAGACCAAAGTGATTGGAAAAATCATAGGCGGTGATAAGTTATTAAGTTGTGGAGAATAAAGTGATATTAAAAACAAATTTAGTTTATTAACATTTCCAAATTATTTTATGACAAAATTATAACGAATGTTGGAGGTATAATGTAAATGTATTTGAATATGATGTGATAGAGAATTTCAAAATTATACTGAGCTATGAGGGTTAGGCACAGCCTTGAGCTTCCCCTTGCTCTTGACCTCTGGCTTCCCTTGTATTAGCTACATCTGTCAGTGCATGTGCGCCTGAGATTACAGGATCATCTACCTTTTGCTTTTTCCTGTCATTTAACTTTGTGATAATTGATAGTGTCCTCGGTATGCTGTCATCCCTATAAGGTTGAGGAAGTGTTGTTTGTACTACGTTCCAGAGCACAGGGCTTTACATATAATATGGATTATCCTTGCTATTAATTGGGGAGCACTGATTTGTCTCAAGGAACTGTCATTGGAGAGGGAAATGCTGGGGTAGACCCGACTGCTGCCTGTCTCACCCAGGGTGCCTGACCACAAGTACCACATCAGAACTGGGGGACATATTATTCAGGATATCTGCACTGAGTGATGTGACACAGATATGGGGGAGAAAACAAAGATGAGGGAATCACCCTTGGCAGGACATTAGGCCCTTGATCTTGCTGAAGGCATCCACATCCTCTGTGGTTTCCAGAGAAGATGGGACTGTGGTGTTCAGAATTGGCACTAACAGAAGTGAGTGTGGTTTCTTAGAACCCTGAGAAAAATTAGTGGTGGGGAAGCCACAGTCTAGCAGGACAGTTCCTGGGAGCCAGAGTGGTCATAACCAGAAAGAGTCTGGGGGAATCTGTGTGCTGTCCGCCAGCAGATTTCTCAAGGATGGGCACCACAGAATCCCCTAAGCACTGGTACTCTGGTGTCCAACATAGCCTGGCACTAGGCAAGAGCTCAGGAATGTTGCAGTGTTGCTTTAATAAAGGACCGCATGGCCCAACCATACAATGGTAATGTGGATTCCAGGCAGATAATTGCCTTGAAGGACTTTCTGCACATGCCCTGATTTCATAATGAATGTTTAATGAGCCATTTTTGGTCATTAGAATAGAATAGAAACAGAATATATGGCAGGCCTTTTACCTACATTTTCTAATTGAGTATTAATAGCAATTGGGAAGATAAAACGATCTTTTAAAAAATGAAGACGCTGAGAGGAGGAAATCACTGGCCACTGGTCACAGAGTGAGTGAGCCTCAGAGCTGAGGTTTGCACCATGGTCAAAAGCTCCAGCTCCCTACTCTGCAGTGCACCCCACTTGAATGCAATCAATGATATTCTGAAAAAGACTTCTCTGCAGAGATGAGAAACCGTATTGGCCTTTTAGTCATGGCAAGTGGATCCCAGTCCTGCCCCTGCCTCTGTCTTGTAATGACTATTGCTGCAGCTCTGGAGATACCAACTTTCTCATCTGTGAAACAGGAATAAACGTGACAGCTTTACGGACTTAAAACAGGGATAAATGGATAATTTCACAACAGTGTCTAGAGCAGAGTTTCAAAAGGGAGAAGGTAAAGGCAGCTTGGTAGTTTCTAATGTTAGCAATCAACATGGTATTCCCATACTTATTTGGTTCTAGGAATTGAACCCAGGGCCTCTTACATGCTAAGCGAGTGCTCTGTAACTGAGCTACATTCCCAGCCCTGCACATACTTTCTTTGATTTCACTTTGGCAAGTAATGAGATTTGGCCATGCTCATTAATTTTATTTGATCCATTTAAATATGTGTTCATTGTTTAGTTCAATATCATAACTCTCAAACATCTTCTCTGTAGAAGCATGTGCCCTGCTCTTTCACAGTAACATGTATCAAACCCTGTCTCTTTATACCAGTGCCTTATGCTAATTGAGCCTCTTGCATCACACAGTGTGTAGATACAGGAGGCAAGAGCCTTAAGTAGAAGAGTCCCAGGTAAAAGCACTCACTGCAAAATGGAGCGAATAAAGTAGCTTTAATTTAATGTGTTATTACTTTTGTCCTTCCAGGAATTTTTCTGACGAGCTTACTTAGAGAAGTGGGAGTTTACACACTTCCTCAAGAACTCCAGCGTCACTGAAAATTCCTAACTGTCTGTGCACAAGGAAAAGGAATTTTCTTCCTATTTTCTCTGTGCACACATGAGGCTTGAGTGCATTTGCTTTGTGTTGTCATTTTTTGCCACGGTGGCAGAGACAGATATTTTCTGCACTGTGCTTATTTTCTGGAGAAGCTAAAAATATTGGAAGGAAATTAGTTTTTTCTCTTCTGCCTTATCGTTGCATAAATATTCCCAGGGATCTCAGAGCAGCTTAGGAGATGACCTCCGCTTTATTGTTGCTGCAGAACTACCACACGAGAACAAGAGGCACAGAATAAAAGCCCAGTCTCTGTACAGCTGAATCTCTCAGCAGCCCTGGCCTCTGTGACTGTGCCTGCCTGAAATTGTCAAGGTAATGGTTGGAATGAATCCACTGGTCAATTCCAATTTAGTGCCAGCCCCAATTTGACAAGGTTCTTTCCCCTGAAGCTCATTGACTGATTGTTGTTTGTGATTGATGGAGGTGACAGATGTATTTCTGAAAACTGATGTGATCTTGATGAGCTGAAAGAACTGTGTGTGTATGTGTATGCATGTATGTGTGTGTATGTGTGTATGCATGTGTATGCGTGTATGTGTATATGTGTGTATGCATGTGTATGCGTGTATGTGTATGCATGTGTATGCGTGTATGTGTATATGTGTGTATGTGTGTGTATGTGTGTATGCATGTGTATGCGTGTATGTGTATGCGTGTATGTGTATATGTGTGTATGTGTGTGTGTGTATGTGTGTGTGTGTGTGTGTGCACGCACTATGTGTTTGGTTGGGGGAGGGAGAGCATGGCCTTGTTATTGGTGTCAGGCAGTACTCTCTGCAGAATCCTTGGTGGTTCAGATGGTACGTTGTTAGGATAGGATAGAGTTTTGCATATTGGTTGAGAACACCTGGGCCTCACATCCAGATTCAGATGGCATGTTTAATAACTCCTCAGAACCTGCTTTTCTTCAATTCTTTTCCATGTTTTCATTCTTTGAGAATTTCAACCATACATACAATGAAGATAATCATATACACACACCCCAGCTCTCCCTCCAGTTCCTTCCACATCCCTCCAGGACTTCCCCCTCCTTAGTTCATATCTTTTATTTTGATAACCCACTAAGTCCGGTTAGCGCTGCCCACATGTGCATGGGTTTGCAGTCACTCACTGGACTGGGAAACCTAACACTGGCCACACCCTCAAAGAAAGTTTCCCCCTACCTCAGCAGCTATCAGCTACCAACATCTCCTCAGCAAGGACTGGCACCCCGAGGTCATCATCCCCATCTACATGAGGATTTTGTCTGGCTTGACCTTGTGCAGATCTTGTACAGGTTGCCATAGCTGGCATGAGTCCCTAAGCACAGTAGCTGCATTGTGTCCAGAAGGCAGCATTTCACAGTGCTCCTCCTCTTCCTCCAGCTCCCACATTCTTTTGGCCTCCTCTTCCAGAGTGTTCCCTGGGCCTTGGTTGGGAGTGCTAGGTTGATAAAGGTGTCTGATTTAGGGCTGGGCTTCTTTACTATTTAATAAAATTAACCACATGGAGGAGACTAGTGATTACCACAATCTATCTTCACTTTTTCTTTTTTAAAGAAGTGAGACAGGATCTTATGTATTCCAGAATGGACTTGAACTTCTGATCTACTTGCCACCACTTCCAGAATGTTAGGCATGCACCAACACAAACGTTTTTATGCAAACCCTGGGCCTTGTGCATGCTAGGCAAACACGCTACTAAGAGCTATATCCCTTTCCTCTGATCTTATCGCCTTACTGAGATTGGATTTTATTCTGGCAAGGATGTGAACACAGCCGAAAGATTACATTTCCCAGGCCCCCATGCAGCTAGGTATGCAAATGTGTGATAACCCATGAGGTGTGAACAGAATGGGCACGTTCTTTCTAAGGAGGCAGTAGTTAATGAGGGCCCCTTACTGCTTTTCTGCCCATCCCTCAGCCTGGATAATGTAGACCCAAGGTTGTGAAGTATTCCTTATATCCAGGAGTAGGCCCAGAGCACTCATTGCTCTGTTGCTCTGTGCTGTAGACCCCTAAGTATTAAGTAGACACAAACATACTCTTATACTCTTATACTAACTCAGCTGGACTGTCTTCCAACTGCAGAAGAAATTAAGGGAGGGATATGTCTGTTCTTAATAAATATCTTTTGCAGTAGATAAAGCATGAAGCAGTGGGCTCTTTAAGGAGCTTCACCTACTCCCAAGGGACTAGGGTGTGATCAGTTCCTTCAGTGCTGGTATCTTCTGGACTTTTAAAATTCTGGGGATACTTTGATAGAGGTGGACTTTGATTAGGTAAGCATGCGTGTTGGTGAACTCAAGTTGTAGAGTGAGAACACAGCAGGACTGATTCTGAAGTCAGATCACTCTAGTGATGGATAAATAAACAGGGGGCTGAGTGTTCTGAAGGCCAGTGAGGCAGAAACCCACCTGCAAGATGGTGAAGTTGATCCATTCCAGGGGGTGCCGTTTAGGTAGACTTCCATGGACTTACCATATGGTGGCCTTGGACTTTTGAGGGACCTCAGCTTAGGCATGAGATTGTGGCTCTGAGGCCTTCTTGAGCTGAGCTTAGGCCCTCTCAGACCCAGGACAGCTCTTGGTGTGGGTAAATTCCACCTAACCCCAGAATGTGCAGTTTCTTCTCTCTCCTGTAAGGGTGGCTAAAGAGATGCTTTATGAGGCATAAGACTGCTGATGCTGACCTCAGTCCAGTGAGGACTTTACTCTCGGACAGGTTTTGTTTTGCTATGGAGACAAAAGGTGTCCTGGAAACCCAGTAGAGTGATTCAGGATAAAGATAAGCTATCTCAACATCCCCTTTCTGTACTAATGGAATTCACAAAGGACCCCTGGACTGAGGGGGTGGTGGTGTCTACTCTCACAGAACAATTTTGTTCTTGGAAGCATCTGAGTTTAATATGGCTGCAAACAATACAGCAAATTAAACAAGATGCCCCAAGGCCCAGGAGTTTTGGAAGAGTTTTGTAAAACTCACAGTCTGACTCAGGACGAGCTGTTTCACTGGGCATAAGGTTCTGGGGGGAAGCACTGAAGGGCCACACCCGAGACACTTTCCTCCAGGTATTCTGGGATGTCCTGTTGCACAGGGGCTGGTTATTTCCTCTGATGCTTATTTCAGAGGGAAACCTCCTCCCTTTGTTATTAAATCATGATTTCTTTTCACCCTAACCATTTCTGATGCAGCATTTAACTGATGAAAGATGTCTGAATAGCCAGACTTTTCTCTCATTTCTGAAATCAGGGAGGAACTGGTCACTAGAGCCTTGGTTTAATGAGCATCAGCCACTTTCACAGACACCGTCCTTGTTAGCGGGTTCACGAAGATGCAGCCACATCCCCCAACCTCCTGTCTCTGGTTCCCCGCCTTTCAGAGGAGAGAAGGGTGGCTTGTTAAAGCGCAGTGTCTATGGAGTTGAGGTCATGGTGCTGAGTGCTAAGGCCTAGGTGTGGAGCATCCTGGAGATCTGGCTTATTTTATGGCTGAGACTCAGGGGAACTCGCAAATTGAAGGGATTCATCTATTAGCTGTCACAGCTGGGCTTCTGGGCAAGGCTGAATGGCTGAGAAATGGAGCCTGAAGTCTGCAGTAGGGATGGGTCAAGGGGACCAGCAGGCTGTTGGCTGGACACTGGTGTATAGCCTGTGAGGTGCCATTTGTTTATCTCATTCATTTATTCACCGAACAACTGTTCTGTGACGGGCACTGTGGTGGGGGCTGGAGAGTAGGTGTGAGCCTGGTGTTGGTGTTCTCCCTGTCTTAAATGGCTCGCTGTCTCATCACTGGAGACAAAGATGATCCTATGGATGCAATGCAAGCTTCTAACTATTGTGGGTAGGGAGCCTCAGAGGCAGAGGCTGAGGCAGGCGGACAGATATGTATGTTTTACTAAAAGAACATGTAAAGGAAGGAGGGAACTTGGAGGGGCTGAGTCAGGATGGGGTTATGCTAAGCTTACCTTTGACCTGATTTGCAAGCAACCAATCTCTAGACTAAGGCTGCAAGGCTAATTTTGAATGCTCTGTGTCTGTCCTATCCAACAGGATAACCACCAGCCATGTGTGGCTACTGAGCACTCAAAATGTGTTCAGTGTGGCTGAGTCAGTGAGCTATTTGCTGTATTCAATTTTAAGGAGTTAAAATTTAAATACCTATGGCAGATGGCTATCCCTGGAACATCATAGCTCTAGCTTATGGTTGGTACCAAATACCTTAGGACTTGGATGCAGCCACTCTTCTAACAGAATGGCAACCATGGACAAATCAGAAGAAACAGATGTAAGTGTATTCCAATAACTGTTTCCAAAAACAAGTGGAAGAGCTAGATTTAGCCTGTGAGTCAGGAAAGTAAAGTACAGATATACCCCCTCCACCTTCACCCTGTGCTAGTCTGCCACTTGTTATGGACCACTGAGCTAAAGGTGGTACTTTCCAGGCAAGATGACTTTCATGGCATGAAGGACATCCCTGAAGGAAGCAAAGAGTCCTAGCAAGGTGCTATGATTTCTTAGGCATCTGACATCATGAGTAGCCACGAAAGGCTAACCCAGTAGGTATACTGCAGAGTCTGCTGTGGTCATTAACAGTTCTTACTGTGTACTCATCCTTGGCTGGGCAGTGTTAGGTGTTTTCTATGAATTCTTTTCATTCAGGAAAGGAAAGGAATGAAGGGTTGTTGATGGGCAAGTTGCCTCTGTGTAATTCACCTGAACCCTCTACTAGATACGTATCTTGGAGAGTAGGGGCACTTCCCTCCCATCCCAGTCTCACATAGGATAGAGTGTGTGCGCTGAGGCAGACCCTTAATGCTTCCACAAGATCCAAGGATAAACATACTCCTTCAGTAAGTATCTCTTTCCATAGGTTGAGACCAGTGTAACTGGCTGCGTATGATCTCTGGGCTGTGGGTATAATGCTGACAGCTGTTACACAGCCTTTTGTAAATGTTACTAATAATCCTTCAAAGATAGACTGTTTAGCTTCAAGGGTTTTGTTACCAATTTCTACATAGCGATCGATTCTACCTGACAAACTGCACAGTCAAGGAGATGCTGTAGGAAGGTACAGCTACTGTTTAACCCATAGCTCTACCTCTGGATGGACCTAGTAAAGCTTTGCATTTCATCAGGTCAGTTTCTTCCTCTGTGTAATGGAGGAGATGCCAAGCCTTTGACTGGACCTCCAAGGAAGAATGAGACCTGCACATGCTTAGAAACCTGTGAGGTACATGTGGACATAAGCTATTGATTACATGCTAAGTGCCAGTATTAAGGCAGTGCAAATGAATTGGTGATCATTATTCCAGGGCTTTACATTAATGCGTACCACCAGAGCTTGCCTGGCTGCTCTTGGGGCCAGGCCCTAGGGGTATGCCAAAGACCACTTTGCTGAATCTCTGGACTCCAGGAATCATTCCCACAGGGGAGACAATCTGGAGCCATGGCTCTTCCAGCAAGATAGCTTAGTCTACATTCAGTCCTCTGGGTGCCTAGAACCAGTGCCCAACATGCCTGTGTAGGTAAGAGCCTGATCTGATGATGAAGTGTTGAGAACAGAGAAGAGTGTGAAGATAGAGGCACAGGACACAAGCACATTGGTGCCCTGGTTTGGGAGGCTGTGCTAACAAATAGGGAGGGTACCCAAGCACTGCATTCATGCTTCTCATCTCAGGGAGCCACTGCAGAGCCTTGTATGGCGATTGACAGGTGCATGTATCAGGAACATGCTCTGGTTTGATGTGCAGAGTAGATTAAAAAGTCTATAGAGGCTACAGAACCCGAAGGAGGTTGCTACGAAGTCCAAATGACATAGACTACAAGGTCTGGGAGAAATGACTGTTAGACCTCTATAGCCACCTCAGAGGTGGGTTTGTAGGAAGTGGTGAGAGGGTAGAGTCAGGACCCCAGCTAGTTTCCTGCAGGCCTTCTTGAGTAGCTCTCACAATGAGGGCTTTCAGAAACTGTACCATGAGATATCACCAGCCCCTTCGATCAGTGAGTTTCTGTGTCTACATAAGGTCTTCTCTCCAATAGTGTTCTCTAATCCCAGCATACCTTGTCAATGAATGAAAGAGAGTCATAAACTCAGAGAAGAGGGTAACCAGCTTTTGATTCCCTAGTGACTGAAAGAGGAAGTCCAAGATAGCATTGCTCCAGGTAGACAGGTAGGAAATCAGTTTGGTTTGAGGAACTCATTTCATCGTAGAGACTAAGCAGTGTTCTCACCAAGCAGTGCTCTGGGGCCAAGCGGCCCAGCTTCAAGCTTTGACTTCATTATTTACTGGCCATGTGAACTTGAGCAAAATATTTCTAAGATATATTAACATATCTTACAGGGTTTGGGCTGAGGAATCGATACAACGCATGTAAGTTTTTTTCCAAAATGCTATTTCACTAGATGTCACATATCAGCCTGTATCAGGAGAACAGCATCTGAGATGCATTATGGAAGTGATTGTAAAAGCTGGTTATTGCTCTATTTAGCTGCATAACAAAACCGATAGAACCTTGGTGGCACATGACAGTCATTTATTTTGACATGATCCTATGGTTTTTCTAGATGGTTCTGTTGACCTGGGCCAAGCCTGGCTGATATGTATCTTAGACCAGCAGGTAGATCATCTGGAGATGGATGGTCTAGGTGGTCCCTCCTGTGCTGAGTCTGCTTTGCTCCACGTGCTCCAGCCTTCTGCAGCAAGCTACTTTGGGCTTGCTCTCATAGCAGGGGCAGAAATTCAAGGCAAACAGAGGCAAACAGCAAACATGCACAATTCTCTTCCCAGCCTTGACTTGCCTGAAGGTTTCTGTTGTCCCATGGACCATATCGAGTCATGTGATCATGTCCATTGCCAAAGTGGGAGGATATCATATGGTTATAGAACAATTAGCACGGACACAGGGAAGCAACTAAATGTGCCTATTAATGCGATCGACAGCGCTCTGGTCTTTATGATATACTTCCCAAGGGAGGCCTAGTCTTGGCAATACTCATTTCAATAATTTTGCTCTCCCACCAGCTAATTGGGCTATTCCTCACTGGGAATTACTGGTATTAAAGGACATAACACTATTACCATTCACTGGGCTCTTTGTTGATGCCAATTATTTAATATTTCTAGGTCAGGAGGCTGTACTGAATATTAGGGAGATAATATGTGTAAATCCCTTTGTTTAACTCAGAGCAGGCCTATTGTTTTAACTTGATAAATAGTACCCTTATTATCTTTATGGTTGTTCTACTGATTGATTCATTCACTGCTTTTGTTGGCACTGGGGATTGAACCCAGGACCTTTTCCATGTAAAGCAAATGATCTTCTACCAGACCATTCCCACAGGCCTTAGTTTTTGTTTTGAGACAGGGTCTCACTAAGTTGCCCAAACTGGCTTTGAACTTGTTCTGTGATCCAGGCCAAACTTGAATTTGTGATCATCCTGTCTCAGCCTCCAAAGTAGCTGAGTGACGGGCCTGCATCACCACCCCAGGCTTGTGTCAGCATGCCCAGGGTATGGTGATCCCTGATTTGTTTGCGTCATCATCATTATCACAGTTACTACATCCTATCTTAATTTCAGTGTTGGCATTTTTAGCCCAAACTACCAAATGGGTCACAGAAACTCATGGATGTTAACAGCTCTCCTAAGGTCTCACAACTAGTAAAGGTGAGCACTTTCTGATTAAATTTGGAAGCTATCTACTCAAAGAGTGTGGTGTGAATGAAGGAGCATCAACAATGGTAGACAATTCTCTTTGGGTCCTTAATTATGCCAGATAGGCCCTCAAAGAATTGTGGATCCTCTTCTGAGTGTCAGCTTTACAGAGACTTGGACCACTTGTCACTCATTTGTCTCCCCAGGCTGAATTCCCAGGCATGGCTAGACGGGGACAGTGCTGGTATAGTCTGCTCATATAGCTGGCTTCACTACTTTATATATTCTTAGGTTCTCTGAAGCAAGTTCTGTTACTCAGCCCTCCTGGTGCGACCATAGCCTGGAAGGCAGATGTCTGGGTTCCAGTAGAAACGAGGAGTCAACTCAGACCACAGAGTTAGCAGAGGTCTCTACCTTTAGGTTGGAACCTGGGGCCCATGGCTAGGAGGATTGCTCTGTGTGGATTCTGGGTCTTATTGGGCATAGAGGAATGTGAGTCATAAATGTCTTTTATCAAAGCAGTTTTCAGGTCCTCTATATCCACAGGAAGTGCTGCCTCCAGTCTTCCCTGGATGCTGCTGGGACAAAAGCAGACTTACTGCAGGACGCAAACCAGAAGGTCTGCCCAAGGTCCAGGGACTTTGGCTTTCAGGAAACCTGTTCTTGCAAAAAAGACCCTAAATGATGACTGCTTAAATGCTTTATTTTATTTTTAAAAAATATTTCTTGGTCTTTTTGAGGCAGGGTGTCCTTGTAGCCCTAGCTGGCATGGAACTTGCTATGTAAACCAGGCTGGCCTCAATCTCACAGAGATCCACCTAACTCTGTCTCCCAAGTGCTGAGATTAAAGGCGTGCACCACCATACCTGGCTCTTAATTTTTATTTGTGTGTGTGCGTGTGTGTGTGTGTGTGTGTGTGTGTGTGTGTGTGTGTGTGTGTGCGTGTGCATGTGCATGTACGCATGTGCCTGGGGGTGCCCACTGAGGCCAGAAGAGAACATTGGACCCCCTAGAACTGAAATTATAGGAGGTTGTGGCCACCCAGTGTAGACGCTGGGAACCAAACAAGAGAAGCAAATGATCTTAACCTTTGAACCACCTCTCCAGTCCCTTAAATTATTTCTTAATGAGCTGTGTGGGAAGAAGAGGGACAAGGAGGATGAGGGGAGCCTCTGTTAGAAAGAACTTATCACCCCTCAAAACAGCTCAAGCTCTTAGCTCACCCTGTTGCTTATTTATTTGTAGCTCTGCCCTATTCTGAATGCAAAGTTCGCAGTTCAAGTAGGGACTCTAAGAAGAACACTGCTGGTAGTAGACTGGTGCAGTCCTTTCAGAAGGAACTGGAAATGTGTATCAGATGCCTTAAAATTGTTCACAGTAATCTAATATAGGGGAAATTACCATAAGGAACCAATCCAAACCAAGGATTGAGTTACATGCAGGGCAATGCATGGGAGAAAAATTGGAAGCAACCTAAATGCCTGAAAGTAGGATAATAGCTCAGTAAATCATAGCTGGTCCACTTAGTGGAATATTATGCAGCTATTAAAATGATAATTATAGATGATATTGAGCAACATGGGAAATGCTTATAATAGAATGGCAAATAAACCAACCCATAGACACCACTGAACATACACAATGATTAAAACCATGTAAAAATATGCTCACGTTTTCATAATTGGTGTGGCTCAAGCAAAAATCCATGTTCTAAATTTCCAGCTAGAGAGAGAGAGCAGCTTCCAGCACTCTGAATGGGGACCACATGGTGATTGACGTCTCCTATGAATTTTAAATATCTTTAGTCAGTTGTTTTTTAGATGAATGTTGCAGAATATATATTGAATAAAGCCAAATAATTTTCTATACTGAAAGGTTCCTCCCAAGCTCCCAAGTAATACTTTAATGTATATTAGGATTCAAGTAACAGAAGGTCCAGCAGGCCCAGCTGATAAACTGGCTGGACTTGGTGAGAGTGGGTCCTGTGGACAGAAACCAGACTGTGTTGTGGGAACTGGCAAAGATGGCACCAGATGTTTGAATGATTATCTTTATTTTTCTTTTTTTTTTAATTGAGACAGGGTCTCCCTATAGCCCAGCTGGCCTGGAACTCCCTATGTAGACCTGGCTGGCCTTGAAATCACAGAGATCCACCTGCCTCTGCTTCCCAAGTGCTGGGATTAAATGTGTGTGCCATCAGGCCCTGCTGTTTCGAAAATTCTTTTGTGAGGTTTGACTGGAAAAAAAGGAGGCATCATACAGGTTTATGACTGTAAAGGGATAGTAGGTTATAATTCTTAACTTCAATTGTACTTTTTGGAATTTCATGATAGCTTTATAAAACAAAAAGAGGTGATGGGCATTGCCAGACTAAGAGAGTGATCAAATGCCAGGGAAAAAGGGAGCAAGGTCACTGCAAAGGTGTAAAAGCAGTTAGTATCCAAATAGTTTTCTGGGTTTCCTTTTCAGGACCAGAAACAAGGAGCAGTAACAGCCATGTTGTGATTGGTTTGTGCCTGTTCCTGTCCTGAGATTTAGGAGCAACAGCACAGGGGCAGGGATGTTGAAAAGGGAAGAGGTCGGGAAACTTGGAAAAGCCAAGGGCTTGTGGCCAAAGGGGGACACCTTGGGCATCAGCCTCTGGTCACATTTTTTAGTGGAATTCTACACGGCGTGCTAGGTGACGGCACTCTTTCATGCTCTCTGCAAAATGCTGAAGACAATGCAGATACTGCAATAGACCTGAGATCTGGGAAATGCTTCCAGAAATGTAGAGAAGTAGTTGAGGGTAAGACTGTAAGCAGCATACAGAGGCAGCTGGCAGCCAAGGCACAGAGAGTCTGGGGCTCCGAAGAAACAAACCATCAAGTCCTGTGGGAAGTCCAGTGGCCTGACCATGTGATGAAACTGACTACTGCTGTCCCTCGGCCTGTTTCTTGGCTTATTTTGAAAAGTGCAAATGCCGCCATTGGGTGACTGCAGAGCACCTGTAAAAGGATAAAATTATATTGTGACAAAGACACGTTCCTTGTAAGAGAGGTCAAGTGTGAATTTGGGCATTTTTCTGAACTGGCTCAAATTTAAAGGTCAACTTGTCCTCCTACTGGAGACATTAATAACCCGAAGGAACAAATGGGAAGGTAATTTAAATCTTTAATATTTGAGTTCTAAAAATCTATCTGAAACCTCATAATTAACATGCAATGACAATCTTTGTTACAAAGGATTTTTTTTCCTGGCCTTTCTTTTAATGCATGGTACTTAAATGGGCTCTGTCGTTATAATTCCCCAGTAATGTATGGGTTTACTTTAGACATCTTTCTAGTATCTAGGAAAACGCTTTATAAACAGAATAGAAAAATCTAACCTACATGTTTCAATTGTTTTAATTAAAAGAATAACGTGTCTAAAATTTCTAAGTAAAGGTGTTTAGACAAAGAAGAGCTAAGACTACTAATAACAAAATAATGTTTTACTGGTCTTTTACCTGCTGTCCCTGTTGCCTTGAGTATGTCCTTTATTTTCACGTACTTTTATGTGGACATTCACTATTTGACATGTCATCTCTTGAAAAACCATACTGTGTAGTCTAGATAGGTTTAGTTGGAAACGAGAGTAAGTGAGTTTATTGACTTGTGTGATGGTGAATTGTCATCATCAATTTGCTGGGGTTCCAGAGCCGTCTTTGGGTGATGGTGTTTCCAGACTCACCCTGAATGCGGGCTGCCCCATCCCATGGGCTGGAGTTCTGGACCTCTGAACCATATCAAAAGGCTACAATGAGAAAACAAGCTGGGGCACAGCATTGCATCTCTTCTGTTTCCTGACGATGTGTCTCCTGGTTGGCTGGTTTCTCCAATTGGCAGGGCCTGACATGAGCGGGAAGCAGGAAGGGAAGCTGGAAGCTACCTTGGGATGGAAGCCAGGAGCCGCCGGTAGAGCGTGATGGTGTAGGAAATTCGCAGCCAGCGCAGCAATTCAAAGACAGAATGGACTGACTCCCTGTTGACCTGGGGCGAGATTCCTGGCCCTGGAGGCATGAGCGAATGCTAGCAGGGCTATGGGTATGGCACAGTCTGCTGAGGCGGGCTCTGAGTTGCAGCGGTGCTGGGCTATTGCCTGGGTACTCATTCCTTTTAAGTTAATAAACTCACATAAAATATATTACATGGTTTGTCTGATCGTGCAGGAGACCCAGAGAGAATTCTGGCCACACCATGGATGCAATGTGGTCATCCACCTCACATTCCCTCTGCCACGGCTTCCCTGCCATGACTGTGTAATCAGGCCATGAACCAGAATAAACCCTTCTTCCTTAAGTTCCTTTGTCAGGTATTTGGTCACAGCCATGGGGGCAGTAATACAACTGGCATGAATGAAAATACACAGGAGTATTATGTTAAGTTAGGGTTAAATAATAATGAGCTGGAATGTGTATGGAATCTGTCAACCCGTACCACATGTGGTAGAGGGAAGGGAGCATGGATTCACACAGAATGGCATGTGTTCTGTGTGAACATCATGTATGATAATTCTACAGGAAAGAAGAGATACTCATTTCTCCTGAATGGATAACCCAGAGCAGGCATTCCAGTCCATTCCCCTGGAGCTGTCATTTCATGTCTTTTCATTGGTGACAAGGTCTCAACTTTGGTCTTAGTGAGATGGACTGAGGCTGTCAGAGTTCATTTATCTATAGATAGAATCATTGGTATGCTGGTATTTGACAAGTCCTGATCTGCAGTTTTTGCCATTTCCCTCAGTGTAAATATCCGCAATGTGATTATTTCAAGCTTCCAGTGTTGAACCACAGAACTTAGGGTTAGAAGATACGTATATGTATATGTATATAAACTTCAAAATTTATTATGTCTCTTGGGTTCTATTATGTGATGCACATTCTTGTTTATAGATTGCTGATATAGACATGGGTTTTGTTTTAAAACCTTATATCCTTATCTCATTGCTGGTGTCCACTTGAAGGCTGGCTTACTTACAGCTATACTTTCTTGAATTCATTTATCCCAACAACCATTCATCCTTTTATTAAACAAATGTGCGATGAGTGCCCAGAATCTACCAGCTACTTTCTTATGCATTAAATATAACAGTGAATGAAATAAGAACTAGACAGATGTCATGGTTTGAATGATAATGTCCCCCATAGGCTCCAAGTATTTGGACATTCAGTCCCCAGATGGTGGTGCTGTTTTGGGAGGTTTTAGAAGGTGTGGCTATCCTGGAGGAAGCACATCACTTGGGGTGGGCTTAGGGAGTTCTTAAGCCTTGCCAGATCGCCAGTCTCTCTCGTGTTTCCTGTTGCCTGTGTGATGATGTGAGAGCTTAGCTTCTGCTGCTCCTGCTCCAGCCACCTCCAGCCACCATGCCTCCCTGCCAAGATGGACTGTAATTCCCCTGGAACCGTAAACTCAAATAACTTCTTCCTTCTATAAATTGCTTGGGTAAGTGTTTCTATCACAGCAACAGAAAAGTGACTAATACAGTAATTGGTACCGGAGAGTAGTCTATTGGCTGTGAAGAACCTGACCCTGTGGGGTTTCAGAAAAATGTGGAAGACTTTGGAAGTTTGGGTTAGAAAAGTGGTTTATTGCTGTAAGCAGAGCTTAACAGGCCATTCTAGTAAACACCTGGAAGAAAGTAGTGCTGAGAAAAATGGAGTTGCAGAGGCAAATAAGGACTTACGCAGCACTTAGGATATTTTGGCAAAGAGTCTGGCTGAAGTCTGCCCTCAATTTAAAAGGTTGCCTGAGGCTAAATTGAAAAGCAATGGACTAATTTCTCTGGCTGAAGAAATTTCAAGACAGCCTAATGTAGAATTGGTGGCATGGATATTAATGGTGACTATTATGCAGATCTACAATGAAAAAGAGCAAATGGGGCAGAAAGAAATACAGTTTGGATTGAAAAAGAGCACTAGGAAGATAAATGTTGGAGGCTTGGCATGTGCTGGAGAGGATCCCTTTGATAAGGAGATTAAAGTGATTAAGGAGGGGCCTAGAGATTAGGATTTAAACAGTGGAGAGAGTGCCTCCAGGGCAAGACCACACCCAATTAAGCCTCCAACTTGTGAAAGGAAAATGCTGCAGGGGCCATGGAAGGGAAAAGCTTCTAAAATGGATAAAGCAGGCTGGAGTCCACCCCAAACTTGCAGTCAAACTTGGCAGTGTCATTCACCTGGTGCTGGCCTTAGAGCTTTACGATTTCAACTCCAGAAGCATGCAGGAGACTCTTACACATTACCAAGTCCTGCTTCCAGCTTGAGATAGAGGCTCAGGTCCCCTGTGTGCTCTGACCCTGAGGAAATACCTCCCAGAAGATTTTACCACAGTGATGCTGGTCTCTTGTTACAGCTGATTTTTCAGCCCCATGCTAACCAGCATTAATTGTCCCAATAAAGCAAAGGTTTTACTTCAGGTTCTGATCTCTTCTTAATCACAGCTGATTCTTCAGCCCTAGCCAACCAGAACCCACAGATTTTCAGTTCAAAATATCACAGGAACAGCCCTGATAGTCTCCACTTCCCTTTGAAGCTTCACAAGCCAGGCCTCCATCATCTACAACTCTTTTAGCATAACTTTTCCAAGCTCCACAGCCACAAACTCTGAGCACGCAATAGCTTTTCCAGCCCAAAGTTCCAAACACTTCCACAGTCCTCCCCAAAACACCAAGGTCAGGTCTGTCACAGCAGTATCCCACTCTCCGGTACCAATTTCTGTCCTAGTTTGTTCTTCATTGCTGTGACAAAATACTTTGACCACTAACAACCTGGGGAAGAAGGGGTTTATTTAGCTTGCATATCCCAGGTCACAGTTCATCTGGGAGCCCAAGATAGGAACTCAGGGCAGGAACCTGGAGGCAGGAGCTGGAGCACAGGCCATGGAGGAACGCTGCTTACTGGCTTGGTCCCCTGGCCCCTGCACAGCCTGCTTTCTTATGCAACACAGGACCAACTTCCCAGGGGTGGCACCACCCACAGTGGGCCCTCTCACATCACTCATCAAGAAGATGCCCCTCATACATGGCCACAGGCCAGTCCAATAGAGGCAATCCCCGACTGAGGCTCCCTCAACCCAGGTATGTCAAGTTGACATGAAAGCTATCCAGCACAACAGAGTATTGGCAAATGAATGTCACTTTTTCAAGTGGAAACTGATCTGAAAACCTAGGGGAGGGGAATACCAAATGGTTAAAGGCAGGAAGCTGAAAAGGAGGAGTTTTAAACAGAATGACTATAGATGGCCTTTCTGAACAGAGAACTGGTGCTTCGTGTGGAAGAGCATTTTGGGGTGAAGGAACAGCAATTGTGAAGGATGGGGACAGGAATAAGCTTGGCGTGTTTGAGGAGCAGTGGGAGAAAAATGAGATGGGCTAACAAGTATGGTAAAGACGTGAGCTCCAAAAGGTTCCCAAGGACCAACTCATGTTGCACTTTCTACCCATTATGAAGATTTTGCTTTCGGAGCCAGCTCATTGGCATGGGAATGGGAGAGGGCTATCTCACTGCAGAGTGGAATACCTAGACCAATGGTTCTCAAACTGTAGTCCTGCACCCACAGCCTCAGCCTCACCTGGGAACCTATTATAAGTGTGGGTTCCAGCCCTACTCTAAACCCACTGAATCTGAAACTTTGAGAATGATCTCTAGCTGACTGTGTTTTAACACAAGACTATAGAGCTCAGTGCTCTCTCCCTCTGCAATTTATCCCTCTAGTGTCGGTTGGTGTCACTATCTTCCTTGCAGATTTAGACATTAGTTTCCTCTTTATCTCTTAGCACTGTTTGATTCATAAAAGATTGCGAAAGAACCAAGAACATGTTCAGGTTCCCATGAATGACACTTTCATGACATCGGAGCTCACATGCTGCAGTGGGTGATAGGACTCACATCTTACCACAATTCCCACCATTAATAGCCATCTTAAAATCCTATCTGTGTGCTCTTGACGTCAGTGGTGATTACATTGATCATTCCCTTTGCCAAAGGTCTGCATCTCCCTTGAGAATAAAATTACCCCACAATGGTAATGTTTTTCTCTAAAATGATTCGCTTCTTCTGTTAGAAGTATAGGAGAAAGAACAGTTCCCAACACAATGTAAAGGCTTTACAAGTGACTGATGGGAATGGTTCTATAATACTTCATTTAAACCATTAACTATTCCTGAGTCTCTACCAAGTTGAGACTTTTGATCTCCCTTGTAATTATAAAAGAATACTGGGGCTTGGGTACCCTCTGTATGATCACAATGAACAACCCTTCCTTGGATTTCTAGACTGTCTGAGTATGTGTAAGAATAGCCAAGTACAAGGTTAATATAGCCTTATGTTACTGAAGTCATCACTCAACTTTACTAATTTTGTAAGTACCAATTTCCTAAGGACATATTCAACATTAACTCAAGGACATTCATTAAAAAACAAAGGCAGAGACCTCACAGTCTAGCAGCTAAGAGCTACTTCTTATGAGTTACGTATAACTGCACTGTATGCAAGCCCTTAAGGCTCCAGTGTGAACATTCAGCTTGCAGATACCTTGATACTGATTGAAAACTGGCAGCGGACAGTATCATTTGGCAGCTCTGCGCGAGTCTCATTGTAGTGAACAGGTCTAGACCTCAGCCTTTTCCTTATCTGTAAGATGGAATTTAACCTAGTCTTAAGCAAAACTAAAAGCCAAGCCAGGCGTGGTGCACGCCTTCAGTTCTAGCACTTGGGAGGCAGAGGCAGGTGGATCTCTGTGAGATCAAGGCCAGCCTGGTCTACATAGCCCAGCTGGGGCTCCAGGGAGACCCTGTCT
>NW_008353921.1:1336134-1423757 GCF_000622305.1 Nannospalax galili | reverse complement strand
CTTAGCGCTTCCCTAACTAAGAATTATTACTATGTTTGTTCGACTATAATCATCTAGGCATATTTCTAAACAAATCTGTTATTCCTATCACATGAATTCTAGCAACAAAAGAAATAACAGTTTTTCAGGGATTATAAGTTCATATAATTGCACATCAGAGGAAAATATGGATATTAAAGCCTCTTAAGTGTTGAAATGCAGCACATTGTTGCCTATTATTTTTTTTTTCGATTTCTTTCTCATGAATTTCAGTTTAAAATACATCCAATTTTGCCACCACTTTGCCCTTTGGTTCATAGATTTCAGAAATAAAATTAACCATGACATGGAACTTAAAATATTTCTTGCTATTGAAATTCTCTACACTGTAAAGTATTTATTTGAAATTTTATTTACATGGTTATTATTTCATCTGGAGACACATGCATCTATCTGTTCTCAGTATGCTCCTAAGATTATCTTTCCAAAGTTCATCACCCCAGGCCCAGAACTTTGGCTAGCTTTTGTGTTAGAATTCTGTCATCTAGGGCTGGAGAGAGATGGCTCGGTGGTTAAGAACAGTTTCTCTTTTACCAGAGGGGTTTGATTGCCAGCACCCACATGGCAGCTAACAACTGTCTGTAACTCTAGTTCCAGGCGATCCTGCACCCTCTTCTCGTTTCTGTAGGCTTTGCATGACACGGGTGCACTTACATACATGTAGTCAATACACTCATACACATAAAAAATAAAAATAATAAATATCCTGAGTCCATCACTCTTGAGTCCAGCCTTGGCAGACAAAAGTAAAATGAGGAGGAACCCAATAGAGGGATGCTTTTGGAAGCTCTCGTCAAGAAATTCCAATGGATTCTGATATGAACATTTGAAATTTGCTGTCTAGAACTTGTAATGCTAACTACTCTTTCCTTTGCTTCTCCTTCACATCTCCTCTTCAGCCAAGGACTTTCTTTTCCCCCTACAGATAAGAGTTATGCAATTTCGGAGTCTTTTAGAAAGAAGGGGTTTCCCAATTGCCTCACCCTGTGTTCAGCATGGAAGAAGCCAGAGTGCTCTGCGACCCGATTCCCTATCTGCAAGCTGGGTAACCTCTTCTGAGGATGGTGTGATAAGAATAGGAGATAGGAATTGCCTAGTCAGTAAGTGTGAAAGACCCTAAAGGAAAGTAGCCAGCTTTTTGGCCAAAAGTCAAAATGTCTTTGGGCCTCTTAGCAACATACTCCATTCCAAAGGCCAAAAATGTCAAAAGTATTTGGGAGCTCTTATCTAATCCTTAAAAGATTTTAGGGTTACCTCTTCAGAGGGGTGAATGTTAGAGTAGCAAAAAGCCCATAAAAAAAAGAACAAGAAAGAGCACATGGAGTTACCAGAAGAAAATGATGGGGAGACATGGGAGGAGTTGGAGGGGGGAGTGGGCGTGGATTTGATCAAAACACCCTATATACTTGTATGCCTGTATGAAATTCTCAATAAATTATTGAAAAATAATAAAAATAATAAATAAAATATTTGACAAAAAATTCCGTCATCTATATCTTGGTGCTTACAAGGTCTCTGTACCAAAGAAGAGAGAAATGGGGAAGACACACCAGCTCTTGACTACCTCAGTCCAGCCATAGCAAATACCACTTATGCCTACAGCCCCTTGGCCACAGCAGTCAGGCCAGCTGTAGTTTCCATTTTAGCTTCCTGTCTCATCTCAGGACTGAATTGGCAATTATCAGGTAACTCACCAAATTATATTCAGATAACCACTTCCCTTCCTCCCAATTATAACAAAATGTCGTGCTGGAGTTTTTCAAAGACTGTTCTTTCCTATCTGTGTGATTCAGAATTTACAAATTATGTTGCTATTCTTCAAGCAAAGTTGTATGTTCTCCCAAAGAGTATTTGCTATTTGGGGTCTGGAAGATGCCTAGAAACATTTGATAAAACTCTAGGACGTAAAATACATTTAGAGTGGCAGTATTTTGGTTAGTCTGTTTCCACTATCTGGTGACCTTCTAATAGAGCAAGTACATGGGTTTTCCAATGACTCAGTTTCAGGTGGTTCCTGTAGCCTTCAAAACAGAGAGAGGGCTTTTCAAAGATGTACAGTGCTCAAGGTCAGCTATAACTGATGGCCAGAGAGTCTCCAACAGTAATTCAGATTTCTTTCCTGATCTGTGAATACTGGGTTTTATTCTTCATGAAAATAGCAACTAGCAAATGGAGAGAGAGAGTCATTCTCAAGAAACATTCTTCTTTAGGCTGAGTTTAGCCATTTCATGACTTATATCTGCTGAATAGATCCCCTATTTCGGATATTTTTTCAGATACTTCACTGTGCAACTGAATCCAACTTTAAGATGGAACCTGTTCGTCTGGCTCCTGGGATGCCCATGAGCAGATGGCTTTCAGTGTGTAGACTTGTACTCAGGTCTCATTAAACCATCCTTGCTTTGATGGTTTGAACAAAAGAACTCACAGAATTTAAGAAAGCTGTTATACCAATGGTCAAAGTTTAGGACAGTGAAATAACATAGGTTAAATTCAGCATGGGGCTTATTTGAAAGACTGCACATGGTAAAGCATGGACTTCTGATTATCCTAGCAACAACGAGCGATGATAGATAGCACGTGTTGTCAACCAGGGAATCGCCTGAGCTCATGTTTTTTATTGACAGTGAGTCCTGTAAACCTAGAGTGTCTGTGTGACTAACTTCAACTGTTCAGCCTGTAACCTATAACTATCCCTTGAGGTCAGAGTTACACATCAGAGTTCAGAGGTCCAGATGAACAAAAGCAGACATTATCTAGCAATACATCACATTGTTAAGCATCAACTATTCACCATTCCCCAAGGCCCCAGATATGCCAGGATACCCTTATCAGACTAGATATTTCAAGGTCTTTATAGTAGCTTCTATCCCTAAATTAAGTCCGTGTTTTCTTTGGAATACACAGCATCTGACTACCTCAAGCCTACTTAGTTAACCCTTTACTGCAAAAGCCTCTGCAAACATCAGGTCAACCTCTATGAACTCCCTTGTCCAAAGTTATGCTTCCTCTTAGGCCTCCAGGGTCATGACCCTCTGAGGCAGGAAGGGTAAATGCCTGAGATCTTGTCCTAACCACAGGATAATTGGATGGGCCGTTCTAGCCCAAGAGATATCTAGGAGTTTAGCTGAGGCTATTCTTGAGTCTCTACCACAGCTATGCTTCTGCCTCTTGCTGACTTTTTCTTTCCTGCATAGATGCTGACCCCCAAGGGAACCACATGATAAATACCCTCTTTGCTGAACTCCCATTCTGCTTCTCTGGAATGTAACACGTGACAACATGTGAAGCAGAAATATTTTCACTTGTGTCATTTTGTCTCTTCTAAACAATTTTATTTTGGTTCTAATCTCTAGGAACATTATTAATGAATTATGGATAGTTCTAAAATTAAGATGGAAATTGCTTTTGAGAAAAAAATGCTTTTCCTTAAAGAGTCTCAATGTATTCACCACTAAGAGATAGAAAAATTCCTCCAGTTTACTACTTCCACCAGGATCAGGCTTCATCCTCTTGACTATAGATTTTCTGTATAAGAGAGATAGAATTCTCTTCCTCTTAACCTCAGGTTAAGACTATTATCTCCTTTTGATACCATTGTAGATCTTACTAAAATGGCCAATGGGTCAAGGATTTGTTCACAGGCATAAATTGTATTAGTTGAGGGGTTTTCTTTCTGGAATTATTTCTTAAGTGAGTCTATCATTCCATCATGATCAAGATAAGAAGGCCCCAAGGCAAGGTCAGTCTCATGGTGCCCTTTACCAAGGTGAGAGACATGTCAGTCACTTAGAGAGTATCTGTGACGTCAAAGTCTGCACTTGACTGTTTTCATAGTTCCGAGGCCATTGATCTTTATTCATAAGCAACATTATTGTCAGTAGCCATGTATATCCTGTTATATTTGTTACTTTCCTGTTCCTGTGATAAAACAGTATGACCAAGGCAACTTTTAGAGGAAAGTTTATTTGACTTACGGTTCTAGAGGGATGAGAGCCCATGGTGGTAGGCTGGCATGGCAGGAGGCATCTGGAGCAGAAAGCCAAGGGCTCATACCTTCAAGCATGCCTAGGAAGCAGAAACAACAAAACCAGAAACAGGAAAGGGCTGTGAACTCCCAAAGTCTACCCCCAGTGACATACTTACCCTAGCAAGACCACACCCTCCTGAAGGTTCCATGACCTTCCCCAAACAGTACCACCAACTGACCAAGTATTAAATACTTAATGCCTATGGAGAACAATTCTCATTCAAACCACCACACATTTGTGAAGGCCACTGTGAATTTGATTAGACTTACAGACCAATATTTCTAGTCTCTAATATCCTTTGTTTTTGGCTCCCTGCCCAGCAAATAGTTCAAATCCTTACCCCATGTTCACACATTTTAGAAAGGTTTGTGGGTAGGTAGTATAGGATTTTAAGTTAAAGGTATTAAATGAATAAAATGTTGGAACCAAAGGAATTTTAATATTGTATTTAGAGTCTGAATCAAGCCACACCAGAATTGAGCACTCAAGAATGAATTACTACCATGCATTTGCTTGGCTGGGATCTAACCTCATGCTAATCCTGACTGTCTTTCACGGTCAGAGAGTGATACATGGCTCTTCCCCTCTTCTAGCCCCTAGACCTAGTTGCTGTATTAGTTTCTTCAAGATCCTGTAACATTACCACAAGTGTTTTATAGTTACGCGTTATTATCTTCTGACTTTCTGAGAGTCAAAATTTCAGAAGTGGGTTTCATTGTATTGACTTCTAGAAGCTCTGAGGGTAAAGTCATTTCCTTGCCTTTTCTAGCTTCTGGAGCCTACCTGAATTCCTTGGCCAGTGGTCTCTTCCCCCATCTCTTCAAAGGCAATAGAATACAATCTTCAAATCTTTCTCTGTCTCTATCGTCTTTAAGCTACAAAGATCCTTATAATGACACTAGGCTCACCCAGATAATCATGGGTAAGATCCTTATTTCAAGATTCTTAATGATATCACAGAGTACCTTAAACCAAGTACAGTGACATCGTTACAAGTTCTGTTGGATAGGATGTGGACCTTTTTGGGAGCTGCTGGTGTGGGTGTGCAGAGGGGTTCTTGTTGCCTATCACTGTGAGTCTCTGTTTGAACTATGAGACCTATTGCCAAGGACATATTTTCCACCAGTAGTACAGGTGTACATCAGTGGCCGTTTGAATCATACCTGGTTACCATGTCCTTTGAACCCTTGGACTTTGCTCAGGCCAGTTCCCTTATCACTAGAGGTCAGTTTTGCATTCTAGTCTCTCCCAATTCTTTAGAGCTACTGTGTTAACCTTAAGTCACTTCTGTCTTCCTAAGCTGTTTGCTACGTTTGGGGTCATGTCTTCATCGAGAAGACAAGTGCCAGAGGATCAGATCCCTCCAGGTACCATTAGAAAACACTGTACTATAAGTAATTGTCCAAGCATCATGATGACAAAAGGGTTTCAAGATAGATCCCATTGTGTGGAAATTCTCATTTCTATTCAGTCACATTTTCCCTCCAGTTTTCCCCTGGCTCATGAGGTGCTTGATAGACTCACCTGCTTAGGTGTGTGCGAGATCTTTTGCTGTATCGCTCCCAAGAATGGCATAATTTCTTTAAGTTATCTACTTAGAACACCATAAGCACAGTCAGCTGATCTATGCATTCTTTGACAACTAGAGTTCCATTTGCTCTATTTAGAAACAAATGTAATTACTTAAACTGGAGAAGACAGAACTACTTTTGCAGCAAAGTCAAAACATATATCAATACTTATCTCTATAATTATTTTTCAAGGAAAAAAGTCCTCACTGATTTTTCTTACTAATGAAAAGGAGTCTCAACAGAGTTGGCTACTTACAAAGTAATATAGATTAGTTCTGTACCTCAAACCATGAACCTAACCCAGTTTGCCCTAGAAATCAGGGAATCTTGAAGACAAGACTCAAATACTTTGTGTGGCATGACACAAAACTGAAGAATATGTTTTGGTGAGATAAATGAATCTGGATTTGAGTCTTGACTCTGCTGCCTCTTGTTAAAGTGTTACTGGGCACTAACTATCACGTGTCAAATTCAGCCTGTAAAGGACCACAAAATAAACATTTAAGCTTTGTGAGTCGTACAGTTTCTATCCTAACTACATAACTCTGGTGAAACTGTAGAGCAGACAAATGGTATGATTATGTTCTAGCAAATCTTGATGTTCAAAAATATGTTGACTTTGATCCCAGGGTTGTAATTTTCTGACTCTTGAGCAAGATATGCAACATCTTTAAGCCTGGTATTATTCTGTTTATGAATATTTAGAGTTCGCTTCCAGGATCTTGTTCTAATTTAATGATATTGTGTGTGTGTGTGTGTGTGTGTTAGAAAAGCTGCTACAAAGTAGATACTCCATATGTCTTCGTACAGATGAATGCGCGGATGCCTGAATGAAAAGAAGGGAGATAAGACAAAGCAGGGAAAGAGAATGAGAATTATCACGTCAAATACAATGCACTGGACCATAATTTTCCCATTTCTAGACTTTCTAGAAGAGAATTCTCCCAATCTCGAGAGATATTTAAGTGGATGGAACTAGTTGAGCCTTGTCACATGGAACAGAGTAACAGTGCTACACAGATAAGCTACAGAGACATGTGCTACCTCATGTCCCTTCTCTACTGTGATCTCCTTTGTCCCACCTGGTTACTCATTTTCTGTGACAGTCTTCACAATTCTACCTTCCTCTGCCTCTCATAAGTACCCTCCATGAATCTATAAAGATCATTAACGTCTTAGAAGTGGAGGTCTCAGTGTTGCTCTGCCCTGAACCTGCTGCACCCCACCTGTCTTCCTTTCCTGACTTGGGTGTCTTGCTCATCGAAATAGATGGTTTGGAGGCTGTGACGGTTCTTAGGTTCTTAGAGCTATCAGTTCTGTATCTACAAATGATTGACCCAGTTTCTTTATGTATAGAAACTTGCCTGTGATCATCCACATGTGCCCAAGGAAAGACAACCTTCACAATACTTGAACAAATGACAAAGATGGCCCCTATCAATTATTTATCATTCTTGGAAATAAATAAAAAAGTTCACAGTGGAGCATCTACTTTTTATTTCTTGTCTGTGAAACAGACTGTCTTTGCTTGTTAATTAAATCATTAAATATATTTTTAAGAAGACAAAACAGGGGACTGGAGAGATGGCTCAGCAGTTAAGAGCACTGACTGCTCTTGCAGAGGACCTGGGTTCAATTCCCAGCACCCACATGGCAGCTAACAACCATCTGTAACTCCAGTTCCAGGGGAATTCAATGCCTTCTTCTGACCTCTGAAGGCATTGCACAACACAGGTGCACTTACACACATGCAGGCAATGCAGTCATAAGCATAAATAAAAATAATAAATAAAATATAAAAAGAAGGCAAAATGGAAGAGGTGTTATCCTATAACACTGAAAAGTAGACTCAAAGGTTGGAAGTTTCTTCCAAATGTGGGACATGACATTTATTGAAGCCTGCATAGAAATAAACCCAAATATAACTATAAAAACCCTTTTCCCTTACCCCCACTGCTGAATTCTTAGCTCACAAATATGTGGTCTAGTCAAACTGAGGCTACCACACAAATGCTACTTTTATGACAAATACATAACTAAATAGTATGATAAAATAAATCTAGGGCTTTATAAAGGTTTGAATTTGAAGAAAAGTGAAATGGCATGAAAATTTTGAAACTCACCCATATAGCATCTCGTGAGTGTGTCTGGTCATCCAGGGCACCAGTCCAAACAACATGTTAACCATTTAGGGCAAGAAAAGATGAAAAATATGTAGAGATTTTGACTGTTTTCATGGGGAGATGAGAATGGCCCAGCGTGGGAATGTTTACAATCTTATATGTTCTTTAAGTGAATAAATACATGTGGGTGCCACCCAGGGAATTCTCATCAAAGCTCATATTCTCAAGCAGAGAGGGGAGATTTTAGTAAAGGCATCATTCGCCTTTGTTGCTAGATTGACGACCAAAAGAAATGACAGACAATTCCCAATCAATCAGGACCACCATGTTGGATATGTTTCCAGTGCCCTGGGCTATTGCAGGAATCAAATCCTAGCCCTGATGCACAGTCAGAGTGTACCAGTGTTAATTACTTTTTTATCACTGTGACAAAGTACCTGACTTAAACATCTTAAAGAAGAAAATATTTATTATGACTCATGATTTCAGAGGGTTCAGATGGTGGTTACTTGGCTCCATGTACCTGAGCAGCACATCCTGGTGGTGGGAGTGTGTAGAGGAGGAGGCAGCTCACCTCAGGCCAGACAGGAAGCAGAGAACAAGGAAAGGCCTGGGGACCAGTTATAACCTTAAAAATCAAGTGCCCCCCGCCCCCCATCTGCTTCGTCCTGTGAGGCCTTACCTCCTAACATTCCCAGATTAAGCAGCATGAACTCATTCATCTTATAAAGTATCATTTATTTATGGGAAAAGTGTTCAAAATACCTTATCCTTGTTTGTTGAAATATTCAATGCATTATCATTATTTGTAGTAGCCCTATTGTGCAATAGTACAGGAGAATTTCTGACATTTATGTAGGTTTAATCTGTAAAAAACAGTGCCACCCCCTGGGACCAAACATTTGACCATAACCCTGTGGGAGACATTTCTTTTCCAAAGCATAGCACCAATTGACTTTCTGTGGCTTCTCTTAAAGGGCCTTAATGCTCTGGTCGAGCATTTGTACCTAGATGTCCCTCAGTGCAAGTCCATCCAGTGGAGTCTAGTCAGCCTATCTAGAGTCATTTCCCTAAAGAAGATCTACCCTTCCTCACCCCATCTAATCAGTTGCAAGTAGTACCTCACCTCGGGTTGGGGCCTGCTGCGCAGTTCCCCTGTTCTATGCTGGGTTTCTGTCTGACAGAGTCAGTGTGGGTCTTGTGCTTGCTGTCACCATTGCTCTGAGTTCACATGAACAAGTTCCCGGAACATTGAAAACCTCTGTTTCCTTATGTTCATGTACTAATCCTGGCTCTTCTAATCTGTCCACCTTAACATATTTGACAGAATGCATAAAATCTCATGAATGGCTTCGTGGGGGTGTGGGTTGGGAGAGGGTCTAAATTTGATTAAGACCTATTATATGAAATACACAAAACTGCAATAAAAATATACATAAAATAGAATTGCACGAATTTACACAAAACTAATAAAATTTTCTAATGCATTGAAAATAAATTTTTAAAACGGCCTTGACTCTCAATATTTCCTTACGACTGTGTGGTGGCCCTCTGGTTTCTTGCTCTAAACTCATAATACTGAGAATGAAGAAGCCAACTTATGGTTAGGCAACTCAGGATGAGCGGTCTGGGAGCTGGAGATGATGAAAACAGTGGGGTAGAATATCTTTAGAGTGCCTTGAAGCAATGAGGAATCTTGGCTTGGAATCTGGAGCTAAGAAGGAGTAAGCTAGACTTCATGGTGAGGATGTGCAGCGGCTGAACCTAAGTTCTCCTCTTCCACTCGCTGGCCCTTCCATCCTGATACCATTTAATGGGCCTCCTACTTTTTCATTATCTATGGGATGCTGTGTCTGCTTCACTCTGTGTGTATGGGGGTGGTGGTGGTATATGTTGTGCTGGATAGCTTTAGTGTTAACTTGACACACCTGGGTTGAGGGAGCCTCAATTGGGGAATTGTCTCCATAGGACTGGCCTGTGGCCATGTCTGAGGGGCATCTTCTTGATTGTTGTGTGATGTGGGAGGGCCCAGCACACTGTGGGTGGTGCCACCCCTGGGCAGGTGGACCTGTGTTGCATAAGAAAGCAAGCTGAGCGTGGACCAGGGGAGCACACCAGTAAGCAGTGTTCCTCCATGGCCTGTGCTCCAGCTCCTGCCTCCAGGTTCCTGCCCTGAGTTCCTACCTTGGGCTCCCTGGTGGACTGTGACCCAGGAGATGTAAGACAAATAAACCCTTTCCTTCCCAGGTTGGTAATGGTTAAAGTGTTTTGTCACAGCAATGGAGAAACAAACCAGAACATATGTGTAGTGTGTGTATGTAAGTCTAAATATGCGTCCGTATACATATGTGTGTATGGAGATCAAGAGTTGATGATGACTATCTTCTTCAGCTGTCTTAGTTTTTGAGACAGGGTGGTGTCTCAGTGAACCTGGTGCTCATCAGTTGGATGGACTATCTGGTCAGCAATTTCCATGGGTCTTCCTAACTCTGCCCTACATGTTAGGTTTGCAGGCTCCTGTGACCATGCCCAGCTTTTTCCCATGGGCTCTGGGGATCCAGGTCTTCATGTTTTGCAAGGCAGGAACTTCCCTGAATGAGCCGTCTGCACAGCCCTATTCACATTTTTACCCTTCTTTGGGGGGAAAATGTTCTGCCATCTCTTAGTCAAGGAGTATGCATACCCAACAGTGTCTTCTTTGCCCCTTGGCTGCTGGGAAGCTTCAAGTTGAATCTAGAGCTTTGACTGTGACGCATCTAGTGAACCCATGATCAGCAGGTACGTGTCTCTTTAAGTCTAGTCCTGCTTCCTCATCCTTCATTCCATCACGTTCTTTTTGGAGAATGCCTCCAAACCTTTGCAGAATGTGGTGATGAGTAAACAAAATGAACAGATCACTGAGTACCAAATGGGTGCTTTGTACCCACTAATGCTTATTAACAGAGTTTGATTTGTAGCTGTTGCATTTCGTAGTCCCCCACCCTCAGATTCCAGTTTCTGATCATACTCTTCTTGACTACTTTGCCTGCTGCGTTGGCAAACTGAAAACTGAGCTGGGTTGAGGAGATGAAGATTTTGAACACCGATCTCATTTCAACTTAGTTCACCTTGGGATAGTTTGGACTTTGGTTCAATCTCTCAGCCTGCTACTTGGGACTAGCCTTTTATCTGACATGCCTTTAAAGAATCATTAGTTGTTGTTGTTTTCCCCACAGCATCAGTACCGAGAGAAATACAGTAGGCTGCTTTCAATATTAATAACATGTGGTTTTAACCTTATGCTTCTGATAAAGGAATTCTCTGCTGTTTGAGGCTCTGGGATGAATAATAGCTGAATGTTTCTATTGTCCCCTTAAAATGGAGCTTACTATATATGTTGAATTACAACAGAACTACTTTTTTATAGGCTGTGAATAGCATAAAGGCCCATCATTTTGTTGCAGGCAGCGCCAAGTGAATGGATAATGGCGAACCAATTATTATAAATAATGCCTTGTTTCCTTTTGGCCCCTGTGCAAATTTCACAGAATGAGACTCTATTAAAGGCTGAGAGATCAAATTAAGTGAGACACTGTTAACACCGGCACCTAGTGTGGAGCCTGACCTAAGTCATGCTTTATGCTGGCGGAACTATAATCTCAGGCCAGCAGAATGTCTGTTGTTCTGTTTTTGTTGGTGGTGGTGGTCATTCTTTGTCTGCCATGATAAATCTAGTCCTGGGATTAAGGTCAAGCCTGACAGGGTATGAGCCCAGGGTGCTTTGCAGAACTAGAGTGCTGTTGAGTAGAGCTGCTTGTACTAGAACTGGAGGAAACAAACAGACCGGGACATTGAAGATGAGCCAGTTAGGCTAATGTTAGTCTAAGAGAAGTGGGAAGGTTGGATTTAGAATGTAGGATGATCTGGGAATCCTGTTGAAATGTGAGTAGGGTGTGTTCTCAAGTGAAGGTTCTTGAAGCAAGTAGATGAAGTGAGCATGGTAGAAGTCCTAATGAATGGCAAATCACCGTTCCCTGCATGTCCTAATGGCTGTAGGGCTTTCACAGAATGAAGCCATGTCTCCTAGGCCTTTTGCATCTTGATGGGACAGCTCCAAGCCCCATCATCACCTCTCCCTATTCCATAGAGTCCAACCTTGTGGGAGTTTAACTTTTCCCTGTGCGTCCCATGTCCTTGATTTGGAAATAAAGCTAGTGGACTAAGTATGCTCCTAATTTCTAGGCTTTTGATTGGTTTTATTCATAATGTTGTGAAGGTGTTTCCTGTGAATACAGTTGTTTTCTTTCCAGAATACCATATATTTTGAAGCTATTAACTTTTATTTCTAATCTTGTGAGTTTTTTCCTATTTTGACCTCTATTGTTCTACATCGGCCGCTATTTAATATCCAGCAACTCACAATTGTAATTCTACCCAAAAATGGGGCCAAAGACCAAATTGAGTGACAGTAGGAAGCATACTTTAATATAGATACATCTCTTACAATTGCAAGTCTATATAGAAAAAGTAATATCGACTCGAGAGCTAGCATTACATAATTCAAGTACATACCCGTGATTTTCAGTAGATAATCTCCATGTGCCGGGGCATTGGTGGAGGAAGAATATATTTCCTGAGGTAGGAGAATATTCAAATTTAATTCATGTCAAGGAGTGCCCTGTCCTTAAGAGGTAAGTGCAAAGGGGTATCAAAGACTTATGTGAATTTTGATTTGAGAATTTTTTTTTAATCATTATTTTTTTATTTTTTTTTTCATACAGAAGAATTCATTCCAAAGCAATTGACATTGAGACGTTTTCACATGCATTTCTAATCTCTATATACATGACTATCACTGGTCACAGTCGCCCACCTTCTGAGCTCCTCGGCATCTGAGCATGAATACAAACTCGTCAGATAGACAGCCTTCCTCTCCCACTAGAGGCTCCATACTCTGCCATCCCTGTCACTGTCCACTGTGTTGTCAGCACCCTCATCCATTCCCCCTGTCTGCCCTTCTGGTAAATCTAGTCAGCCAGAGGTCCCTGTTCCAGGAGATTGCCGTAGATGAGAATTTTTTTTTAAATATCAAAATCTTCAGCTAATCGCCTCATTCTACTTCTGCTCTCCTTTACTCTGCCAAAGGGACTTTTGACCTTCCTGAATCCATAGCAACCTATTATTGCTGCCTGTAGCTATCTTTTTATATGAGTCATTTAAGACCAATGTGGTAGTTGGGTGAAACATAGATGCTGCTATGCAGAAAGGAAGGGTAGACTGTAAGTAGAGACTTGTGAGTCTCTAGAATATAGGCAGTAATTTAATTTGTCATGTAGACGAGGTGAGAGAAAGGGGACAGAGCTAGTACACAATACCTAGGACTACAAACATTGGACAGATGGGCTCCTGTCAGGGCACTGATGACAGTCAAACAAGTGAAGAGGTAAAATTGTGGAGCTGTAGGTCCTGTAGATGCCAAAGGATTGATATCTGAAGATGCAGTGGATGGATTTCCGTGCTTGTGAGAAGTCCTTTAAAGGGTAGGACTGAAAGAAACCCTTGGTTCAGCAGCAGCAGCAGCAGCAGCAGCATCCATAGCAGAAGATTTTGCAAAATACAGGTGAGGGCAGATGGAGTGGGTAGAGAACAAGAAAAGTGGGGATAGCTTTATTTCACTCAACAAATTTGGCTGTGAAATGGAGTGGAAGGTTTGGAGAGAATGGAATATGAGATTTGGCTCTTCTGGGCAAAAGACGTGGACACATGAACGTGTCCATAGAAAGAATCATGAGCAGAGGGAGAGAAGAAAGACCACAATGATGGGTGTGGGTGAGGATTCTTATGAGGCTGCAGGGCAGGGGGTCCAGAGCCTGAGCAGAAGACTGCCCTCTATTTAACAGTAGCATAGAAAGGAAATGGATGAAAGCAGAGGTGTAGGCTTCATGAAAGGCAGTCAGAACGTTCCTTTGGTGTGGCCTTTTTTGGGTTCTGTGAAGTAGGAGGTAAGATCATCTCCTTAAGCATGGGAAAGAGAAAGATTCGGGAACATAGTCAAAGTCTGAAAGAGCAGCCATGGAGAACAAGAGCAGACACACCCAGGAGGGTTGGAAGGGATTAGCTCCTCTGACCTTGGTGCCGTTTTCTGACACTCTGAGCTAACACAGTCTAGAGAAGCAAGACTCAACAGCCTAGCTGGCCTGGGTCCAGCTAGGACTCAGGGTTGATATAAGGTATTACAAGTTCAATTGTTTTCTGCTTCATCTGTATATAAAGTCCTAATTCCTGGATTTCAGCGTGTGACCTCATTTCAAAATAGGGTCATTGGGGATGTAATTGAATGAAAAATAAACTTGATAGGCTGAGCCACAATTCAATGCTACTAGTGTCTTTATGGAAAAGGAGAATTTAGACATAAAGACATACACAAAGGGACAAACCACAGGATGATGACAGCAGGTGTCATTTGGGGATGATGCATCTACAAGCTACAAAACATTGAAGATGCTCAGGCAAGCCATCAGAAATAAAGGAAGAAGGAAGGGCCTTCTCTTTACCAGCCCTTAGAAGGAAGCCACCCTGCTGATACTTTGATGCTAGACCTCTGGCCTCACCATCCATGAGCCAATAACAATTTCTGGTGTTTGTTTAAGCCTCTCAGCTTTTGGAACTTTATTATGAAAGCTCTGGAATACCAATACAGAAGGGACTAGGAATTGCCTTAAATTTTCCCCTTCAAGTGGTTGTTAAGGACATATGCAAAGATTTTAAGAATAATGTTTAATGAGTTACTGAGGAGCTAGCCTCAGGAATACAGGGAGTAAAAGAAAGAGACAAAGAAGAGGATTTCAGAGAGAAAGGGAAAGGAAAGGATTTAGTGTGGAAGTTTTCTTTTAGCTTGCACTGTAGTAATTTTAAGGGGCTCATAGGATCTCAGCTTCTGGGAGAGGCTCCACCCTGCTCAGGATTCTCCTGTAAAGGTTAATCTTAGCCTCTGGGTACTTGCTGGAGTGATCACTGTTACACCTCAGATTAGAACTGCAACTTAGATCAGAGCCAAGGTATTTGCAAATCGTTGGTTCATGTTAGGCCTTGGCTTTCATTTACATATGATAACCACAGACCCCATATATCCTCAGAGGGACTTTCAAATGATCTGAGCTCTCTGCCTCTTCAAAGGACTGCATAACTAGTATGGATTTAATGGGCTATTCACCCCGTGATTCAGCATTTCCTAGGTTCCAGCACTCTGAGAATTTGCTCATTAGCTTCTTGAGAGGCAGCTTTTTAATGGAATAAAATAAGGGGGAAAGCGGGTTGTGTTTCTAAAGTTACTGTGATTAAAATCATATGGACAGCTGCTGTTCAGTATGTTGTCACCCAGTGTGAATGAGAAAGTGCTCACTGTCAGAAAGCCATTGGGCTGTAAATTCTGTTTACTGTACAGCCGGCCTCTTCAGCTGTTTTAAAGTTTTCAAAGTAGTGCATGGATAGGCAGCACTGGACAAAATCAACTTCTTTTTTTATGTTAATTTAAAGAATAACTTTTTTCCTCATTGAAGAAAATTTGGAAAATACATTTAAGCAAATATGTTTTAAAAAAAAACAGATAATCTCTTGAGTTTTAACATTTAGGGTAGGTATCCATCTGGCCCCTTCTTCCCTGTGCATACATATACATGCATACATTTACTAAATTGGAGTCATACTGTAAATACAGTTTTCAAACTTGCTTTAGTTAACATATCCTGAACATATTCCTGTGCTATGGAAACATTCTCTCAGTGGTTAACCATGCTGAGTGGCATGGGCTATCATAATTTATTTAATTGATCTCCTTTCTTTGGAAATTTAAATATATTTTAGAATTTTGCTATTAAAGATAATTCAATATACATTTTTCAATATGCAATGTTTTAAAAAGCCCAAGACTTCTCGGGTTGCATTCTGATCTGTTGAAGGTCAGCTGGGAAGTAGGCTGGCATCTGAGTACAAAGGGCTGTCAGCTCCTTAGTCTTTCTAACTGCCTCTTTGGGCACAAAATACAAGGTCCTTGGAGGCAGACCCTGCCTGATCTATACTTGAATAGCCTTAGAAGGAATTTCATACAAACAGAATAGCCTTCAGAAATGGCTGCAAGGAAAATGGGCTTAAGTGTCAAGTGGGATTAGCACAGGTAGGATAAGGGGGTGGGGGTTCAGTCATTGTACTGTTACCTCTCTGATGAGCTGGGGCTGTGTGACTCACAGGAGGGGGGGTGCACTCAGTGGTTTTGCTCCCCCTCCCCATCTTCTCAAGACAGAAAATTCATAAACTGTTCTCAGTGACAGTTGTGCAAAATGAAAAGCTCTGTGAATGTGTGGAGAATAGATTATCCTGACTGCTGTTAAGCGTTTGACAAATTGGGAGTTTTGTCATACATCAAAGAACAATAGAGGGAGAATAAGGAACGATGCGCATCATATAAATACTACATACCTGGTGGCTCTCAGCATCATTAATCTTCCTAGGTGGTAGGACTAGGGAGGAACATGGGGAGACAAGTGGAAAGAGGGAGGT
Source organism: Nannospalax galili (assembly GCF_000622305.1). Classification (NCBI taxonomy): domain Eukaryota; kingdom Metazoa; phylum Chordata; class Mammalia; order Rodentia; family Spalacidae; genus Nannospalax; species Nannospalax galili. The sequence goes on along the minus strand of NW_008353921.1, from coordinate 1,407,458 downwards.
CATTGACCCCAGGAGGATGGGCAGACCAGTCCACAATCAAGACGAAGGTGCCTAACAGGATATGCCAGGTCATTTAAGGTTCTGCTCACTATATCTCGAGTCAAAGAGAAATTTCCTAGAGTCTGACATGGGAGGGGATCTGTGAAGCCACTGATAGGCCAGGCAAGTCTTACATACTCTAGTAGGTGGGGGAAATGGAGACTGAGCTGCCTGTGGCCTGGTGGAACTGCATCCAGAGGCAGGAACAGTGGAAGAATGAGAGGCAGAGTGGCAGGTCTATTCATTTATTTCTCTAAGCTCAAGCAATCCCACCACCTTAGCCTAAGGAATGCATAGTGCCAGGAGCAGGTTGTTCATTCAGTCTAGAGACTCAAGAGAGGAAGAGAAACTTGCATAGAATGTAAAGTTTCTTTCTTTCCCCATGTCAGTATGACCTACATGTGTGAAAAAGGAGAGCCTGCAGAGGAGTTTAGAGGTGGCACATCGCTCTGAGAGTTGGGTGTAGGCAGAGGGAGAACGTGACAATGGCCTTCACATCTCTTTATCAGAGGGACAACCTTTGGAAGAAAGGTGACTTCATCTCTTCTTGCCTCAATTTTGTGATCTGTAAGCTGGGATGGTGACCTCTGCCCTGGTGGTGATTCTGTGACAATTAAGTGAGATCATGTAAGAAAAGTGTTTGCATTGTCATGAAGTTGGCGTGATGAGAAAAAAAAAAAAAAAAAAGACAGTGAACAAGTGTTGGTGAGGATCTGGAAAAACTGGAGCTTTCGCCCAAGACTGGTACATATGAAAAATGATGCATGCCTTTAGAAGACAGTTTAGGAGTTCCTAAGAAAGCTAAATGTGGAATTGTCAGGAAACCCAGAGATTTTACTTTTAAGTGTAAATGAAAGCTTTCATCTGCATGAAGACATATGTAAATGTTCACAGTGGCCTTGTTCATAAGATCTTAAATGACCTACATGTCCATCATGTGATGAATGTGATAAATGGACACATGAAATATAATCTGTCCCTACAGTATTCTAATTTTCTGTAATAAGGTGTGATGGACTGTTGGCACATGTTACAGCACGGATGAACTGGTATAGAGCTTCTTTGGGGGGAGAGGTAATTGAAATGTTCTAAATTTGATTGCAAGGATGGTCACACGATTCTATGAATGTGCTAAAATATATTGAATTGCACATTTTCAAAGGTTGAATTATGTGACATGTGAATTACATCTTAATAAAGGTACTATTCTCCCAAGTCAAGAAAAGAAGACAAAAAGTTTCTGGCACACAGCGGGTAGCTCGTTTATATAGACTTGAGTTCCTTCCCATCTCACAGATGCCTTTGGAAAAGGTTGACAAGGCCTCAGTTCTCAGCCTTCCAAGTTCAAGTCTTTATATTCTACTCCTTAAGATGTTGCATGTGTTCCAGAAACAGACACCCAGGCTTCATTTAAGCCAAAAGTGCTCACCAAGATGACACTCTTAGTGGAAGAATCTTGTTCCAAAAAAATCTGGGGTATACATAATAGCCCAGTTTCTATCAATTCAATTCCTCCCCATGTCTATAGAGATCATTCTTATTTATCTTAATGTCTATGTTGAGTCTGTAGACCATATTGCAAAAGAATCTGCTGGAAGGAAAAAGATGGTGCGAAAAAGTCCTTCCTGCTGTCTAACTCAGATTTTCTTGGAGTAGTTGAAGCCTGATTCCCACCGCCTGTCTGAATTCTGGCATCTGTTAAAGCTTGGATGCCTGGAGTCAAATGGAATAAGTGCCTCTGTGGAGAACAGCTCTTGGAGGCCACTACATATTTGTCACATGTCACTGGGATCTGCATAGGAATGTGAAATGTATATTTAAAAATGTGCACACACTTGACTGCACACGTGTCCTGCCTCAAATGTGTTTATCCAATTGCCCATCACAGACCTACCCTGAGGGTTTTGGGGATGAAGGGCTGGCTGACCCATTCACCTTTGCCGGCCAGCCCACAGCCTCCCCAAGCATTGAATGTCCCCTGCTTACCCCTGTTCTTTCCTCCTCCCCCTGAGAGAGGAGGAGGCTGGAGATTCTGCTTTGTGGCTGATTACCCAGTTCTGAAGATGGATTTGTTACCTTGAGAGAGAGAAACAAGTGGCTACAGCCTCTATAGCAGCCACCACAGGCTGAGCACAGGGTGAGCACAGGGTGAGCCTGTCCTCTGGAGTCAGCAGACTTATTTCTGAACTCTGGCAGAGTCACTTAGCAGCTGGGTGACACTGGGTATGTCAGGTAGTGTCTCTTAGTCTCAGACATAAAGATAAGGACTTGGGGGATCTCAAAGACCCCAAATTTATGGTTTAAGAAATTGAAAATGCCAGGGCTAGAGAGATGGCACAGCAGTTAAGAACACTGGCTTCTTTTGCAGAGAGAGGACCTGGGTTTGATTCCTGGCACACACATGGTGGCTAAGAATTGACAACTCTGGTTCCAGGGGGAAGCCAGTGCCCTCTTCTGACCTCCATGGACGCTGCACAACATGAGTGCACTTACACATATGCAGGGAATACACTCATACATATAAAATAAAAATAATAAATATTTTAAAAAGAAATGGAAAATATCATGATTCAGAGTTCTGGGATGTTCTGAAATGTGTCCTCCATAAACACTGGGAGTAAACATCAAGGACTGTAGTGCCCAACCCAGCTGTGTTAGCTAGCTCTCCATCACCATGACAAAGACTTGAGATAATTAGTAGATGAAAGGAAAAGGGAAAATTGGGCTCACAGGTTTAGGGGATACAGTCCTTGGTCAATTGTGCTATTGCTTAGGGTCAGCTGAGGCAGCATATCATGGAGGGAATGTGTGCTGGAACAAATCCTTCACCATATAATCAGGGAGAAGAGGATGAGAGGAAGGAGCTGGGTTCCACACTCCCCTTAAAGGACATGTCTCAGTGACCTAAAGACCTTCCAGTTGAGCTCACATTTTAAACATCCCAACAACTCCCAATAATCTCACCCTACCAACTTAGCCTTTAACACATTTGTATTTGAGGAACATTCAAGATCCAAATAGCCCAGTCCTATAGGAAAGGCTTGAGAGTATCCGTCAAGGAAGGCAGTTGTCTGTAAGCTAGGAAGACAGGCTTCACTGTACTGGTACCTTGAGCTCAAACTTCCAGGCTTCAAAACTGTGAGAAATAAATGTGTATGTTTACATACACATAGGATGTCTGGGGATAAAAAAAATCAGGCTATGGAATTTCATTATAGAAGCCCAAGCAGACATCTGTGCAGCAGTAGAAAATTCAGATAGCCCAGGCTGAGCCCTGTTTTATGCTGCTTGGTCCCTTGGTCACCATAGGGGTAGTCTACAAGGTGTGAGCTGGTTGTTGCAAATATCCTTCCAGAAGATAAATGTATTTCAAACCTACACTTTTTGTAGATGGGAATTCTCTTTGCTTCCTTCACAAGAATCCACTATGAGGACTCTAAGATAAAGGTTGGACTGAGTAAGGGAGTTGGTGAGGGGGTGTGGTAGAGGGAAGAGAGTTGGTGAGAGGGGCGTGGTGGAGGGAAAGATGCATAATGTACATACATGTATGAGTAGTAGGAGTGATGTGGGATGTCAGGAACAAAGGCACAGAACTCCCCTGAAGAGACTCAAGGCCAGAGCTCTTCTGCCGTCCCCAGCCTGTGCCATATGCACAGCCCAGCATGGTTTATCCCCAGACCTGCACCGAATGACAGCTATTATCCAAGGATAATGGGGTCCTATGGTCCTTTTCATTCTGCAACAGAGAGGCAATGCTGACAACATGGGTATTTCTATTATGTGCTGGCTTTCCAGAGACCTCATATTCACTAATGAATTAATCGTTCCTAACAACAGTCCCTTTATTAGGGTGGTATCACAACCTGTGTTCATTAGACAAGGGCACTGAGGCAGTGGCTGAACCTGCTTCTGATACATGAAATGCTCCAGCTGTGGCCATTGAGAATTGCTGCTTATAGGGTTGGATGAGGCCATGGGATGCCAGACACAGAGACTGAAACAAGGATCTGGGCTCTGGATGGGGAGTCAATCCTCTCTTTATTCCTTAGACAGATGGCTTTCTGCTTTGAGTCTCTGTTTTTCTCATCTGTAAAACTGGGAGAAAGGAATCCAATCAGGGCATAATGTTTTTGTGAAGATTTAGTGGCACATGAGGACATCCTATAAACTGTGACACATGTGTGGTCACATCATCCTCTCTGGGTCCACACAAATATTTAGTTGAAATTTAGCTGTGTATGCAGGAAGGATCCACACTGCATTGAGGGTGATGGTCAGAGAGCAGAGTAAGGACCATCAAATTTTCCTGGAAGGTCTTGAAGTAAAAACCTATAAACCTCTCTGACTCCCCACAAGCATTCAGGTTCCTTTTCCCTGCATTCTCAGCCCCAAGGAATCTATCTGCTCCCCAACAGCACTTAACACTGTGATGCTTTTCCTTCTCACGTGCTGGCTTTCATGGTTCAGGCCTGTTCAGGTTCATCTATTCGACTTTAATTATCACTGATGAATGATTAAAAAATCAAGATAGAGGGAGCTGGAGCGATGGCTCAGCGGTTGAGAGCACTGACTGCTCTTTCAGAGGACCCGGGTTCAATTCCCAGCACCCACATGGCAGCTACAAACCGACCTTAACTCCAGTTCCTGGGGAATCCATTGTCCTCTTCTGACCTCTGTGGCATTACATGACATGGATACACTCACATACATGCAGGCAATACACTCATACACATAAAATCAAAGTAATAATAAAATATTTAAAATAAAAATAAATCAAGATATAAAATGGTGATCTGCATAGCCCTGCTTAGTTTTGAATTTTGGATTTTGCCACTATAGTAAATATATATATAGTCTACTTATAATGCTTAATATTCATTGTTAACTTGACTGGATTTAGAATCGCCTAGGAGACACACCTTTGGATATGACTCTGAGAATGTTCTAGAGATGCTTAAGTGATATAGGAAGACCCACCTGGAACCATTCCTTAGGCTAGAGTTCCAGAATGAATAAAAAGGAAAAATAAAGATGAAAGCAAACTGAATCGTCTTTCGTCCCTCTCTGTTTCCTGACTGTAGATATGTGACCAGTTTCCTCGTCTCCTGCCACCACAGCCAGGGGCACTCTCCCTGTTTGCCTTCCGTGTTATGATGGGCTGCACCCTCAGTCCATGAGTCAAAATAAGTCCTCTTAAAGTAGCTTTTGTTAGGTATTTATTATTATCATTTTTATTTTTATGTGTATGAGTATACTGCTTGGATCTATGTGAGTGCACTCGTGTCGTGTAATGTTGTGGTTGCTGGGACTCAAGCCCAGTTCCTCTGCAAGAGCAGTCAGTGCTCTTAACCACTGAGCCATCTCTTCAGCCCCCTTTTTAGCTGTTTTGTCACAGGAGAAAAGTACCTAATTCACCACCTTTAGGGCTGAGCCATCATCTCTAGTTCCAACATCAAGTCTTTATGCCCTCTTTGTACCACAAGCTTTCTAATTGTACTAAAAATATACAAACATAAAATTTGCCATCTTAGCTCTTTTTACATGTGAAGTTCAGTGGCATTAAGTACATTCATGATGAGGTGTAACCCTCACCACCAGTTATCTCCAGGACTCTTTTCATCTTGCAAAGCCGAGACTGTACATATTCGATAACAGTCCTCCACCCCCTTCCTCCTAGCCCCTGGTAATCAATGCCCTTTTTTCTGACTATATTTTTTCACTCTTCTAGGTACAGTGGAATCATGTCTTTGTCTTTCTGTCACTAGTTTGTTTCCCTTAGCATAATATCGTCAGAGTTAACCTGTGTGATATCATAAGTCAGAATTTCTTTTCTTTTTAAGGATAAATAATATAGTTCCTTGGATGTGTATGGCACATTCATGGCAGCTGACCACAGTGCTTCTCCATGGTAGACACAAATAAAAATAATTAAAAATGCTAAAAATTAATTTATTTTTATTTTATGTGTATGAGTGTTTTGCCTGTGTGTATGTAAGTGTACCCGTGTCCAGTAGGGCCTGCAGAGGCCAGAAGAGAGGGTGTCAGATCCCTTGGAACTGCAGTTACAAATAGTTGCTAACTGCTATATGGCACTGGGATCCAAACCTGGGTCCTCTGCAAGAGCAGCCAGTGTTCCTAACTGCTTAGCCATCTCTCCAGTACACATGGTAGATATTCTTCATGGTAGAGACTCCAGAACTAGCTTCAGGGGCAATAGTCAAGCAACCATGTGCATGTGGCAAAGAGAACAGTCATGCTGGGACTGGGAAGAAAAAGCCGAGGGAACAGGGTCCCCAGCTCAGATGTTGAAATCTCAAGCAAGTTACTGCACTCCTTTGGGCCTCATTTTCATCATTTGTAAAATTAGGGTTGTGCCTTCAGTTTCTTCTGCTTGTTGCCTTTCTGTTGCACGTGCAGTTCAGTGAGAGAATGGAGTGAACACATTTTACCAAACAAAAGGCATTAAATGAATGACAGTTGTCGTTTCCCCTGGGCCTGGCACATAGCACATGCCCAACACATGTTGTTTGAGTTGATGATTGTTTGCTGAAATCTGCAAACAGCAGACGTTTTCAGTTCTGGTTCTCTTGCCCTCAGAGTGGCTTTGCTGAAGTCTCTGTTCTTCAGGGATGGCCCTATCATGTAGTCCTGTTAAGTATGTGCATGTGTGCACATCGCCCTGAGAGATGGTATGACCAAGACAGCAGGGGCATTGACCTTGGGGTATAAGAGGCCTTTCAGAAGGTAGAGGCAGAGGAGTGGTAGTTGCATAGGAAAAATCAGAGCTCCCAGGGGGAGACACAAAGGGAAACATACCATGTCTGTTAAGCAAATACTTCTCAATCTTCAAAATGCTTAAGAATTGCTGGGGATACTATCAAATCAGGCTATGGTTCTATAGGATGGGGTGGAACCTGGAATACTTTCATTTCTAATAACTTCTTCTATTAGTAATTCTGTTGCTTACAGTTGAACAACCATACGTTAAGCAATTAGGGTCCTTCCCCTCTACGGGACTTGTTGGAGAGTTTGGTCACAGGGTACTTCCTGGGTTATATGACAAATCTATAAAGTTCCATGTTGCTATATGAGGAAAACAGACCTTCTTTCCTGATATGCGTGCAACTTCCTAGGAAAAATTCCTGATAGTTCTTAGACTAGGAAGCCAGTCTTTTTTTAAAAAAAGTATTTTATTTATTTTATTTTATATGTATGAGCGTATTGCCTGCATGTGTATAAGTGTACCTATGTTGTACAATGCCTGCAGAGGTCAGAGGCCATCAGATTCCCAGGAACTGGAGTTAACAGACAGTTGTTAGACACCATGTGGTACTGGGAATCGAACCCAGGTCCACTGCAAGAGTGGCCAGTACTCTTAACTGCTGAACCATCTCTCCAGCACCAGAAGCCACTGTTTACATCCTTCTTTATGTCCATTTCTGAAAGCCTCTGCCATTTAAATCAGTTATTCACAGACTTCACCTGAAGCATCCTTTGCTCTGAGATCTGTAGCGTATTTAGATAAGACAGTGAGACATTTGAGAAAATGGTGTTGAGGGTTGATGAGGAATTAGCTGAGCCATGATTACTTATCTTCCCTTGACCTTTCTATGGAGACCTCAGACATGAGTAAATTAACACCCCTAGGGACTGACAGGTGCTGAAGACCTACTTCTCACTCAGGAGTTGATGAGCAGAACCAGGCCTGGCACTCAATGTCATGAGGTCTCACCTGGCTTTTGAATCTCTGCCTGCTCTCAAGGAAAGACAAATATCTCCCCACTGTAGGCTGTGACTTGAGGGTCAGTTTTGGTTTGTGGCCAGAGTGACCAGGTGGATTCTGCTCAGGTCCATCTCTGAACATCTGGCCCATCCTTCTCTACTCCAAGGCAGGTCTAACGGGATTCCTAAGAGACTCTCTGAGGCCTCTATCGATGCCTCCATTTCCATAGCACTTGGTTCCCATTTTGTCTTCCAAGTTCTACTCCCATCAGAGAGATGGGCAATGTTGGTTTTCTCTGACCAACAGAGAGTAAGAGATATGTCCCCTCTCTTGACCTTGACTGCCTTCCAGCTGGCTAGGAATCCTATGGTCTCTGTCATATACTACTGCTGGCAGCTTGCCCCCTTTTAGAACAGACTCCTGGACTAGTTTTTTCTCCCAGTGTCTGAAAGGAGTCACCTTCTGAGCAAGCCTCAGGAGGGGTCCATATGATGTTCCACCAGCCGCGTCGATGCAGGTCACAACAGGTGGAATGAAACTCAGTATCTTCTGGTTAGAGGAGACGTGGTCAAAGAGGACCAACTCAGTGGCATCCCAGAAGAGGAATCGGGTACTCCTGCCCCTTCCTTCCTCCTTTGCACTTTCCTTTCATTCAGTTATATTTATTTTGAGCAACTGCTGGGACTGTGAAGGGAAGATAACCTCAGACATCAACAGGGACACTAGATTTTGTGGCTTTCAAGTGCTCTTGTGATATTGAAAAAAAAAACCAATATCCTATATACAGGACTTGTTACCATCTGAGTCGTCAGAGGATGCCATGAGCTAGGTAGAGCCTGTATGTAGATAGAAAGCAGGAGGCACAGGACGAGGATGGACTTGAGTGCTGTGTGACACCAGGGCAGCAGAAGACCACAGGCAGACAGGAGTTGAGGGTTTCATTTCTCACCTTTTTTTGTTTACTTACTTTTTCTGTAGTGACCTTGGTGTTTAAATACCCTCATTCCTTTTGGTACCTGTGAAGTGTCAGCGTTCATAAATTGTGGAGTAAATGGAGACTTGCCTGGTTCTGAGGAACATAGGAATGTTTGCCATCCCTGATGGGATTGACAGCTCACTTGGGGCTCAAGCATCTCTGCCTGGCTCCCTAGCGGTTTCATGTATGAACTAATAATGTGAACAGGAGGACCTCTTTCAACAGCTCTATTGTTTCAAGTTCTCCTTTTCCATTAGCCATCCACATGGGGTATACAGGCATGTTAGAATGAAAAGAAGATGCTGAAGAGGAAGGAAGGAGCTAGAATATCTCCCTTCCCTTTTTCTTTCCCAGGCATGCCCAGGTGAGTTGACCCTGGTCCGAATCAGTATGGTCAGGAGAAATAAGAAAGAACTATGTGCTGACCCTGAGATTATCTCTTTTATTTATGAACTAAAAGCTTGAATCAGAGTATTCAGGAGCTTTTGGGGATCCAAATAAACCAGATTTCCTTCTCAACAGGAATCATATTGGCCCTTCCAACCCATGCCCAGCATCAGCGATTGAAATAAGTATGAGAACTGAGCAGACCCCATATAGTCACAGGGTGAAAGAAGACAAAATATTTTAAGTGTGTGGCTTCTTACCACATGACTGTTCAAAAGACCAGGAAGTGCAGAGGCAGAAGGAAAATGGGGAGATGATATTAGCTAGAACATTGTTGACTCTCCGCCATCAGCGTCTATGGGAAGTCCTGATTGGGCCTGAGTGTGTCTGACGCCACCTGCAATACGAGCATCATTCATGTTATAAGCCCAAAGTTGCTTACACACACCTGTGTGTTCATGCCATGTTTCCTTACTTTTTGGGTCTATTTATAAGCCAATCCCTTAGTGTCTGATTTGTTTCTGCAAATATATTCTTACTGTAAGACAAGGGAAAATGGAAGCTGATGTTGGTTCTGTGGCAGCTGTTGAATCTGAAGTTCCTACCAGAACCCCAGGCTGAACAGCCAGGTATTCTGGAGGAAGGAGTCTGGCAGGTAGGTGGAGAATGAATATTCATTGTTTACTCCCATCCTCAATCCCTCCTTCTCTTGGCCAATCCATCTAGGCAGATAAACTAGAAATGCCTTTCTCGTCCATCCATTGAGTGAAGTTTTGAGGGCTAGCATTTATCACAATCTCCAGTCCCTTCTAAATTATTCCATTCATCTCCCCTCTTGTCCTTTATCTACTTTCTACCTAGAATGAGCTTCTGAGAACATAAATCAGATCATGTCACCCCCTTCTATAAAAGCCCCTCCAAGCTTCCTTTTGCATTTTGCATAAAATCCAAACTCCTTACTGACTGTGGCCCTCAAGGCTTAGCATGAACTAGCCCAGCCTGCTCTCAACACTCAGCATCTTCTTCCCTCACTGTGTGTTAGTGGGCCAAGCTCTAGCTGCGCTGGCCTTAGTTCTTTGACTGGGCCTCTCCAAGGTTGTTCCTCCTCCTTGTGTTTCACATTTACTGCTGGCTTTCTTTGGAATGCCTCCCTCCTCTCCTGGCCACTTTGACAGTCACTTGGCTAGCTGATGCCTCTGATTGTGATTCTGGCGCCAACGTCTCCCAAGCCAGTTCCCTCCCTGACCCTGATGCTTATCCCCCTTAAGGCATCTGCCATATAGCCTCCTTATCTTCCTCACTGCACTGATCTCTCTCTGAATTTGTGTACATTATGTGTTTCTTTTATTTTAAATGTTTGATATTTTTGTTGGTTTGTTGAGACAGGCTTTCACTATATAACCCACTATATAGGCCTTGAACTCTCTTAAAGCATAATGCAGTTAATTATTATTTGAGGTTCAAAAGTGAGATAAGCATTTTATGTATCCATCTTTGGACACTGAACTCTCTCAGATTCAAAACTTGGGTGTTACACAAAATGGAATGTGCCCTACCTTAACTACGTGACCTACCACATTTCTTAATCTCTTTGTGCACATTTCTTAATCTCTTTGTGCATCAGTGTCCCCAACAGTTCAATGTAGATATTATTAGCACCTCTCTCTTAGAGTTGTCATGAGCATTGAGTGCAAGAATGTATATAAAGCCTTTGACCAGGATCTGACCCAAAGTAAGCCCTGCATCATGTTTACTGTCTGCATTATTATTATTATTATTATTAATTATTAGATTTTTTTAAGTATAGCTCAATTTTCTGAGAGATCTTTAAGAGCAAGTTGACAGTACAAAAGTGTCATTGGAAATCCACCCTCCTTCCATCACCTTCCCCGGTCTCTTTCAAACCTTCAGGAGCTTTGAAAAGGTATTTTTCTGTTGTATATGACTTTGGGGGAAAGTGGTAATATACAGTCATTGTGTACAAAGGAACTTTAAAGGCAGAGAATGAAATGGATGTTAGTGCCACAGAGTTGTGGGGAAAACCACCCCCTAAATTACATTTCTGCACACACACAAAAGAACGACAGGCTAAATGGTAAGAAATGATGACGGCTAGCAGAGACACCTAGGAGCAGAGCCAGTAAGGAGGCATGGAGCGCTCTGTTATTCTAGCGTCATGTGGTTTTACTATTCTTTTCATGAATGGCTTCAAGTCATTGTTTTTCTTGCCATTACTTCTTATCCCCATCCAGTAGAGCTGGTGCTCTTCAAGCCTGCATTCTGTCCAGCACAAGATATCGGTAGCTAGAGAAAAAGAATTCCAGAAAGGTTCTTGGAACCACGTCACCTAAACGTTTACAGATGAGAAAACTAAGGCCAGGGAAGGGAACCTTTGTCTGCTCAGTAATTCAGCAATGACTTATTGACACAAGGCCAGAACTAGGGGAAGAAATGAGGAGGATTGTCCTCTGCTGTGGGCGGAGTAAAGTTCCCACAGTTAACTCTTACCACAGACCACTTAATGGATGCCGCATTCAATGAGCTGGAGAGGAGAATGATCAGCTTTGAGTTCCAGTCTAAACTCCACCACCTTTTTCTTTTATCTGACCTGGAGGAATCGACTGAGCCTCGGGCTTTTCATGTGTAAAATGTGGATGATGGTGTCTGGACTGTGAATCTCACAAGGAATTTATGAGCACGCAGATAATCCTGACACATGCTGATGCTTGGTGGCCTATAAAGCAATTTGTATACGATGCTTTTGTTACTGGTAAGATGATAATTTGCAAGCAGGGAATTGTGGCTGCAGGAATAATATAATGGGAAAATGAAAGGGATGGTTATGGAGGTGGAAGGCAGGTTGTGTGTTGGAAATGGAGCGGAGGAAAGCAAAAGGTGAGCCCCAAAACTTTATTGTGAGGATCGGCCTTCTATGCTGCTTGAAATAAATGGTATTTTCCTCTATGAAGTGATTCAGTCAGGTGGTAACTGCTACTCATTAGAAGTATTGGGCCTTGCTTTGTGGAAGGTGTGAGTGTGGAAGGTAATGAGATATGGTTACATAAGAGCTTACAGTTACAGAGAGATGCAGAATTATAAACAGAAAGGTGCTACGTAGTGCCTTTATCGGGACTCAGGATTGACTGACCCAAACACAGCTGTTGGGAATGAACTGAATACTCTCAAGGAGAAATGATGAATGAACTGGTATTTGAAGTCTGCTGAGGTTTCTGCCATTCAGGATATATCAGAAAGGTCAATGAAGGCTGAGAGAACAGTACAAATATAGTGCCTTTAGTTTCCCTTACCAAAATAAGATACCTGGGCCTGGGTAACCTTATAAAGAAAGAAGGTTTATATAGTTCACACCTCTTAGGTTCAAGCATGGTGCCAGCCTCGGTTCAGTTTTGGTGAGGGCCTCATGGTCGATGGTGTTGAAACATAGGAGCATATATGAAGAGATTATGTCACAAGACAGGAAGTCAAAGAACGGGAAATTGGCGAGGCTTATTCTTTATTAGCAGCCTTCTTAAAAGAACAAAGAGCCTGCTGTGGTGTCACACACCTTCAATCCCAGCACTGGGGAGGCAGAGGCAGGCAGATCTCTGTGAGATCAAAGTCAGCCTTGTCTACATAGAGAGTTCCATGACAGCTGGGGCTATAGGGAGACCCTGTCTCAAAATAAACAAATAAACAATAACAAAAAAAAAATCAGAGAACCGCCTCTGCAAGGTTCCCAGGAGAACTGCCTTAGCTCCTGTAAAGGCAGGCCTACAATGATCTAAGGATCTCCTTCTCTATAAAGGGTCACACCGACTCACAGTGCCACCTCCCTGGTGATTAATCTTCTAAAACATAGGCCCTTGGAAAACAGAAAACACTCAGACTATAGGAGACAGTGATGTGGCAAATATAGGGAACAAGCTGTGGTCCTAGGTGAGGCTTGGAGTCTAAGTGGCATGGTTAGAGGGACCATTTTGCAAATGTTAGGCAGACTTGAGCTAAGCCAGGAGATGGTGTGTGTGTGTGTGTGTGTGTGTGTGTACCCATCTCTGTATGTTTGTGTACATGTGTTGAGAGAATAGCTTGATGACACTAGATTAAGTGTAAATGTCATTTACACTTAGATCCAGTCTTCCTCTCATTGACTGTATGTTTGTGTACATGTGTTGAGAGAATAGCTTGATGACACTAGATTAAGGTACACTTTGACTACAAATGTCATTTACACTTAGATCCAGTCTTCCTCTCATTGACGCTGCTCTTGGAAGCCACCAATGTCTCATAAAATGTGTGGTCAGTTCTGTATGAGGGATTTTCAGGATTGGGATGCCGAGAGCAGTCATCATCTCGGGCAGCAGATGAAGAATGGGCACACTATGGATGAAGCCCATGTGAATGATCATATTCCCAGGGAGCAGAGCAGCAGTACCCCAGGGCTCCTTGACTCATGCAGCGCCCTGCACTGTAAACCAACTCTCCATCACAGGATCTTGCTCTTCCCGCTCAAGGGAGTTAATGGGAACTTAAGGCAGGGGGTATTTCTTCCCTGAGGAGGGACAGATGGATTTTTCTCAGAAGACATGCATCTATTAAGCTCCTGTGGTTTGTAGAATCATCCCTATAGATGGTGACAGCTGGGAGGGTGACTTAAGCAGCCCCTCGTGGCACTTCTCGAAAGTCACTATTGATGAACTTCAACTCCAGCATGTCCAAACCTGAAATCACCGCTTCTTCCCAAAAACCACCTGATCCTTCTTCAGGTAAACCACCCGGTCATAGCCTGTTCATTGCCCTCAATGTGTTCTTGTCCTAAACCTCTCACCCCAGTGTAACCTCATCTTTCTTGTTGTGTCCCTGCACTGCATCACTTCTGCTTACCTCTAGGTCTTCAAGATGATCTGGTCTCACCACCTTGGTTGTTCCTTCCCTTCTATTTCTCAGTCCTGATCTCACCGATGGAATGTCTTACATCGCTTTGCTCTGCAAGACCCTGGTCAGCCACTGTTGTTTCCTTTGTTCATTCATTTGGCCACTGTGAAGCCCCTCTCCATATGGCAGCACTGTGGTGGGTACTGGAAGGGCTGGATGGAACAGAGACACTGCCACCGGGGCACTCACAGCCTGATGGGGTAGACAGAGGAGTAGTGTGTGTTCAGAGCAGCTTAGATGATAGAGGCCAGCCCTGACAGGGGATGGGGATGTGCTTTGAAGCTTATTATGTTCCCTGCCTGTGGTTCCTTTCCCAGACCTAGCAGAAACATCAGGGATTGATTTGAAAAACTATGAATACAATGTAGGGAGAAAAGGCTGTAAAGACCTCCTCTAATATCAGCCTCTATCTAGCCAGTACTAAAGTTTTGTGTTTTCTCTGATAACATTTTTTTCTTATATTTATACTTTAAAAAATATGATGCCCTTGGGTATGTTATTTTTCAGACTTTTCTTTTTTACTAATGTATGCTCTAACCTTTAACAAACGGCTTTCGTGATCCTTGCTGTAAAAAGAATACACAACTATTTCTAAAAGTTTGACACGATAAAAAACTACATGCAAAACAAAAGTTATGTGTGTACCCGAAGACAGCATGTGCTTGCTCTTATACATATGTCCCTCCAGAGCTTCATGTGTACAAACACAGGTGTATATGTAAATACAGGTCTTGGTGTTGACTGGTTTGACCTTCCCTCTGGTTTCTCCCATGAAGAACATAGCTCTTTTGACTCTTATGAATTCTTGTGCTCTTTTTCTATCTGTATGATTCCCATATAGACTATTACATGCTGTTTAAACTTATCTCTATGGACATTCAGGTGCTTCTCTGTGTTCATGTTGAAAAGGCTCCTCTGTGTAGTATGTGCTTTGATCCATTAATTAATTAATTTATGAAATTACTTCTGATGACACTGACTTTCTTTAGTCCTCTCTCTTTTATCAAGGGTGGGACTTGGGACTTGCTTCTAATCAATAGGTTATAGCAAAGATGATGGGTTGTCACCTCAAGAATGATTTTCTATTATGTAACAAAACGGGATTTTGCAGATGTAAGTAAGAGCTAAGCATTTGGCTGTAAGTTAGTCAAAGGGGAAATTCTTCTTACTGAGTCTGATCTAATCAAGCAAGTTCCCTAAGAGAGACACTAGAAGTCAGAGTCCATCTTTCCCTCTAGCCTAGAAGAAGCTAGCCACCAAACATCTGCAGCTATAAGCAGATGAATGTGTCACTAACCACATGAGCTTGTGAGAAGACCCTGCACTGCAGAGAAGATCCAAAACTAACCAACATCTCTTTGCAGCTTTGTGAGCAGAGGACCCACCAAATCCTGCCTGGATTACAAACCCACTGGAACTTTGAGACAAGAACTGAGCATTGTTTTAATATGCTGGCATTGTGATAGATTGTTGTGGAGCAGTCAAACACTAACCCAGTATAAGAAAACTGCCTTTGATAAATGCTGAACAAGTTTATACTTCCAACTGATATGCCAGCTTCCATTTCTACAAATTTTTGTCAACACTGACTGTTGCTGAATGCTAAATTTTTGGTAATCAATCAGATGTTAAAATAATACTTTTAGGTCTGTAGTTAGTTACAACTAAGGTTGTACACTTTCACATTTTAATTTTTAATTGAAAACTATTTTGGTTTGCTATGTAATCATATTTTCTTAGTTTTCTTTTTCATTTGATTTGTGAGTGCTCTTATGTGAAAGGTAAGAGAAAGAAAAAAAACATAGATTACTTTATCTTTTACAAATGTTTTAAGCATCTTTATGTCTTTAGCTTGCCATTTTGTTTTCTAAAATTTTTTTTAATTACTTTTATTTTGTGTGTATGAGTATTTTGCCTGGATGTAAGTGTTCCAAATGCCTATGGTGCTGGTGGAGGCCAGGAGAGGGCATCAGAACCCATCCTTGGAACTGAAGGTACAGATGGTTGCAAGTTGCCATGTGGATGCTGGGAGCTGAACGCAGGTCTTCAGGAGCAGCAAGTGCTCTTAACCCCTGAGAAATAATTTTATGTCTAGTGTGATTTATGGCATCTGGTAAGCAGAGTCATGGATGGTTTCTCATTCTTTGGAAGTTTTGAATCACCACTCTGCAGTCTGTGTGAAACTTTGGTTGATGGACCTTAAGGAGAGCTGTGAAGATGCAGTCTCGTTAGCCCAGATGGGCCAATGATAACAAAACCTGAAGTACGTTAAAGATGACAAGGGGAGAACTGAGCTCAGAGATGCTTCATAAATAGAATCGGCAGGCTTTGGTACTCTTCAGACCGGTTTCTTTGCTGGATGGAGTCTGATGATGGAGAAATGGAATAATGAAACATTTTCTGGCCTGGATCAGAAGGTAGCAAGTTCATTGAGGAAACAACCTGGCAAAAGTGAGCTACCAATAGATGTGTGCTTTTACACATCTGTTGTGCTTATAGCCCTACCTTTATTTCCAGTAGGTGGATGAATAAACCATTCTGGGAGACATATTTCTCTCCCTTCTAAGAGACAGAGCTTCTGCTGTTACTGTAGTTCTTTGAATTCCCCCTCAGCAGACAGAGCCATGGCTTTGAAGCTGAGCAGATGGACAGTGGTATTTGTTAAACAAGGATCCACTTGAACATGCCTGGCCCAGTACTGATTTCCCTTTAAACAGCCTTGTCTGTGGGCAGGGGTAGTGGTGGGCTGGGAGAGGAAGCATTCTTCCTTGCAATGAGCAAACCCTAGTGAGATGTTAAACACCACATTAACATATCTGGCAAGAGGAGAGAAGGCAACCTGTTCTGTTCCTGAATGTTGGACTATTCTTCCAACCATCTGAAAAGAAGCCATGCCGCCCACACTCTGTAAATCCATAAATGAAGATGATCTGTTTGGCAGGAGCCATTTTGCTGTCTCTCCAAGGGACACTGTGAATATCTGGACACTTTTAGTTGCCTAGTATCTAAGAGGTAGAGGCCAGGGATGCTCCTAAATAGTCTAAGATGCATAAGGCAGTCACTCCCCAGTAACAGAACTGTTTGGTACCAAAGCCTGATCTCATAGGAACAAGAATACTGTGAATAAGGGGCTAGAGAGATGGCTTAGCAGTTATGTGCACTGGCTGTTCTTGCAGAAGACTTGGATTTGATTCCCAGAACCTACACAGTGGCTAACAACCATCTGTAACTCCAGTTCTAGGGGATCCAATGCCATCAATATATGTATATTATATGTATGTAAGCAATACACTCATACACACAAAATAAAAATAAATAAGACTCTTAAAAAGAACACTGAATTAATGATATGTTAAATTTAGAGATGTGCATAATATCCCTTAGCACTGTACCATGTTATGTAAGAACTGACCTCTCTGGGACTTGAAGAGATGGCTCAGCAGTTAAGAGCACTGACTGCTCTTGCAGAGGACCTGGGTTTAATTCCCAGCACCCACATGATGGCTATGAACCGTCCTTAACTCTAGTTCCAGGGGAATCCAAAGCCCTCTTCTGACCTCCGCAGCATTGCACAACATGGGTGCACTCACATACATGCAGGCAATATACTCATACATGTAAAATTAAAAAACAAAACAAAACAAAAAAAACCTGACCTCTCTGAAATTTCCCCTCTTCTGGATGCCACTTGGCCTTCTTAATGCTGGGAACAAAGGAGAGGGTCAAGTGACGTGAATCCCTGAGCTCACCTGCAGAGTTCTGGCCACAAGCTACCCTGCTTGTCCTAAAGCCGAGAGGACGTTATGAAGCACATCTATCTGTGAAGTACAGCAGACTGCTTTCTCTCAAACCCCAAATCGAACATCTGGAAACATTCAGTACTCTTGGCAAGGTTTCTGTGTTATATTCCAGTACACTGAACAGTGCCACCACCTTTGATTCTGGTGATGCATTTGCTCAGTCCAAATAGAAACTCAGTGTCTGCCAGGTGGGATTGGTCATGGGAGGAGATAGGAAGCTGGATATTTGAAATTTTGAGAATGGATAAATATTTGATATGCTGTAACTTATGTCGGGCATTGTCTATGTGGGGTCAGAACAGACTGAGTGGATTCTCAGTTCCAGGCATGGTAAGGCTGGAATGAATTAACATTAAATACTATCTTTGTATCTCAATGTAATGTGACTTTTTAAAATAGATAATAGAGGTATGTGTGTGCTATAGAGAGACGTTAAGGGGTTTGCTTTTAAAGATTGACTCCCTGGAGCCAGGTTTTCTCTTCTTTCTTTTTTTTAATGTTTGTTGATTGGTGGCAATATTCTTTTCTGTCCCACGAGAGATACAGAAAACAAACATTACAAAGAATAAATATTGGCCCTAAATTTTCACTCATAAAGAATCCCAATGTCTATGTTCTCTTTCCTTGAACCAATTTTGCAGATGTTTTTTGTGTCTTAAGTCTGTTTCTCAGAAATAGTCTCAGTGGGACCGGATCTGGATTGACAGTGACAAATGGGATTTGCATGAAGGCAGCAACTCCAAGCAGCAGTTCCACAGAGGGAGGGTTCTCGGGCCTCATCATCCTTAATTCCCCGTGGCGGGGGCTCCCAGCCGCTTCCTCCCGTCTTTGCTCCCCTCCCTCTCTGGATTCTCTACCCTTAGTGTTTTGACTATTACCATGCTGAGATTTCTTCAGGGCTCCATCCCTTTCTTCCATTCTTCTCCTGTCCTTTCTCCTGTGGTAATTTTGTTAACTCTCAAGGCCCCAACCACTGACTCTAGAGATAATTCTGAAATCTCTGTCTAGCCTCAATCAGCCAATGACCTGCTGGTCACTGAGATTAAAGTACACTAACCCTATCGTTTCCCACTAGCGTCAGCTTCTAGCACAGGAGTCATCTCTGTTTATGCAGGGGAAGAAATGCAAAGAGGTATTTGATACATCTTTCCCCTGTAGATTAGGAAACAATCGTAGAGTAGCTTAAACTGAGTCCCTTCCTTGTACTGTTGAGATCACTGGACTCTATGCAAACAAGACTCTTCCATGAAAAGCACTTGAATTGTCACCTTTGTGCTGGGCATTAGGTCATGATATCTAGTGTCATTAGTATTTTAATTCAACTCTAAGCAATAACTTCCATTCTCTATGCACGACTAAGGTTGTCTGCAGAGTAGAAACATGGAGGTCCTCGCCTCCCACTAAATTTGGTTTCAACAGATAGATCAATAAACTCAGGCTCTGTCAAATGCCACTCACCACTCTATGTGACATCACTTACTAAACTCCATGATGTCACAGCTGTAACTCCAGTGCTGGATTCCGCAGCTGGCTCCACACTGAAGGAGGCAAGGTGGGATGAGGTATTGGAGAGAGACAGGGAAGGTGGATGGAGACAGATGCTCTGGGGAGGTGGCATAGGAGTTGGTATCTTGTGCAGGACACAGCTGTGCATCCCAAGACCTTTAGAATCTGAAGCCTGGTTTCTGGGAATTGTGGCATCCAGTAGTGAGCCAGTCGAGAGCTTTTGGGGACCTTGCTCCCCGGGGAAGCCTGACATTCTGTGATCATTTCTGTGCCCCGCTGAGCCTTGGGTTATGTAAAAGTTCATGTTGAGCTTCAGTTTTGGTGTCTGCCTCCACCTCTAGGCATTCACGACCATGCCTTACTGGCCTGATAGATCTCATAGTATTTCACTAGCTGTATTTCACACACAGGAAATTTACCAGCTATTTTCACAGCAATGGCAATGGAAAGAAAATTAAGTTGGGGGTATTCCTCAATGTCATTTTCATTCATAGAGATACCAAAATCGGCTAAAAATGGTTCCCATCCTGTGAGCTAAGGGGAGAGACTGTCTCTTGGCTGTTGGCTTAATGTGGCAGGGGCAGATGGTGTGGTCAGGTAGAATTCTGATGGAGCCCAAGGAGCCCAAGCTGACTGGCAGGCATCCTAAACTGAAGCTTTGTGTGAGCCACATCAAGAGTAAACTCCAGGGAGTCAGACAGCAGCCCTGGGCCTTCAAAACATGTCACACCTGTATATCCTTTTCCCCACCTTGTTCTGAAAATATTTGATCCTCTTAATACCTTCTCAGCTTCCTTGGATTAAGGGAGCAGTATGAAACAAAAGCCCAGCTCTGAAAGCTCCTATCTCTTATCTTGGAGCCCTGGGAGCAGGGCTTCTAAGCCAGCATCCTGAATGTGCCCCCGTGTACTTCTGTGTATCCCAGTGTGTCTCACTCTATTCCAGTTTTTCCCAGTGTACCCAAGTGTGTCTCAGTGTACCCAAGTGTGTTTCAGTTTGCCCCAGTGTGTCCCATTGCTCCCCAGTGTGCCCCAGTGGACTCTGACACCTTTCACTCTAGTTTTCATGTGACTTTGGAAGCACTTTCCATTCATATCTGCAGTGTGCCTTAAAAGTAGGAAAGAAGGCCAGGCATGGTGGCGCACGCCTTTAATCCCAGCACTCAGGAGGCAGAAACAGGTGAATCTCTGTGAATTCAAGGCCAGCCTGGTCTATGTAGTGAGTTCCAGAAAAGCGGGGGTTACAGGGAGACCCTGTCTCAAAAAGACCAAAAAAAAAAAAGTAGGAAAGAAAAGAATATGAAAACAATCAATGACCTTTTCTTTGGATAGGGAGGGCCAAGTGAGGCTGATCATGAATCATGAAAGGACCTGGCCCAAATATCTGTCAGGATGTAGTCACTAGTGAGGTGACCATCTCCATCATGACAGCGGTACCACAGGGCTTGTGCTTGTCCTGTGCCTGTGCTTGGCTCACAGTATACATCACCCTCTTTTCCACGGACACTTTCTGAAGTTATCGTTATTATCTCTGCTACTGAAAAAAAAAAAAAAAAAAAACAAGGTTCAGCAAGATGTAGGCTCTAACTTCCAGAGATGTGTTTGAGGTAGTGAAACAAGAAACCCATTAGAACCATGTCACAGTTGAACCTTTTTCTCATTCCTGGGATATTTCAGTGCTGCTTCAGTGGGTCTGCATGACAGTCTTAGTGACTGTTGCATGTGATTTTGAAAATGGTGAATCTTTTCAGAGATAGGGTTAAACTTTGTGGGTACCCAGACTGACTGCTCAAATTCAGCTCATATAACTATCCATTTGTCCAGTAGGTTGAATCTGAACTTAATCCTGTCTCCTGAAAATTGCCCCATCCTATATACCTTACAGACATCAGTTCGGTCGGCATGGTAGTGCAGACCTGTAGTCTTAGCACTCAGGAGGGAGGTGGGGATAGGAGGCTCACAAGTCAAGATCAGCCTGGGTTCCACTGTGAGATTGGTGTGCATGGTTTTGTGACGGATACAGAGGCTCCAGCATCTCATGATTGAGAAACAGAAGCTGCAGTTTTCCCAGGCTGGCATTACATCCACTTCCCCCTGTGACAGGGGTCTGTGTTTATAGACCCAGCCTCACAAACATGCTCCTTTTATCTCTGTGTCTCTTTCTGTTTTGATATTACATGATGTTCTTAGGTAGTCTGTCTCAGTTATTGAAACTTTTTTAGTGTTTCTGGATTTTGAGAAAAAAATTAAAGCCTTCAGACACTTCCATGCTTATATGGAAATTTATTTTCTCTCTCAATTTTTCCTATGTCTTCTAGGATTTCGATGAATTGCTTTGTACCTTTAAATTTGGGTCCATCAAGGTATATAGTATGTAAAATGCTGCATTTCTAAAATGTTCCTCTTTGGAAGGCCCCTCTTAATAATTATGCTAAACCCCACAGACATTTGAGTCTATTTCTTGACTTTCTACTCTTTCAATGCTCAATTCATCTCTTGCTATACCAGTTAATTATTAAGGTTTCAGTTATTAAGGAATTAATTATTGGGTCTTTGTAGTATATTTTAAAAGTAAGGTAGACTTTCCAATAGTTTTCTTTCATTTATTCTCACTATTCTATTTTCTCTGAACTCCTTAGAATTAATTAAAAGCTCTGTCTCCTGCATCTCATTCATACCTACTTATTCTCAAGAACCAATTACAAAGTCTTCTTTTTCAAGGAGACTTCCTTGATGACCTCAGGCTTTATTATGCTGTCCCCAGTCCTAATTCATTTCCAAAGCATCTCCCTTACCCTCTGTCACTTGTTCATGTGTTGCAAGCTTGTGATTGATTGCTACATTTCTATGTTCCCGTTGAGCTGCGATCTCCTTGAGGGTTTACACAGAGTCTCCTTTGCTGAGGTATCTTTCGGGGTTAGTGCATGCCTGGCATATCACAGGTGCTGTCTCCCATTATCTGCTGCATCACAGACCATCTGAAACCCAATGGTACCAGTATTTCACTTTGATCATTGCTGTTTCTGTGAGCTGTGACTGAGTTCATCTGAATGGCTTGGCTGTGGAAGCCCCATACTGCATCTGATAGTGGCTGGCGATGAAATCATGTCTGAGTTTTCCTAACTCACAAGTCTGGTGGTTGATTCTGACTATCACCTGGAGCCTTAGCTGGGACTGTTGGCTAAAGTATTTGTCCTGTGGTCTGGGTTTCTTGTAGCACAGTGGCTGCCTCCAAGACCTGGAAAGTTTGGCAGAAACTGTAGCATCTTTTGTGACTAAGCTTCAGAACTGTCATGTAGCTGCACAGCTGCTACCCTTCATGGTCTGAGACACTCACAGAGGTCAGTCACAGAGGTTCAGGATGAGAGGATGTAAACTCGGTCTCTTGATGAACGGTGACAAGATCACAATGGGATAAGTGATATAGTCATAATCACTATGAGAAAATGGAATTTGTTTATGAGATCCAAGCAGTAGATTGTAAGTTTATTTTTCTTGATTTCATGGTATACCATGTCATAAATCATATATACCGTATCAGTCAATCCATCCACTATTATATCAATGCTCTACAGCTGTATGTCAAATAAATGTGAATGCACAGTTCAAGATCACCAAGATTGTTACATTGTGAACCTAGACATGGTCTAGGACCACTGACTGATGAGACAAATTCAGGTGCTGGCATGAGTGTGTTTTCTGTGCCCCCTCTGGTAGGATGTGAAGCCAAGTCTCTGTGTTCCTGGGGCGGCTTTCCTATTTGCAGTGCAGTTCTAGGAGCCACGCAGGGATATGTACAGCGATGTAGCAACACATTTTGAGTTTGATTGTAAAGCTCCCCTCTTCCATTCAAAGTACCGGGTTATTAGAGTTTGTTTTTCCTTCTCTGCTTTCTGAAGTAAGTGCTTTGAAGATGATGGATGCAGGGGAAGTGACATATTAAGTATTTCTGATGAAATGTGGGACTTCTGTTCAAATGGAAGGTGCTATGTTTATGGCTGGCACACAAATTGAAGAATGGAACTTGCTTTTTGTACAATTGAGTTTATTGTGTCGGCTCTCAGAGGTGTCTCTTACTAGTAGAGAAAGCTAAAAGGGCTTGAGGTAGCTGTCCTCTTTGATTCTGCCAGATCAAAGTAACTTGGGCAATATGCCCTGGGAGGACCCCATTCAGTGCTAACCTGTCTCATCGGTTGTAAAGTGCCTGACAGCGAGAATGGTGGGTGTTGCTCCAGCCTAGGTCTCAGTGACTATCTGTTGGGTTTATCCCCTGTGAGGCAACTGATTTGCGAAAAGGCCTTTATTGATAGAGCCTTTAATAAACGGAATAGAGTACAGACTCTAGATGTTGTGAACTCCATCCCTACTTCTGCTTCTTATCAACTCAAAGCTCATGTTACCTATCTCTTTTTCTTGTAATTTTTTATGGAATTTTTGTGTATTTCATACAGACATCTTAATCATTTTTATACCCCTTCCCACGGATCCCCTCTCTTAGGCCCTCCCTCACTGGAATTCATGCATTCTGTCTTTTGTGTTAAGGCTTATCTAGTCAAGTCAGTGTCCCCAGATGACTCTCAGTGCAGGTTCATTCACTGAGGTCTAGTCAGCTATCTAGTGCCTCATTTGTTCCATTTCAAAACTGAGGCCTCCTTTTAGAAGTTGCTATGAGCATTTTAAACAGTGTTAGAACATTGCCTGGCACATTGTAGGCACTTAATGTTAGCTACTGTTTTCCCTGTTATTGTTACTATTGGTTTAATTGTCACTGTTATTCATGATCTGTTGTCTCAAGTGCATCTTCAAATCATATATATATATAATATATATAAATTTAAATTTTCTACCAGCAACATTTTTTAAAAATGAAAACCTTTTTAGTCATATATTTTAGCAATGTATTCTGTTCAGCCAATAAGTCCAAAATATTATCATTTAATCAACATAAAAACATTTAATATTACTGAGAAGCTGGATCTGGTGATCCAGGCCTGTAATCCCAGTTATTTGGGAAACTGGGGCAGATCACAAGTTCAAGGACAGCCTGGGCTACATGGTGAGACCATGTCTCAAAGATTTTAAAAAGTAAGACGAGGGATGACGCTATAGCACAGCGGTAGAAGACCTGCCTAGTCTGCATGATGTCTTGGGTTCAATTTCTCATACTCTTCAAAACATAATTGTCAATGATATATTTTGCATTCTTTACTTCATACTAAGTTTTTCATTTATGACATCAGCTGCAGTCCTTAACAGAATCTCTCACTTCATCTAGTCAATAGCCTCATATATCAGGCCACCACCTCCCCATACTGGGGAGCTCAGCTGTGGTGACTTGTTCTTATGTCATCAATTCAGCTGCACCAGACAAGAGCGCTTACTAGGAGGAAAGGGGCTTCTTACTGAGTACTGACTATGAACTGAGTACTTTATAGTGTCATATAATTTATTTTTTAATATTTTTATTTTATGTGCATGAGTGTTATGCCTGCATGTAGGTAAGTGCACCCGTGTCGTGCAATGTCCGCGTAGGACAGAAGAGGTTGTTGGATCCCCTGGAACTGGAGTTATGGACAGTTGTTAGCTGCCATGTGGGTGCTGGGATTCGAACCCAGGTCTTCTGTAAGAACAGTCAGTGTTCTTAACCACTGAGCCATCTCTTCAACTCCAATTTAATTATGTTTTCTGAGACAAAGTTGAATTTTATTAAGAGAAGAGTTTAACATAGATTTGAGCATAGGCATTAAAGTATTAAGGGAAAGAGAGGTGCTTAGAGGACATTACACACCCAAGATGTGAGTATAGTTTCTTAAGAGAGAGCTACTTTTGGGTGCCTTAACAATATGAATATGTGCTGGGCGTGGTGGTGCATTGTTTAATCCCAGCACTTGGGAGGCAGAGGCAGGCGGATCTCTGTGACTTCAAGGCCAGCCTGGTATACATAGTGAGTTCCAGGACAGCTAGGGCTACAGGGAGACCCTGTCTCAAAAGACAAAAAAGACCGAAAAAAAAAAAAAGTAAAAAAACAATATGAATATAATTCTTTTAGTTGCATTATTTTTGAATTTTTGTGTATTTCATACAGAACGTCACAATCAATCTCAATCATCTTTATACCCCTTCCCCACTGGCACCCTCCATAACCCTCCCTTCCCCCTGCCTGGAATTCATACTTTCTGTCATTTGTTTTAAGGCCTATTGTGTCAAGTTAATGTTCCCAGATGGCCTTCAGTACAAGTTGATCTACTGAGGTCTAGTCAGCCTATCAACAGTCACTCACTTTAGGAAGATCAGCTCTTCCTCACCGAATATGTTAATTCTTATGACCATCTTGCCAGAAAATATTTTACATGCATTTTATAGCTTCAGTACCAAAAGTTAGAGGACTGATTTTTCCCAAGTTGTCCAACTTTAAAAGACAGAATTTGAACTCAGGTCTATGGGACTGAGACTCCTTCTTCATGGCAAAATGGTAACTAGATGATTAGTTTTACAGGCAGTTGAACTCAAGTGCTGTCTGTCTAGTGCTGAGGCAAGGCTTGCACAGGGGATCTGCTCCCTGGACTTAAGCCACCCCTCTGTCCATGTTGAAGATGCCTAAGTCAGGACCAAGGGTTGGGCTGAGTCTAGGTCTAGGTAAAGGATAGGTGTGGGATTGTAACTGTCTGTAACCTATATTGTGACTTAGTATGAGACTGGAATCTGGGTCTAGTCAATGGCCAGTCTCGGGGCCTAGTCTCTCCAAGGGTCAGAGTTGATTCCAGGTCTACTCTGTGGCCGTATCAAAATTTGGTATGAGACTGAGATCAAGGCTCTGCTTCAAATCAAGGGCAGAATTCATTTTATGTGCCAAAGGTACAGTAGTAGGCATAATTAGTTGACAAAGGATTCATTGCTTTATGTCCAGGCTCATATTGCAGAAACCATACCAGGCAGTGCCTGTGTCCTGTGTAAATGCCAGGACATTGTCTTTCCTCTGCCTTGGTCCCTCTAGAGGATCGATGCAAATGACTTTTTGTCAGCTTAGCTGCATTGGGGGATGGAGTCCCCTCAGAAGTGGCAACCTTCCTGGAGAATGTTAGGGACGGTTTTGCTACATTCTCTGGATGGGTTTAGGGCCTATGAAGCTAGGTTCCAGTAGCTATGTTGCTTGTGACCCAAGAAAGGTGGGCAGAGTTCAAGGGGAGTGTGGTTCGACCTCAAGGTTAATTGTGACATTGAGAGAGTACAGGACATAGTGTACTCTTGTCTCTGAGACCTGAGCTGCACCTACTGGCATCAGCATATGGGGGCTCAGAAGGTTAAAATTGTTAGACTGAGCTATAGCCAGGCAGTGGGCATGAAGGGATGCCTCTGTCAGAGATAAAAGGATTGATAGTACTAGCCATCCAGAGAGCTATTATTCAGCCATAGAAATGAATACAGAGCCATTTTTAAATAAATCATTTATAGAAAAACAAGGTAGTTCTCTCTTTTATAAGAAAATAGGGAAACCAAGATATAAGAATGTCAAGAGATGTTTGAGATGCTCACAGAAGAAGCTACAGTACCTGAGGTTGTAGGCAGACAGGGTGTTCCAATAGCAAGCAGAGCCCAGTCAAGGGTGAGCTGAGGAGCTTCAATAGCATTAGGTCTTAGACAACTTGATCCATGCCAGAAACAGGTGCTCCTCGTAAGATTCAGAGTCCTAAGTCTCCCCACTTCTGTCACCCGGTGCATGTTGAGGTTCAGGTTTTCCTTTGTGAATGACGGGAGGTAAAAGGAAGGCTTAAGCACATGAGCCCATTTGGTGTCCTGACCTCCTAGATATGATTTCCTTCTAGTCCCTTCTCTATAATGGGGGAAGAAGCATGCTGTGTTCACCTGACCTTACATTGCTCCTTTTACTTTGAGCCAAGAAACTGCCAAGAAACTAAGAGCCATGCTGAAGCTAAGCGTCCACGTTGTAGAAAAGCTGTGTCACTCAGTGATAGACTATTACAGTTCTAATGTAAAATGCCCCACAGGCTCATGTCTGTGAATTCTTGGTCCCCAGCTGTTGGCCTTCTTTGAGGAGTTTGTAGAACATTTGGAAAGTAGGAGTTGACAGATGCAGGACACGTAAAACAGGAGAAGCACCTGCTCCTGGTTATAGCCTCACCCTGTATCTGGTCCCATCTCTACCCTCTACCTGCATCATGCTCCTCCTTCCATGCCCATCCTGCTGTAAGGGACGGTACCCCTTTAATAAGTGAATCCAAAGAATCCTCATTTTCCTTAAGTTGTTCTGTCAGGTATTTTGTCATAGCAAAGAGGAAAGTCAGTAATACAGACAGGCTCTAGAAGTGTGTCACTAGGCAATTTCACCGTTGTGTGAACATCAGAGAGTATACTTAACACACCTAGATGTATAGCCTATCACACGTCTAGGCAATATGTCATATGCAGTCTATTGTTAATAGAATTATAATTATACAACATGCAACTGTGTTTCCTTTGGGTAAAAGAGCTTTGTGTGTTTTGTTGTGACTGCCAAAGTTCTGAAGCAAATTCCAAAAAGTATTATGCATTTATAATGCAATTTTGGAGCATCTATTTGTGCATTTGTCGATAGCATTGAATGCGCATTTAATTTGGACTTGTAGGGAATCGCTAGTAATCCTTTTACATTTCTTCTTTATAGTTTTGTTTATGTTTTTTTTTCCTTACATACACCACAAAAATTATCAAACTTCTAAAAGGAATGACAGTGGGGCTGTACCGAATAATAATATCAACAAATACTATGTATGGGTATGCTTATATGTGTGTTTATATACATGCTATATGTATATATATACATAAATATATATTCATGCATATGTATAACAGTGTGTCACAGGCATGTTAAATGTATAATTTAAATTTAGTAGGGAAGGGATAAATTATTCAGTAAATTGTGTTGGAGCTCTTGGCAACTGTTAAAAATGGGTTTGAATCCCAGCACCCACATGGCAGCTAACAACTGTCTATAACGCCAGTTCCAGGGGATCCAACAGCCTCTTCTGACTTCTGTGGGACCTGCCCAACATGGGTGCACTTACACACATGCAGGCAATACACTCATACACATACAATAAAAAATAATAAAGAAAATAAAATTTAAAATAATAATTCTTAGCTGGGTGTGATGGTGTGTGCTTTTAGTCCCAGCACTCAGGGTGATATGTGCTTGTAATTCCAGCACTCAAGAGGTCGAGATGGGAAAATTGATATGAATTTGAGACCAACCAAAACTACACAGCAAGACCAGTATCAAATAAATAAATAAATAAATGATAACAAAATAAAGTATATAAAAATTTATAAATAAAGCAATTTGAATAAGGTGTAGGAAAATATATGTGAAACTTTGTATAGGAAACAATTTATTTCATAGCTTCGTGTCTTAGTTTCTCCCTTTATATTATGAGAATGTTTCTAGGGCAACTGTGGGGAGAAGGCAATGTATGTAAAGTCTTCAGAAAAGCACCTAGCCTGTGGAAACGCTATGCAGGTATTAACTACTATGACTGTTTTTGAACATGGCATCAAGTTGAGAAACTAAAATAGGCTGATAGACAGGACTACTTAAAATTTTAGAATTTCTGAATATCAAAAAATAGAATACACAAAATAGAATGCAAATCACACATTAAAAATTCATCCTGGATGACAGAATAGGGGAAATATTCTATATGTGTAGCGTTATTTCTAGTCAATAAGGAAAAGAGACTTCTCCAAGGAAACATGATCCAGTACCTTTCTAAGGATAAAACACCAATACTAATCCATTCTTTGTAGAGATATTTAACATGTACCTGTTATGTACTAGATTCTTTGTGGGGTGCCAGTGTATAGCAGAGAGCAGAGCTAAATCCCTATTCTCAAGGAACCTACATTCTATTGGTCATGGCAGTTATGAAGAAGGAACCTTGCCCACAACGAATCAGGCATTTCAAGTCTAACAATGGATAACTGTGTTTATTCATGTTCCCACACCACAAATATTTTTGAGTGATTTTTATCACATATTGGTGATAATGTGGGAAATTAACACTCTTAGATATTTCTTTATTTTTTGTTTGTTTGTTTGTTTGTTTGGTCTTTTTGAGACAGGGTCTCCCTGTAGTCCCAGCTGGCCTGGAACTCTCTATGTAGACCAGGCTGACCTCAAACTCACAGAGATCCACCTGTCTCTGCCTCCCTAGTGCTGGGATCAAAGGTGTACACCACCATGCCCACTCTTATACATTTTTAATGGGAACAAAAACCAGAGCAGCCTGGCTGATGGGAATTTTGTCCAATATGTGCTAACAGATCTCGAGATGTGTGATTCTTGCAATGTGACAATTTGATGTACAGGCAGGTATGTGGAGGAAGAGTCAGAAATGCAGAGAAAGATTTCTACACAGAGCCAGAGAGGAAACAAAAAGAGATTTGTTGGAAAATGTTGTAATGAAATCAGATTCTTTGCTTGCTGCTAAAAGATGTATATACATTATTTATTTATAAATATTTGGGCTCATTTCTACCTGCAAGGGTCCAGGGAATACCAGGAGTGAGAAACACAGACAGTGTTTCTATTCTTAGGAAATTTGTACTACAGAATGTGCATTTTGGGGGCTGGAGAGATGGCTTAGCGGTTAAGAGCACTGACTGTTCTTTCAGAAGACCCAGGTTTGAATCCCAGCACCCACATGGTGGCTAACAACCATCCGTAACTCCAGTTCTAGGCCCGTATAATAACCCTTTACATGTACAGTTCTGGATGGATGAAATGAACAAGTGATTGAAGGAACCATTAGCGAGACAGATTTGGGGGCCAAATGTGTAGATTGCATCTGGATCCTGACAAAAAGTTAGAAATAGATGTTCCATTGAGCTCTCTGTAGGACTCGGTTCTTTGGATAAGCCTTGAGAAGAGCCGGAAGGAATTCCCTGTAGGCCCTCCTGCTTCCTTTGTTGTACTTTGTCAGTACTTCTGACCTTACAAAGCAAACCCTTACCTGTTGGCCACAGTCAACCAGTTACCGTATCCTGGGGTCTAGGCAAATTTTAAAAAGGTGATGTCTATGCTCACCCAATCCATGCTGGGAGCACTCGGGTCTACTTGGCTGACTTATCCCAGCTCCTCCTGGTTCCGTTTACCCATAACTTTGTACTACACCCATAGGTGGCAGCCAAAAAGCTGTGTGGGTCTCTGTAGGTCACAGGTGACCCTCTGCAATCCAATCTCTGTCTATCTCTGAACAGTGTGGTCTAGCATGTGATTTCACTGCTAGCCCAAGACACCATCTGTCCAACCCTAGGTGTGAAGCTCATATCTTCTCCCCTGGGCCTTCCTACCCAAGACCTGCCTCCAGAAGCAGTCATCAGGAAAGGAGGGCTACAGACTGCACCAAGGCCAGCATATCCCTCCTCCCTTCCCTTCACAAAGCAGACGGTATTCAGGTCTACCTCTGGAGGTCTGGGAAGCAGGGCTGGGCTGACACTTCACATTTTTCAAGATCATCACAGTGTTTAGCGAGTAACCCAGAGCACCGGACTCACCGGGGCGTATCAAAGCCAGATCACAACCTCTTTGTTGTTCCGTACAGATTTGTTTCCCTGTGCTTTGTGTATTCATTTCAGTTCTTCTTTTAGAGAATTTAAGTTGTTTATTGATTTGGGCTGTAAATTGCTCAGCAATGCTCCAGGCAGGGGAGCAGATAACAGTACAAATTCCACTGCCCTTGCAACCCTTCCACCTCCAACCTCTGAGCTCTTTTCACCCACAGGGCCATCTCTTAAAGCACCTTTGCTTTCAGACTGCACTTTTATCCAACTAAAGGCAGTGCAGTTGTTCCTTTTTCAGAGTCCCTTTTGTAGAACCGTTTCCAGTTTTATTTCCTCCTCTATGCAAACTTTTCTTATTCAGTCCTTTCTGTTGAAGGATTAGGGGAAAAGGTAATGTTCTTTTCTTGTTACTGTGCCAAAATACCAGAAAATACAACTTAAGAGGGAGAGGGTTTCTTTTCACTGAGGGTCGAAGGTATAGCCCATCATGACAAGGCAGGAATGGTGACAGGGCTGTGTGACCATGGCAACTGGGCAGATAGTGTTTATAGTCAGGAAGCAGATAGATGAACACTGGTGCTCAGCTCACTTTCTCCTTTCTAACTGAACTCCAGCCCTTGGGATGGTGCTGCCCATATTCACAATTCATAGTAGGTATTTCCCTTCTCTGTTAGACCTTTCTAGAAACACCTTCATAGATACAACCATACGTGTTTCCATGACGATTCTAAATCAAGTTGACAATGAAGATAAATATTGATTAAAAAAACAATCTTATTATTTAGAATATTTTCCCTTCCTGCAACTTTAAGTCTGCTTGTTCTGAATTCATAATTTAGGGTCTTTCAATTTGGTAGATATTTACGTAGAGACTACCAAGTGTCTGCTACTGTTCCAGGTCTGGGAAATTAATAAATAAAGCAGATAATCCTTCTTCTATTCATGGTGTTTCAGACTCATAATTGAGACAGAAAGTAAAGAATCAATAAGCATAATAATTGTGTTTCATTCATAAACTACTAAAAGGTAGTTTGCAGCAAGATAAGGAAGAGGATGGATGTTTTTAGTAGAAGAGGTATATAATTTTGGGGTGCTAGTGGGAATTGAGCCCAGGGCTTCATATATGCTAGGTGAGAACTCTTCCACTCACCTGGATACCCGCCTGAAGTGTTCTATCCTTTAGAATGAAGTGGCTGCCTTAGCCTCATTGAAGAGTTGATTTATTAACAAAGGCTTTAAAGAAGTAAGAGAGATTTAGGTAAATGGATCTCTGAGAGAGGAGAGAAATTTTTTCTAACTTAGGGGCAACTAGTAAAAAGGCCCTGAAGTGGGAATGTGCTTGCTACGGTCAAGGAACAGCAGGAACAGTGTTCATGTGGATGTAGGCACACATTTGTGTGCACGTGTGTGCATGCATGCAGCAGCTAGAGGTTGATATTAGCTATCTTACTCAGTTGCCACCTTATTTTTTGAGATAGTCTCTCATTCAACTTAGCCTTCTCCCCAGCCCTGATTCTGTATTTCTAATGTGTAGATAATTTTCAATACTGCATTGGAGGATTGAATATCAATGTTTTGTGGAAGCAAAGGGAGCCTCACAGATGAGACACTGGCTTGTCTATTTCCAGAAATGCCTGGAAAACACTCACAGACTCTTCTGGTCAGCATGAAGTTGGTTCTTCCTTCCATCCTGGGCCTCAGTTTCTTCCCCTCTGAAATGAGAGAGTCGGCATGAGCAGACCTGTGAGATCTGTTTGCTGTCAAGGCTATGTGAGGGGCCTTCATCCTGGGAACTTGTACATATGTGTGCATGTTTGTAGGCGCGCACACACACACACACTCACGCACATGCGTGTGCACGCGCGCATACATATACAGCCCAATCCATCTCTGAAGCTTGTCGCATTGTTTGATAGAATCCCTCTCCCTGTGCATGCTAGAGACTGCCTCTGGCCAAAGCCCTTTGAACTGGAGGCACACACATATCTGTCTTCAAGCTCTTGATCTTCTTCAGACACATCTGCCAGGGAGATCAGTCTAAGCAATCACTGTTAGCCCAGGTTAACCACAGTCAGCTCCAAGTGAGTGAACTCTCACCTCATTGCAAGAGATTCAGTAAGAGAGAAGCTCAGTTTCCCAAATCTGCAAAGTTGAATGGTGCTTGGTTCAAAGAGGGAGTATTGTTTGTTTTCACTTTGAAGTTTGCAGACCCGAGTGGTGCCCCCTGTCTTGGCAGCCTGCCCCTCCACCTGGGAGGTCCCCAAGGTATTTCCTCCCAT
This sequence comes from Nannospalax galili, assembly GCF_000622305.1. NCBI lineage: Eukaryota > Metazoa > Chordata > Mammalia > Rodentia > Spalacidae > Nannospalax > Nannospalax galili. Next base: position 1,374,261 of record NW_008353921.1, on the reverse strand, counting down.
GCATCCGTCCCAATGGGCTGCTCACCTATCTCCATCCGCTTCACCCAGATTGACACCTTCGTGGTTGGTTTAGGGGGAAATGACTCACTAAAGCTAGGTGATTTTCCTGCAAACAGCATCATGCTTCCATGAAACAGTTTTGTAAATAGCCTGATTTTTGCTTTCTGTTCTGTTATTCTGGTATAATGATCTTTGGTGTTAACTTGACCTATCTAGCTTTTTGTTTTTCACTTTTTCTCTGTTGGTAGATTTTCTTGAGGCACTGGCCTTTTTCAGAAGATTGTTAAGTCTACTTACTTCTAAAATACCACTTGACCCAAACATTGTAGTATACTTTATTGTCAGTTTTATTCCTCCTCATTTTACTCCCTTGCATCATGCCATTTATCATAGAATTTACCACAGTTTATCAAAATGGCCTGTCCTTCCACCCAGCACGTCTCACCCAAGCAGAAATTGAACATCAGTTAATGGGTACAGCAACCATTTCGGTGGTAGAAATTCCATGGGAACTTGGGGACTATTTGTAGAATGAATGAATCATTTAAGGACTTAAATGTATTGAGGAAAAGATGGTTGTTAATTCATCTGAATTCTCCTAATCAGAAAAAATATGTTCATTCCTTTGTGTTTCTACCTTATAAAACAGAGAGAGTTCTAGAAGACAGGTTATAAACCTGCAAGTCCCAGAAGACTTCCAAGTCAGGACAGGCCAAACACAGAACCCAAACCACAGCACCATACAGGAACAGGGAAAGAATGACTTCTAGGATGTTCTTGAAACCACTACGGTGAGGTATTGGCTAACTCAATGATGCATCTAGGCAGCAGATGTCATTGAGCACTGCCACAGCTCAGCAAGGCTGCAAGGCATGGATGTGCTCCTAAACATGACTTTGAACTTCTTGATACTCTTGATGTAGTGACAAGGGAACAGTAAAGGCACTCTGCATTCATGCAGGATATCAAGAAAGGCTGCCAGAGGAAGTGATATCTTAGCTGATATGTGTTTGAGTGAGGGGAAGGAGGTATGCCACTGGGCTGCAGAAGCAGGTGGTTTGTACTGGATTTCTCAGGATCAATATCAGGTGGGAAAGCTCATTTCTGAGGCACTTACACTGGATTGTATTGCAGCATGCAGGGGGCAGGACTGAACAGGAGTAAATTCCTTGGGGGAAAGAGGTAAGTCAATAGGTTATCCAGGCAAGAGTGTAGATCTTCTTTCTTTCTTTCTTTTTACTTTATGTGTATCAGTGTTTTGCCTGAATGTATGTAAATGCACCATGTGGATACAATGCCGGTGGTCAGAAGAGGACATCAGATCCCCTGGAACTGGAGTTACAGATGATTATCAGCTGCTATGTGGATGCTCAGAAGTGACCTGGGTCCTCTGCAAGAGCAGCTAGTGCTCTTAACCACTGAGCCATCTCTCCATCCCCAAGTGTGTGTATCTTCTTGTCGAAGCTTGATGGCCCCTGAGGCTTTTGGAGCAGAAGCAACCTGACCAGATATGCAGGTTAAGGTGCTCCCTATGTGGACAGGTGAAGAATGGTGGGCTATACATGAAAGGAGAGTAACCAGGGAAGTGGCCATGGATCATGCCTGGATTGATGCGGTAAGTGAGGGAGCTGGAGAGAGGTGAGCCTCTCCAAGAGATATTTTTTTGAAGATAAAATCATCTTGGCAGTTTGTTAGATCAGGAGTTGGCAAGCAATAGCTTGTGGATGGAATCTACCCTGCTGCCTAGTCTTTGTTTTACTGGAATATTCACACTAAAACAGCAGAGTTGGAGAGGTTTGGCATGGACTTCAACCTGCAAAGCCTAAAATGCGTACTGTGTGATCTTTTACAATAAGTATCACTAACCCCTAGGTTGGATGTAGAGCAGGGGGAGATGAAAAAAAAAAAAAGAATGATTTGAAGGAGTCTCCCGGGTTCTGTTTGTTGATTCCTGGTGAAGACATGGAGACCTAGCCCATAGAAAGGAGGCTGCCTGACCGTCCAGCCTCCCTTAGCCTCCCTTCCTCAGTCTCTTAACTGAGCCCTGGAGAGGCTCACCTCTCTCCAGCTCTCTCACTGACCACATCAGTCCAGTCTGCCTTTTCCCTTTCTCCTTCACTGGACCCTGTCTTCCCTTTCTATGTGTAAATACAATTCTGCTATGAATTGATTGTTTTAAAACCTGGACTTTGACTAGACCTGTCCACAGAATCACCCGCTACTCCCAGCTAGCTTGACCAAAGGACCCAACCATTGGTGAGACCCACCTTCCTTTCTGTTCTTTCTAGGCACATTGAGGCCACCTGTGCCAGACTGCCCCTTTCCGTTGCTTCCCCCTCAGGGCTACCCACAGCTGTGCTGCTGATATCTAGCTGTCTTTCTGGATACTGCACCTGCCCTAGGGACCCAGCTCTTACCTGGGCTGGTACTGCTCCTTCAGCTGTCTTCCATGTACCCCCTCTGCTCCAGCCATGGTAACCTGCAGGGGCATAGTCTGTGACTCTCTCTTTCAGAGACCCAGCTGTTTCTTTTTAGGCAGGTCAGCTTTGGTGGGTGTGTGAGTCTACTTTTCTGCTTGTCAAAGTGACATTTCCATGATGCCCAAAGTTATTAAGTGGCATCTTTGGGCGCCTACTTTTTAAGCAAAGTGGAGTAGGCTGGGAAATGTCAATAGTGATAATGTACAGTTATGTCCCCAATACCCTTTTGATTTAACACATGATGGAAACAGTGCAAACTGCAGAGCCCTTTCCAGGGAATTGCCGGTTAAAGAATTTGTTCAGACTCATGGCTTTTTAACTATAAATTCCGAGTGTCTTAAATAAAATACCGGCTGCCACAGTCCTCCAAACCAACTAAGAAATGTCAGAGCTCAGCCTTCAATGGTCTGGCTGGCTCTGTAGCCTCTGGCCTACATGTGCAGACTCACTGCTTCTCCAGTTGCATAACCCAAACTGCCCTCAGTCAGAAAGATGGAAGGATTTGTCCTGGCACACAAATCACTGTCTGATGATGGGGCTGTGTCCTCCCCCATGCAGAAGGACCAGCTGGGAGGATTCTGTAAAAAAAAAAAGTGTGAATGAGAGGAAAGGAAGGAGGAGGGGGAAGAGATAGGATCAGACTGGTGAATCGGACTTTCATCATGGCATGGTCACCTGTGAGTGCCCCCAAGTCCTCCACAGCCAAGCTACAAGGCAGCCTTTTCCCTAGAGTCTGAAAGATGCTAGATAATTCTTAAGACTGTCACATTATGCCTCCTCTTTATTGCTGAGATCTGAGTCCTGATATTTTGAATTCTTTTTCCAGAAAAATCCCTTCTTATTCAAAATATTTTTCATATAGACCATCATGGCAGAAGAATTGAGGGGCGTATATTCATCACAGTGGGAACACCTTAGTATTCTGGGTACTTGTCTTCCCTGTGGCAGGCTGTTCTTGTATGGACAGATCATTATGCTGACCTGACCTTTGTAACCCTACATTCTTGACAGACACTCCTGGCCTGGATAGCCCTTCTTTCTCCTATTTCCTCTGTGTGTGTGTGTGTGTGTATGTGTGTGTGTGTGTGTGTCTGTGTCTGTGTCTGTGTGTCTCTGTATTTTACTGCTTGTGTGTGTGTGTGTGTGAGAGAGAGAGAGAGAGAGAGAGAGAGAGAGAGAGACTTATGAGTGGCACATGTGTATACATGTGCACAGAGGTGTTGTTCCTTGGGAACCAGTTACCTTATTGTTTTGAGGCAGTCTGTCTCACTGGGACCTGGAGCTCTCTGATTAGGCTAGACATGCTGACTAGCTAGTGAGCCCCAGGTATCCTTTGCTTCCCCAGTGCTGAGTTCCAAGCATACACCACTGTGCCTGGCTGTTTACATGGGTGGTGAGGGTCAAACTCAGGACCTGACGCTTGTGTAGCAAGCACTTTACTGACTGAGCCATCTCCCCTGCCCTTTTCTCCCAATGCTATCATGTTGTGTATCTCCTACATCTTGCTGCTCAGCTCAAATAGAATTAGTTGTTGGTTAATTACATAATTTTCTTAATTTAGCAAACATTTATTGAGCAAAGAAGCTAGGTGATAGAGACATGAAGGCATACAGAACAAAAGAGTGTCTTGCCCTCCTGGGACTTATAGTGATATGTACACTAGAGAGAGGAAGTGGGGAGAGAGAAAGAGGGACTATACCTTTTAGTTTTTAACAGTATGATCTCGGTAGTGTTGGCCAAGATGGATTTTGCCTTTGGGAGCTAATGACTGAGAGAGGAAGGTTGGCTCCCAGGTGACCTAGAATGCATAGAACATTCTACTGTTCTGTTTCTTATTCAAGGAGCTGATTACATTGTTGTCTGTGAGAATTCAGAATTTGTATTATGTACATACTTCTGGATGGATAGTAAGCCTTGATTATAAGTTGAAACTAATTAAACAATTAATGATGGTCATAGTGAGTGCTTTTAGAGAAACAGGATATAGGAAGGAAGGTATGAATGGGTCCTTGTTTGCTGTTCAGGGGATTCTACAACAAGGCACATTCCCTCTGGAGGCTCCTACAGAGCATCCATTGCCAGGTCTTCTCCAGCCCCTGGGGGCTGTTGTGTACGTTGGGTGTGGGCTCCACTCTCCATCTTCAAAGCCAGCAGTGTGATGTCTCCAACCCTGTCTCCTTTCTCCCTCCTCCCTGGCCTTTCTTCTCTTCCTCTTTTTCGTCTCTTGCTTCATCTTGACCTCTTTTCTCCTTCCCTCTCCTTTCCCTCCTTCTGACTTCCTATCCTCTCTCTCTCTATCCTCCATTTCTCACTTATTAAGACCTTGTGATTACATTAGGCTCACCCAAATAATCCAGGCTAATTTTTCCATCTCAAGATCATTAGTTTAATCAATTAATTAACTTAATTTTAAATTAATCTATAAGGTCCCTTTTGCAGCACAGGGTATCATTCACAGTATTCACAGTCTAGGGATGAGAACAAGGGTGTGGACGTTGTTTTTGAGTGAACATCATTCTGTCTACTACTATGTTTATTACAGCAGTGCTTGTGTTGATAAAAGTTTTGAAACAACCTGAACATAGCATAGTAGAAAATGGTTAAGTGATCTTACCTTCCTATCACACCTGCCACCATTAAAGTGTTCTTGAAGAACTACTCATCGTGTGAACTGTTTTTTGGAGCTATGCAGATTTAAGAGCATTATGTTTTGCAAAAAGTGTAAAAAGGATGAACAATTATGAGCAAATATAATTGCAATGAAATAATAGTTCACATTTGTTATAGCTGGTAGTTGAATCATGTGCATTTAGTTCCTCAATTTGTTTGTAATAAACACATTAATTTTAAAAACTGTGTCAGTGTTTGCAAAAAAAAAAATCCTAGACTGGGCAGAGCCTGAAAATAACAAGGTTCTAAAGACTCTCTGCACCCAAAGCAGACAGTTGAGTTGATGCTCTGATGGATCCAAACCCTTTGTCCATTGCTTGGGGTTGGTGTTAGGGTATCTGTTGCTCACTGAGATTTAGTGGGTGGATGGATGTGGGAGTGGATGTGATTTGTGAAAGACGTCTTTTAGCCTGCTTTCCTGCAGGTGATGTCCATGTTTCTCTAGAAATTGCTACTCAAAGAGAAAAGTGCATGTCATCACGTGGTCTAAAGACCAGCAGTGGTAGCTCCCTGATGGCGATCTATGGACTGGTAAGGATGGCAGTCTGTTCCCAGCAAAGATGACGGAGCAGTGTGTGCAAAGAACATATATAGAACTATGTTTAGTTAGTGTGCAAGTGAATTCCATAAGATGTACATTTTTATATGTAATGGAAGCTACTTAAGTTATATAGTCATTTGGTTTGCAAGGGAAATGAAATTCTCTGTTCCTCTTTCTGTGTGTGTCTCTGTCTCTGCCTCTCTCTCTCTCTCTCTCTCTCTCTCTCTCTCTCTCTCTCTGTGTCACTGGGATTAGTTCATTACTAGATCTTTCTTAAGACTGTAATTCATTATTCTGCTAAAAATCTTGGTTTGCTTGGGCAAACACACAAGCATCTTAAACATGGATGTGCTTACTTGGTTAAATACAGTCATCCCCAGTATCTGGGGGAAGTAACTCACAGATACCAAAATCCTGAGATGTTCAAGTCTTATATAAAATGTTATGGTATATGTATATAACCCCCTCCATCCTCCCATATACTTTAAGTAATCTCAAGATTATTTCCAATGCCTAGTAAAACATAAATGCTGTGTTAACAGGTATACTATGTTTTTTGGTAATAAGAGCAAGGAAAAAAAGTTTATACATTTTTACCACTGATACAGCCTAATTACATACCATGGTGCATGATCCATGGTTGGCAGCATCTATGGATGTGGAATCCACGGGAATAGGATCTGCAGATACTGTGACCCAACTATGGGAAAACATATTTTTAAAAATGCATTTTGCTATACAGTCTTAAGGGTGCTCTTGAATTGTAATTCTCAATCATTCCTTTCCTTGTATTAATATATCTACATGATTATTGCTAATATTACACTTTTATTCTTGTGCAATTGCTGTACAGTTACCATCTTGCTAATTATGTCCACAGTCACATTTTCTATATTACCAAGTTCACTGTCAAGAAGTGACAAGACAGAGAAGAGGATCTGTGGGGGTCTGTTGACTTGCTGCAGACAAAAAGTTTGGAAACCAATGAGAGAGTCAGAATTTCGGGTAGTAGAAGACAGGAATAAAATGACAAATAATGTGAATTTCCTTGGAAAAATCATTGATGACATTTCCTGGAAACATCTAATGTAGGAGTAAATGGCTTATTAATTACGAGCCTCTCACCTTGGTAATTAAGCAATAGTGGCCCATCAGGCAGTGCATTTGTGGGTGATTAGAGCTATGTTTGGTGGAGCCAGAAACTTGCAGCTGAAGATTAAGTGGTTCTCACCACCTGAGAGATGCATTAATCACCCGGAGCCACCCTCCCTGGTGGATTTGGTTGCTTATTTAGAATGGCACTTATAGGGGTTGGGGATTTAGCTCAGTAGTAGAGCGCTTGCCTAGCAAGCACAAGGCCCTGGGTTCAGTCCTCAGCTCCAAAAAAAAGAATGGAATTTGCACATTAAAGTGAGGAATACTTTACATGCTAAGCAGAGTATCAGTGTGAAGGGTGGTTACTTAGCAAGGACAAGCAGGATTTCCATGTGTACTATTGTGTCTCAGTACAGCATCTCCCTGTGGGTCACCTTTGTGCCCTTGTCAAGGAGGGACAGATGGGAAAGATGCCCCAGACCCTGATGACACACACCGGATGGTCTGCCAGGTGTAAGGACTGCATGTCCTTCTAGAGGATGAGGGGAGACAGCATAGTATGGTAGAAGCATATTGGTTTTAGAAACAGGCAGCTTCAGATTTGTTGAGAAACTTAATCTTTCTGATCCTCAGCTTTGGCAACATAGGCATTTTAATTTGCATGTGTCAGCTATTCATGTCTATGTAATCAAGCCTAACATACCAGCATTCAGCAGTGACAGTTTTCTTAGTTCATGTGTGTTGTGTTTGTCCATTCTGTTCATTTTCATAAATAGCTGAGAGAAACTATTTAAAGCAGGAGAGATGTATTTCAGCTCACGGTTCAGATGTTTGGGGCTATGATTGGGTTGCTCCATTGCTGTGGGCCTATGATAAGGTAGAACATCATGGTGGCAGGAATAGGTCGTAGAACGAAGAAGCTTACATGGTGACCAGAAAGTAAAAAGAGAGATGAAGGAAGAGATCGGGGACTGGATATAACATCCAAAGGCATGCCCCCATCACCTGCTTCCTTCCCCTAGACTCAACTTCCTAATTTTCTACTATTTCCTAAATAGCAGCTAGGGACCAAGCTTTCAAAACATGACTCTTCCTACATTTCAGATTCAAACCATACATGTGTCAGCTTGGATAATCCTACCTCAGTTTGTTCACACATTGGAAGTTGACTGAGAGTCAGCAGGGTCTAAGCTGTGCTAGCTGGGCTGGCTCTTTTATGAATGTAGCTCTGTGGGTCTCTGCCTGTTCTAGTGTCATCTGCTCTCCTCTTAGGACCAGTGAGCAACTCAGGGTTTAATCATCTCATGGTGAAGACCGGACCATAGAGGGTATATAAGAAGTGTGCATGGACTTTGAGGACCAATCTCAAAACTGACATACACTCACTTCTGTGCATTTCTGACAGCCTTAGCTACATAGAAGGCCGATGCCAATGGTTGTGCCATTCTTTGGGTGCGAAGAGCTGGAAATCATGTTTTGCAGAGAGCCTTGATAATGACAGAATGAAAAATTTAAGCCAGAGTGAGATCGACCATATAGTTGTTTTTTTTTTTTTAATTTAAGTACTATTTTGTAGACGACTCATGCTGTTTACTGATCTAGGTGCTGGACATAGGATTGTGCACAAGGCAACTTTATGCAATCCCAAACCTAGTCAGCATATCAGGCATCAAGTAGAAGATCATACACATGTGCATAAATGAATGACAATTGTCTTAAATATTATAAAAGAAAGTGATGGATAGTCATGGGATATTTAGTGAAGTGTTGTACTAGGAAGTCTTAAGCAGAATATCTGGGCTGAATGCTGGTAAGAAAAGGGCAGCATGGTACCTTCTGTAAAGACTCCCAGTCAAGGTGAAGGTTGCATGCGTGCATTGCCCATCAAGCTTTGCAGGCTGGTTTGGGTCTCGCATGTGCAGGTAGAATGGTTCCGTCCTTTTCAGCTCCAAATATGTCCCCAAATTTATGATGCACCAATTATTCAATCTTCACAGTGGGTGGATATACTTGAGTCTAAGCTGGGACTCATAGTCTGAGTAGTCTGCTAACCTGGTCTCTTGTGTCCTACGCTCTCAAGCATCAAATTGCATGAGGTCCTGAAACAGGGAGAGAAGGAAATATAAGAGAGCTCTGTGGAGAGTGGTAAGTAGATCATGTTAAATACATTCACGAAGAGACTTTGCAAAATCTTGAATTGGTCACACTCACTTAGGGTGCTACGGTATGAAAGAAGTTTGTGTGAAAGAAACACCAAGCGTGTGATCTCATAGTAAACTAATTAGTCCTATTACTTTGCCCAACCTATCTGAGGCTCAGCTTATCATCCCTGCATTCAGAACAGTGACAGTGTCTCCTCCTGATATTGTTGTAAGAGTTCAAGGAACTCTGCTATGCAAAATGCTTAGCACAGTACTGACACATAGTGAGAACTGAACTATTACCTATTCCCAGAGGATTTGAAGCATCCTGGGTTTAGCAGCTCTGACAGCTCTCTATAGGCCTGGGGCTAGGTACCTCTGACCCCAAGCCCCAGTTCCAACAACTGGACTTCAGTTTATGGCAGTTTGTTTGAGTTCTGGCATTCAGCTTTTATTTGAGAGCCAACCCAGAGGGGCATGGAAGAAATTGGATTTATTTTTATGACAGTTCTTAGTGGAGCCTGGCAATCAATCATATGTCAGGATGCTGTTTTGAAAAGAAGCAGGTTACAGGTGGACTTTGGAGACCTCGCTCCACTTACGAAGTGAGCGGTGGCAAACACATCACTTATTCTTTCTGCTCAGTTTTCTCACCTGTAAAGTGGAGGATAATAATTCCAACCTCGGAGAGGGGGCTCTCCTGGGATTCTAAGAAATAACGGAAGTGAAAGCTCTCAGCACCTGCATGTGTGGCATCCAGTAGGCACTCAATAAATGAAAGCTCCCCCTGTGTTTAAGGTCTTTGGGTGTTGGGTAGAAAGCACTGAATTGACTATTTAAGTCATTTTGCTGCATCAATACTAATTAAGATAATCACAATCATGATCCCGAGAACCATGCATCAATGCAGACATTGTAGGCCACTGGAAAAATATATCACAACAGTAAAGCAGGCCTAGTGTTCAATAAATACTTTGCAACTGATTAATCATCCCCTGCATCCATACAGTACTTCAGAGTTAATGAAGCAGTTTCACTCTGGTTGGTATAGTAACTGTTTACAACACATAGAGCGGCTTGGCACTAACTCATTGGACAGATATTTCTAAGCTATGTAGGAGACACGATTTCTGACTCAAGGTAGATGTCAGTCTGGTTTGAGAAACTGAGAGGTCTGTTTGTTGCTTCTCTTGAGTGTAGTGTGAGTGAAGTGTGAGTATGCTAGGAGGGTTTTGTTAAATCAATTAATGTAATTGTGTGTGAGTGAGTGAGTGTGTGTGTGTGCGTGTGTGTGTGTATGCACCATGGAACATGCATAAAGGTCAATGGATAACTTTACTGTGGTGGCTTGAATAGAATGTTCCACCATAGGCTCCAAATATTTGGACATTTTGTCCCGAGATCGTGGTGCTGTCTTTGGAAGTTTTAGGAGGTGTGGCCTTGCTGGAAGAAGCACGTCACTGGGGGTGGGCTTACAGAGTTCTTAAGCCTTGCCAGATCTCTAGTCGCTCTCTGCTTCCTGTGCCCGCTTAAGATGTGAATGTTTGGTCTTTTGCTCAGGGCACCTCCTGCCACCCGTGCCATTACAGACTCCCTCTGGAACCATAAACCAGACAACCTCTTCCTTCTATACTCATGGTGTTTTATCACAGCAACTGGAAAGTAACTAATGCGTTTGTAAAGTCGGTTTTCTCCACCTTTTTGTGGGTTCAGGGGACCGAACTCAGGTCCCCTGGCTTTACCTGCATTTTTACCTGCTAAACAATCTTATTGGCCCTTACAAGTTTGTTTTTAGCCTGTATAGCCCAGGCTGGCCTCAAACATAACCCTCCTATCTCAGCCTTCCAACTACTAGGAAAGGATAAGAGTTATATAGGTGAAAACAGAAGGTGTTAAGGTAGGCTGGGTTGCAGTAACAAGTAGGCCAAAACATATGATAAAGTTTATCATTTTAATAAACTTTTAATTTTGAAATAATTTTATATTTATAGAAAAGTTTCAAAGATGACATAGAGAGTTTCCATCTACTTAAGCCACTTTAATAGTGCTAGCATCTTACGTCATTATGGTACGTTTGTGGGTCACTATTAGCTAAACTCTAGATGTTTCTGGAATTTCGCCTTCTTAACAACTTTACATGAATATACTTTTCCTCTTCTAGAACTGACTGCAAGATACCTTATTGAATTTAGTGAAGGTTCTTTATTATTTACTTTTTGGGTGAACAGGATGAGTATTCCTGTACTTAACCCTCCAGGCTCCATGGGGAGGAGTGAGAAAAGAGGCTCTAACACCCTCCCTGCAATGGCCTCAGGGCATTCTGGCCCTTTCCATCCCAGCCATAGCTTCTGCTTCCATTTCACTATTGAAAATTCTTGGAGTTTTTTACCTTCCATGCAACTGTGCTCTGAACATAAAATTCTTGTAAAAAATAAAATCTATAAAAGATCAAAGGAAAGATACCTTGCTTGGGGGAAACGGGAAACAGGGGGATACTTTAACTTGGGCAGGAGTAGGGAGGGTTAAATAAGGGAAATGAGAGGACAGATAAATGATACTTAGATGGTATGAAAAAACAGAGAGAAATTATTAGTTCAAAAGTCCACTGAAAAATATACATATGTATATGTATGTTTATACAAGTGTATATGTATGTATATACAAGTGTATATGTATGTATATACAAGTGTATATGTATGGTTGAAGGCTATACAACAAAAACCATAGTGCCAGGCAGGCAGAACATCCCTTCAAGTTATTGACCAGGGCAGTCCAAGAGACTCCCAGAATGACACAGGCTATTGCCACAGCTCTTGATTGCCTCCCAGAACTTGAAGGTAAGAGCCTATTGCTGAAGATAGGTCACAGTTTGGATACAGGACTTGGAAGAGTGGAGCTGGAACTGACCTGAAAGCCTCCTTCTTGAAGACTAGCTCTCATAGTTCTGGAGGATACTATGCAAGCTGCCAAGGTAGAAAACCAATCAGTCGTCCTACCCAGCTGTAAGTCTAATGACTGGCCCAGTAAACTATCAATATTGATGCAGTAGTGGCACTTTTATCTTGGGGATAATCAATATCGTTCTAATTGGAATTAATGCTGTCCTAGTAAGAGGGAACTTCTGGGTGGTACTCTAAACATAGCCAAACAAACATGGCTGGAGATGTCATAGATCCTTGAGAAAAAGCTACTTTAAAAATATTTCATTTATTATTTTTATTTTTGTAAATGAGTATATTGCCTGCATGTATGTAAGTGCACCCATGTCATACAGTACCCACAGAAGTTGGAGGAGGGCATCAGATTCCCCTGGAACTGGAACATGGATACTGGGAATCAAACTCAGGTCCTCTGCAAGAGCAGCCAGTGCTCTTAACTTCTGAGTCATCTTTCCAACCCTAAGAAAAACCTACTTTTGCCACATCTCTAGACTAACATAATTTCTTACTATATTCTAAATATGTATCCTCATATTTACAGATATACTATCCACCAGTCATCAAATAAGCTTCTTTTTGTAACATAAGAGACAAATACAGATTTCCACAATTGTTCAAATGCAGAGAATATGTGTCTGTGAGACGCTTATCCCTAAGTGACACATCTACAATGCAACATCTTCACCCAAGTCTAAGGGAACATAGCAAAATAGAGGGAAGAGAGAATATGAATTTATCTCTCAACTCTTACCTGTAAAACTTCCTCATGTAACAGATGGTGATTACCACAGAAAGCCACAAATGGTCAAAATGCAGAGATTGAGAAACTGCAGAGTGTGTGTCCCAGTATAGGACTTCCATATTACAACTTTACCATCCAGGGTTCAGGAAGAGGGCACTGGAATACTTTTGGAGCTGGGGGAGCGGGGGGCATACGATGATAAACAGTTTTCCAGGTAGCTGGGTACTTGTTCACATTAACTTATAGCAATGGTGATAACATACACAAGATCCATGCAAACTCAAAGCAGACAAAAACCCAGCTTAGATAATGTATATATGTATATAATTGATCTTTTAAAATTTCATACATTTCCCACTCAAATCCAGACTCCCTCCCCCCATCTCCCCACCAAACCCTATGCACTCTGCCATATGTGCTGAGTCCTATTCATTCAGATGTTTGTACCCAAATGTCCTTTAGTGAAAATACATCCACCGATGTCTAGTCAGCCCATCCAGTGGTTGTATGTAAGTCATACTCTCCCTCACCCAGCAGCAATCAGTCTCAAATAGTTCTCAATCTAGTGCTGGCCTGCCACCTATTTCTCACCTCCCCTTTGGGCCCTTGTTTAATTGAGCTGACATGGGTCCCATGCTCAACACCACCACTGCCACAGGCTCACATGAGCAAGCCTCCAGTGGCCTGGAAGCCTGAGATGCCCAGTACTAGGCAACTTCTACTCTTATGATAAATGCATCTCTCAACTCTCACTGGAGAAGGTTACTTATACAACAGATGATGATGAACACAGAAACCCACAACTGGTCAATGTATAAAGGAAAAGAGGCTGCTGAGTGCTTATCCCTGCAAGGGACACCTATTCCAAACTTCTGACTCCCAAGGCTCAGAGATCATTGTAGCAGAGGGGCAGAAATATTGAAAGAACCAGAGGTAGTGGATGACCACAAGGATATAGAGTTATCCGGACAGCCGGTCAGTTGCACATATGAACTCACAGCAATGGTGACAGTATGCTCATATGCTCAAGTCCCATACAAGTTCAAACCAGTCAAAATCCCAGCATGGACATGGGGAAGTGAGTAAGAAATACCAACCCAACCTAAGGAACTTCTGGCAACAAATGGCTGTTGGGCAGGGGAGAGATAATCCCTTTCAAGAATGGGACCTTTGGTTGGCTAACCAGGCTCCAGTGGATGGACCCACACTGAAGGACATCTGGGGACATAAACCAGACCCCGTAGGCCGTATTCTATATATAATACACTAAATTGGGTGTGAAGCAGTAAGGGGAGGTGTTGATAGAGGAGGGAATCTAAATACCGTCAAATTATATTGTATGAAAATTGCAAAAATTCAATAAAATACAATATATGTATATTTAAAAATACACTTAAAAGTGACCTTGCTTTGAAAGCATATGCAGCCAAAATGTGGGTTGAAACTGTATTCTGTTGCACAGAAGTTGTTTCTAGCTTCAGCTCCTATAGGATAGAAGAATGAATTATGGAGAGAATGCATGTCTATACCACAAGTAGAATGTGGGGATGTATTGGGAGTGCAGGAAATTGCATTAATAAGAGCCAGGAGGAATGGCACCTGCTAATACAGCTATTTTATAAGCAGAAAGGTTACAGACACACAGACAGGAAGGCACAGCTGTTAGGCTCAGCTGCGGGGACCCAACTGCAGGGTTGTGTTGGCTCCAAACCAACCTGTGCTCTTTGCTCTGACATCAAAACCCTTCAGACCAATTGGCTGGTCTGGAGGATGGAGAAGCTACAGAGCTCTCCTGTCTCATCCAATTATTCAAGGGTGTTAGTTACCTTTCTCATCACCTGCCAAAAACAGCTAAAGGGATGAAAGGCTTATTTTGACTCCCAGGTTTAGAGAGATTTAAGTCCATCGTGGTGGGGAAGGCATGGGACGGTAGTACAGGCTGGAGCTTCTCACACTGTGATAACTAGGAAGCAGAGAACTCAGGCCACAATGAGAAGAGGGTATAACCCTCACAGGCCTACCTCTAGTGATATATTTCTACCAGCTAGGACCTACATTCGAAAGGTTCCACAACCTCTCCAAATAGCGCCTCCATCTGGAGACTGAGTGTTCAAACACATGAGCTTGTGGTGATGTTTCAGACCCAGGCCATAACAAAGGGCATTTTTGTAGTTTGCTTGAGATGAAATGCCTTCTTTCTCCCTGAAACAAACAAGTGACGAGAGCAGAGATAAGAGGGACCCTCAGGGTCCCAGTTGATATGATTTTCTTACCAGGCTTGGGGCCGTACCCATTCCCAGAGGGTTCATCACAGCTGGGTAAGATGGGGACCGTGTCTGCCTGTCATCTCCTGCATGATGCTGGTGTCTGTTTATTCCTGGCTGGCTGGAATATAATTGCTCCCCAGGCTGACAGTGACAAATGCTGGTATGGAGAGTATATTCCTCCGAGTGATGGGATGGGCTTATGCTCCTCAGGTGACAGAAACAGGCCCTGTCAGAAAGCGACAGGGGGTTGCGTCTCAGCTTGAGGCTGGCACAAGGAGACTGCCAGGCTGTGGGCTCCAGGCTTCCTTAGAAGCTGAAGATTATCTCTTTAGGGAAACAAGGGGCAACTAGATACATGCCATGGCTTCCTTTTTTTCAGGTCCAATCATCTCTACCTATAGTTTTGCTTTTCACATAAGCAAAACTTATGGTCAACCATGGTCCAAAAATAATATGTGGAAAATTCCCCCCAAATAACAATTCCTTCAAGTGAAGTTGTACAGTGTTCTGAGTAGTGTGATGAAATCTCTTACCCTCTCTATCCTTTCTGGAATGTGACTCATCCCTTTACATGTCCACATGTCCACATGTCCACACTGTATATGCTACCGTTCCTCAATCACTTAGTAACTGTCTGGAAGAACAGACTGACTATCAGGCATTCAGTTTAGTATTTCAGTGCTTATACTCACACAGCCATTGTTTTATCCAGTAATGCTTTTATTCCAAAGCAAAGAGTAGTGAGCTGGAACTTGATTATAACACAGTGTTATAATTGCTTGTTTATTATCATCTCTTGCTTTTGATGTCTTATAGCATCTAATTTATAAAGTAAACTTAGAGATATATAGGAAAACCATAGAATATAAAGAGTTTGGAAGTAAAATAATTTTCAGTTACCTTTGAGAGCCTTGGACTCTGTGTCAGGGAATAACGGTGACGACACAGCCCTAACAGGAAGGTCCCAAGGCACAGTAACAACAACTTGATCTGTTTTGGAGGAATGTGTTACTCTTAGGTATTAACCACCACAATAAAAATAGCTTCATTAGGCTTTTCTTGCTTCAGTTAAAAACTAAAGCGTATCCTTTGGGGAAAACTTAGATCATGAAAAAGAGAAAGTCAAGTTGACTTCAGACGCTTTTAGCCAAGCTAACCCTTTGGGGGCTTTGCTCTATTTCCTTCTGTGAAAGAGTTCGGGTAACCATCAGGCAGATATCCGGCCCCTCTTCCTGTTATGGGCAGACACAGGACTGGGTTTCAAGTATGGGTGTGCAATTAGAAATCAGCCACTATGAGCACTAGTCCTTCAAACACCCCATACCACTGTCTCGTTCCTCTTATGGCCACATGCTCTGAAGGAATTCAAGACTCTTGGGGATAGTAAAGCAACTGACAGAATGAACCAACACTTGGCTACAGACTCTTGTTAAACCATTCATTGAGCAAAACTAGAGAAATATTTCTTGCGTGTGGTCTCAAATGTTACAGTTCTTAGCTGGGTCCAAATAGAACACATCCCATATTCTTGCTGTGGGTATGTGTACATGCATCGAGTAAGAGGGAGTATATCTTAAAATTATTGATTATAACCTGCTGTAATCTCCAACAAGACTTAGGAACATCTCCATGATAGAGATATATTTACTCAGTGACTTGAATGCCTGCATTTTATTCATATATATATATATATACCATGATTTAACAAATCCCCTATTATGGGCATTTAAGTTGCTTCCTATTTAAAAATTTATAAGTGCTTTCGTGATGTACACGTTGATATAGAACTTTTTACATGTGTTGAACTATTTCCTTGGGGCATCTACCTAGAAGCTGAATCATTTCATTACATTGTATTGAGGTTTGCTCCTCAAAGGAAAGTCCTTTTGGGAAGAAGTGTTGCTTTATAACTCAGGAGTATATGAAAGATCTAATTTTCAAAAACTGTCAAGTGAGTAATAATCTGTTAAAT
The DNA here is from genome assembly GCF_000622305.1 of Nannospalax galili. Taxonomy (NCBI): domain Eukaryota; kingdom Metazoa; phylum Chordata; class Mammalia; order Rodentia; family Spalacidae; genus Nannospalax; species Nannospalax galili. The sequence continues at coordinate 1,357,414 of NW_008353921.1, read as the reverse complement.
GATAAATAATGTCTCATTAAACATGTTGCTCTTCATTAATGGATAATTTGGGGCAACTTTATAATTCTTAGGCCTGAATATTGCTAATTGCCTCATCTTTGTTCATTTTCTTCTACTGGGAGTTTTTATATTCCCTATTATTCTGTAAGAGTCCTTTTCTAGTTTGTTTCTGTTGCTTTGATAAAATACTGACCAAAACCAACTTGGGGAGGAAAGCATTTATGGCATCTTATACTTCCATGTCACAATTCATCACTGAGAGAACTCAAGGCAGGAACTCAAGGCAGGAATCTAGAGACAGAAAATGAAGAAGAATGATGCTGACTGGCCTGCTCCCTGGCTCATGTAGAACCAGCGTTTTTATATAAACCAGGCCTACCTGCTCAGGGATGGCGCTGCTCACAGTGGACTGAGTCCTCCCAGTCCAATCAACAGTAAAGATAATTTTCACAGACATGGCCACAAGCCGATCTGATCTGGGAAATTCTACAATTTCTCAGATAACTCTGGGCTCTGTGAGGTTGGCAGCTAAGATTAACTAGAATAAGACTATTGCATGTTAAGGATAATATTTGTTAGTATGTTTTATGTAGTTTTAATATGTTCTTCCTAGTCTTTCTGTAGAGAAGTTTTCAATTTTTATTTCAAGCTTTCTTCATGAACATAATCTTCAATTTTTTATATCTTTTGTGTTATTTTTTTTCTCTTTCCTTTATGTCTTTAATCCCTCTATAATTACTCACAGACATGTGTGAAGACACAGCTGTGTAAAGGTGATATAATTACCTGGCTTTAATCTATGTTAAAGGCCAGGAAGAGAAGAACAAAGCATAACGAATGCACTAAAAGTAGTTCAGGCTGGCTGGCCTACAGCCCTGGAGGAAGGCATCTAGCCCTGAAGCTGAGGGGTGGTCAGAGCCAGGTGATGAGAGTGATGGTTCCAGTGGAGAACATGCTGAGTCTCAGGGACCTGGGGGATATCCACATTGGTTGGTGGGGGGCTCAAGTGTAGGATGAATTTTTGTACTTAAACCTGGATCTTTCTATAGAATCAAGATCAATGATTACAAGTGTTCAGGAATATTTCTACCTAAGAAAGCTTACATTAGTTCTATTCACAATGGCCCCAAACTTAGAACAACCAAATGGCGGTCCAAGGGGAAACAGAGTGAGTTAAACTCTACACATGGAATACTATTTAGCAACAGAAAGAAACTGTTGGTATGCTCTGTGACGTGGATTAACTTTCGAACCTGTATATTGAACAAACCAAGTAAACACAAAAGAGTGCACATGGTGTGAATCTATTTGTATGGCATTCTGGAAGAAGCGAAAGTACTTGAATGCTGATAAAGGTCAGAACAGTGGCTACCTGTAGGGGGTGTGGTGTTACCTGGTACAATGGATGAGATAACTCTGGAGGGCTAGAAATAAGCATTCTCTGTGTTAACCTGGGTAGCAAGTAAGTAGATGGACACAGATACCGAAATTTATCAATGTGCATGTTTAAGATTTCTATGTTTTATGCATTTAAAATAACTTTTAGGAGAAAAAAAGTCCTAATTGTAGATGAAAAATGTGCATTTTTGCTTTCCAGATGAAGTAGCTGAATCTAAGATATGGGATATGATTTGTTCTGAGTTGACATTTCAGGCCAGAGCTGCCTGGTTCCTAGACTGCAGCCAAGTGGTGACAGAATAGTGAGTCTCTTCACTGACACAGGCTGGAGGCACAAGCTCTGGTGCCATCCTTGAGAGGCACAGGGGCAGACACAGATAATCTCATGAGAGAAGTCAGTTATGCCACAACCCCAACATTATATGCACCCGTCCTTTGTGCTTTCCTGCTCTTTGGAGATCACACCAGCATGAACTGGCAGCCTCTGTGACTTACTGGGAGCCAGGAGGAGAGTTTTCCTGAGAGGTTCACTCCATTTAGTTTGGTAAAAGCAAGCAGCAGGATGAAACCACGTGACCAGAATCCAAACTACACACCTGAGTCCAGGAGAAACTGGGAATGGGAAATATTAAGCAGCGGTGTGTAGTTCCAGGACTGGAGAAGCACTGCCAGATTCTAAATATACTCTAGAGAACTCATACCTGGCTCCCTTGGCACACACCTGCTGGATCATTCTTGCCAGTGTTTTTTTTTTTGCATGGATGTATCCCTTTGCATACATGGTACAGTGACAGTGAGCCCAAGACAGCAAGCGTCATTGATATTAAATATTCATTGTTGACATGTGTCATTCAACAGGAGACAGTCCAAATCCGTCTGCCTGCTGCTGTCTGGGATCCTAGCCTAGCTTCCAGCCCCTGGACCCCTGCCCTTTGCAAGGACTTCAGGATGCGGAAAGTGGCTGCAGGCCTACACCCTCCTCTTGGGCTAGTTGGAGGAGCCAGTATCTCCTTATGAAACTCTTAGGAAACAGGCAGGCATGTTTACTGACTCAAGAGCAGTTCATCTCTAAGGTTCCATTTCTGAAGGAGAAAAAGCAATTGTTATAGTCCTTAAATGAAGGCAAAAGCAGACCTCATTTGAGGCGATTGCTGTGTCTCAGGGACCAGCAGCATTTACTGCCAGCCACAGGTTAACCCCAGGGCGCTGGTGCCAATTCAGAAGCCTTGTAGACCTTTCGTTCCCTGGGAGGAAATTGCTTACAGATGTGAAGAGTCATTAGAGTCTGGGGGTGGAGAGTAGGCAAGGTGGTGGGCCTGCATCTGCTCCTACTGAGAAGGAAGCCAGGAAAGATATTTCACTAAAACCCTTGGGATTCCAGTTAGACACTTTGAAGCACTTTTTTGGTTCTTTGGTGGAGACAACATTGTGCTGAGAGTACCCTGGCTGGTGTATGCTTAATGTCAGAGCCATGGACTCTGCGCTGTGAAAGCCACAGTCTATGGAGGGATACAGAATGTCTGTGCTGGATAGCTTTACTGCCAACTTGACATACCTGGGTTGAGGGAGCCTCAATTGGTGAATTGCCTCCATCGGACTGGCCTGTGGCCATGTCTATGGGGGAATTTTTTTGATTATTGAGTGATGTAGGAAGGCCCAGCTCACTGTGGGTGGTGCCATTCCTGGGCAGGTGGGCTTCTATTGCTAAGAAAGCAGGCTGAGCACAGGCCAGGGGAGCAAGCCAGTAAGCAGCATTCCTCTATGGTCTGTGTTCCAGTTCCTGCCTCCAGGTTCCTGTCCTGAGTTCCTGTCCTTGGGCTCCCTGATGAACTGTGACCCAGGAGATACAAGATAAAATAAATCCTTTCCTCCCCAAGTTGGTAGTGCTCAGAGTGTTTTGTCACAGCAATGGAGAAACAAACCAGAACAATATCCTTAGATACTTGTGGGGTAATCCAGATAGACTGTAACAAAGGCTGAAATGCCCCATCTCAGATTCCAAGCTACCTGTAGATGGTGTGATCAATGGGTTATCAACAGCAGCCCAATGAAGATCCCAACTACACATGTAGGTAATGATATCAACTGGAGGTAATGCTATACTCCAGGGGACTTTAGCAGAGTCCAGAGACATTCTGATCACAACTGGGGAATGGTATTACCACTAACCAAGAAGTTGAGGACAGAGATGCTTTAAAATAACCAATAACAAGGCCTGAGGAGATCTCAGTAAAGTGCTTGCTGGGCCAACAAGAGAATATGAGTTCGATACCCAGAAACCACATAAAAATGCTGTACGTGGTAGTACATGCTTATAATTGCAGCGCTGCCCAATCGGAGACAGTTAGTTCCCTCAGGCTCACTGACTAATCAAACTAACTGACTCAGTGACCTCCAGGATAATAAGAAACCGTCGTCTCAAAACAAGAACAACCCAACACGGAAGGCTTCAGAGGAATGACATCAGAGATTGGCCTCTAAATACACGTTACACAAATGACCACATACACTCCAAGATAAACAAAATAAACAGGGGAGTGTATAGTCCTAATTGTTCATAGCACTGAGGCCTAGAAACATGGTTCTAAGGGAACGAAGAAACAAGGAGGCGGTTGCTGGAACTCTGGACTCTTCTGGCCCCTAAACTTGTGCCAGTACCTTCTAGTGACTGAGCCCAACTTGAAAGCAGAGCCTGGGAGGTCGGTGAGGAGGCGGCCTGCCGAAGTCAGCTTTCCCAGCGTTGGGATCTGGTGCCCTTCCAAGGTGAAAGGATCAAGTGGAACCGCAGTTCCCGGTGAGCCCTGCAGCTGCTGAGACAGCAGGGCAGGTGCTTGGTGGCCCTGGGCTGCGCTCTGTGTCATCTTTGCTTGCTGTTCTTTTAATGTGGGCTGTCAGAATGAGGGCAGACCATGAAGGTGGAAGCTGGAAGGAGGGAGGAAGAGAGGGAGAGAGGAAGGGAGGGAGAGAGGAAGGGAAAGAGGGAGGGAGGGAAAGAGAATATGAATATGCAGGATGCTAAGAGAAAGCTCTGCCCGTGATACTGTTGAAATGTAGATTTTCAGACAGCTCATATAAACTTCTCACCTCCCACCCTGCTTGGCTGAGAAAGAATTAAGGAGCTACAACATTGTTTTTTCCTAGCACAATGAACTTTAAAAATGGAATTGCTGTGCACAGCAATCATGATATTCAGTAAACAGGCTAAGAACAATCAAGTTCTGGTTGTTTCAGTTTTGACATTTCTTTGTGTACAGAAGAGCATCAGCATAGATGTTTGGAGATCGTGTTGTTCTTACTTTTAGAGCCCAGGGTCTTTTTAGGGACCAAAGAACATCGGCCCAGTCCCTCTGGTCTGTAGGTGACATTGCATTCTGTTCATGGTCACCTACTGTCCCTCCTTTGATAATATCAGAAATTAAGAATACATTGAAATAAATAAAGTAACCGAAAACAAAAAATAATGTCATGGAAAGCAAGGAAACACAGGGTTGTTGGTTCCCTTGTGTGTAGCAGGCCCTGTCCTAGAGTTTTATAACAGTTATTTCTGTTGCCAGAACTAGTAATGTCTTCTGATTACCCCTGCTTGCCTGTAGTTGTCATCTCTGAGGTCACAAAAGAAAGGATGGGAGTACCAGGCATGGTAGTGCATGCCTTTAATCCCAGCATTCAGGAGGCAGAGGTAGGTGGATCTCTGAGAGTTCCAGGCAAGTGTGATCTACATAGTGAAACCCTGTCTCAAATAAAACAAAAACAAACAAACAAAAGGGTGGGAAAGTACTCCAGACAGGTTCTGAGAGGACTCACCTAGCTGATAGCACCACTTCTAGTTTTGTTCTGTTGCTGTGACAGAACTCCCTGACCAAAGGCAACTTGGGGGGAAAAGGTTTCTTTGACTTAAACTTCCAGTTCGAAATTCATCATTGAAGAAAGTCAGGGCAGGAACCATGTAGGAATGCTGCTTGCTGGCCTAATCTCTGAACTACTCACAAGGTCATGCTTAGCTAGATTTCCTATACAACCCAGGCTCACTTGCCTAGGGATGGAGCCTCTCACAGTGGCCTTGGCCCTCATGAATCAATTGATAATATCAATGGTCAGAATGAGGGCAAGCTATGAAAGCGGAAACTTCAAGACAATCATCTGCAGACTTACCCATGCACTAATCTGATCTAGGCAGTTTGTCAGCTGAGACTTCTTCTCTGACGACTGACTGTACCAAGCTGACAATTTAAACAGCACAAAGCTACTCATACTACATCAAGCATTACGCCTGGCTCTAGGGCAGAATCTTAGAAAGATTTATGCAGATGAGGTCCTCCTCTACACTTCCACAGTGCTGCTAGTCTCCCTTAGCATCTTCCAGCCCATCAGCGTAATCATCTACTATTCATAATACACTGTGAGCACATTATTAGGATAATGGAATGATGGCACAGGAGCATCGGACCTTTGGTCTCATTTTGTGATGTTTGTCCTCAGAATTCATGTAGCATGTTTATGCAGTCACAAAGTGCACTATCCAGGAGGCAGGTAAAAGCTACTGTCTTGGGCAAAGTGCTCTCAGAGCCTTCCCTCTGAAGATTCTGGTTAGAGTTTGTGGTGGTTTGAATAAGTGTCCCCATAAGCTCCAAGTATTTGAACACTTTGGTCCCCAGTTAGTGGCGCAGTTTGAGGAACGTCATGGAACCTTTAAAAGATGTGGCCGTGCTGGAGGAAGCACATCACTTGGGGCAGGCTTTGAGAGTTCTTAAGCCTTGCCAGATTTCCAGGCTTTCTCTGTTTCCTGTGCCTGCTTGAAGATGTGAGCACTCGACTTTCTGCTCTGGTCACCTCCTGTCACCATACCTCCTCCTGGAACCGTAAGCCAAATAAACTCTTTTCTTCTATGAGTTGGTCATGGAGTTTTATCACAGCAAGAGAAAAGTAGCTAATACAGAGTCTCTCAGGGACACTGAATCCCAAAATGACATGAATCCCAAAGATCCTATTTCTGGCCAACTGACTCTGAATCAGCCACAAGCTAGAACCGAGGCACATTTTATGGTAAATGAATATAGCTATGTTATAGGCAGTTACATCAAGGAAAAATTCAGAAGCATAGCAACTCCTGGCAAGCACTAATAAAGGTCCCTCAGTCTGTGAGGATGCTTGAACCTCAATGTTTTAAATTACATTTATTATTTCCTTGTGTGTATGTGGGGTTCAGTGGGGAGTGGAGTGTGATGGATGGGTGGATGCAGGTATGTCACAGCACATGTACATGGGTTAAAGGGCAACTTTCAGGTGGGAGTTGACCCTTTTCTTCTTCAGTGTAGGTCTAGGGGATCAGACTCAGCTATCAGTCTGGGCAGCAAATACTTTACCCTCTAAGACATCTCACCAATTTGAGAATTTGCTGAGTGAATTGTTGCCTAGACTATATTTTCTTGCCACCCTTGAATCTAAGGAATTCGTCCCACCTGCTCTCCTTATGCCATGTGAGCCCACTTTTATTTTATTCTAGATCTGCCATGTCCAAAAGTGGACCCCTTAGCCATCTTTCAATTAAATGTGTGATTCACCTGAGAGAGAATCTGTATTAGTAACGCTAAATGTGTTGGCCACAGGAAAGGTCTCCTGGGTCAAATGAAGGCCTGACTCAGTCTTCTGAGCGTAGTTGCATAAGCATTTCTGAATTAGGAACTGATCCAGGTAGAAGAAACAAAGATGAGGATGGAATTTCCAGTTCTTCCTGAACCACCTCTGCCATTTGCTTGCCTGCTTTGTTTGTGTTTTCATGATTTTATACAACCTCAAACTGCTACTCAAAATGCTCTTCTATGCCCTGGCCATTGACTGGGTATCATGAGAAATGGACTTATGACCTAGATTACTTACATCATCAGAGGGGTGGAGACTGTCAGGGAATGGTATACCCCTACTAACTCTGGCTCTGAAACCTCCGTGTAATCTTGTGGTCTATTTTGTCGGGTCTTCTTTTTAGAACAAAGGGTAGGGGCAGAGTGCCCATGCTTGCATTCCAAACAAAGCAGTACAGATCAGAGGTGGGCGTTTACTACAGAGCAGAGACTGCTTGTTCCTTCTTGGCTCCATTTACCTTCAGTGGCTTTGACAAAACGCTCTGACCAACACCAACTTGGGGAGGAAAGCATTTATTTGGTTTACATCTCTCAGGTCACAGTTTATCACTGAGGGAGCCCAAGGTAGGAACTCAGGGCAGGAACCTGGAGGCAGGAGCTGAAGCACAGGCCATGGAGGAACCCTGGTTACTGGCTGGCTTACTCCCCTGGCCAGTGCTCAAACTGTTTTCTTAAACAAAACAGGACCACCCACAGTGGGCTGGGGAACCCCCCCCCACACACACATCATTCAACAATCAAGAAAATGTCCCACAGACATGGCCACAGGCGTGTCCAATGGGGGAAATTCCCCAACTGATGCTCCCTCTACCCAGGTGTGTCAACTTGGCCACTAAAGCAGCCAGCACACTGCTGTTGTCATTGTATCTAACTGCTATGCAGGAGGCACTCAGCATCCATTTGAATCAGTGGGTGAATGAAATGGTAAGTGTTTTCTAGAGTGAACTCACAGTAAGCAGTGAAAGCCTGTATTCAAGACCAAATGGGCTTTCCATGTAGGAGCTGAGCTCCACTGACCTTCCTGTCTGCCTTCTATACTCACAGGATGCTGGTCTCCCAGCTGAAGAAAGTATCCTCCACAGCAGGAGTGCAGGGGAGACAGAGACACATGCCATCCTTAGATGTGAAACAAGCTAGTGGTCTCAGACTCTGACAGATATATCTGTTTTTGAATGAAGACACACCATCTGTGGTTCCTGTCCCTAAGCATTAGCCTCTGTTCATTCCACCGCCAAGTTAAGGATGAACTGATTAAGCAGTGATGTTTACTGAGCTTCTTTAACCACAGCACGCAGCGCGTGTAGGTGCCAGTGGCTGCGCCTCTTTATCTTCACAGAAGCCTGTATGAAGACAAGAGTCATGCAGTGCCATGTTCTGATGTGAGAAAAATCTTTGGGTCTAATCTCTATCTTCTGAACTGTGAGGACTTTTGAGAGTGACTTTGTATCTCTGGTCTTCAGTTTCTTCATCTATAAAATAGCAACTTATCCCCCACCCCCTCCTAAATATGGATCTGATACATAAAACTTCTAACAAGGGTTGGGGAGATGGCCACTCATGCAGAAGGACCTGAGTTTGAACCCCCATCATCCACATTAAAAGCCAAGAGGTGTTGCAAGTACCTATATCCCATGTCCCTGGAACTTACTGACCAGCCAGGCTAGCTGAATTGGTGAGCTCCCAGTTCAGTGAGGGACCGTCTCAAAGAATAAGATGGCATGTGATGGGGGAAAACACCCAACTTTGACCTCTGGCCTCCACACTTACCCATACACATGTGCAAGCATACTCACATGCACAGAGTCGCATGCTCGTGCACACACACACACACACACACACACACACACACACACACATTCTTGCAGTGTAATGATAGTCCTGGATCCAGAAAGGCACAGGCAGAACCACCACATCCACTTACCAGATGGATGTTGTGACGGTTTGAATGAGGTGCCCCTATAGGTGCAAGGTACCTGACCTGAGTTGGTACTGCTGTTTGAGGAGGCTTAGCAGGTGTGGTCTCATTGGGGATGGCTTTGAGAGTTCATAGCCTAGTCCCATTTCCAGTTTCTCTCTTTGCTTCCTGTGCCTGCGTGAATATGTGAGCTTTCAGCTTCCTGCTCCGACTGCCTCCTGCTATGTTACCTTCGCCATGATGGACTCTTATCCCTCTGGAACCATAAGCTCAGTAAACTTCTATAAGTTACCTTGGTCACAGTATAACTAATATGGAGGTAAAGGACGTTGCTCAGCTCCCAGCCTTAAGCTTTCCATCTGTCTGAAATGACCACTCTGGTGGTTCATGAACTTTTCATGAGATTTGTGTGGCATACAAAGAATGAGGAGGAAAATGAAGAATTCTGCGATAGACTGAGACATGACCCACTTTCAGTCCCAGGGGAGGATCCTGGGCCTCAGTGACTTGGTTTAATTGTTGGAGGCTTGATGCTTTAGGAGCATACTCAGAAGAAGAGAGAGGCCTCATATATCAAAAGCACAGTGTGCCTTTTGTGACTTGAGTTCCTTGGATCCCCGCCTGAGAGGACTGTGTGAACCAACCCAGAGAAAAAGATGAAAATGTAGTTTTTGCTGCTTAATATATGTGAGATTTAAGAGAGTCATCTTCCTTCCCAGGACCTCAATTTCATCTTCTTATCTTCTTTCTGGTCTTTGAAAAAAGTTACCATCTTAGGAAGACTTTATATTAAGCTGCTTTCTTATGATAACAGAAAAATAATATCTCGGCTTACACAGCAAACCTTTTTTCTTGTTCAAATCCCCCGTACATGTGGGCTTCCTGGAGGCAGTGGCTATGCAGAAAGCATCTCTTATTGCAGGAACCAGGTGGAAGGACCAGCTCTTGGATGGGATATTGGAGTTTCATAATGGGAGGAAGAAGCATGAGTCTGTGATAAATACAAATGCATTCCTGCTGGATGTAGTGTATGCCAAAGTTCCTTATATTCTGTTGATCAAACCGAGTCATGTGGTGAGCCTCCTGCCCTGAGCGGTAGCCAGGAGAGAGGGTCAAGTATAATTCCAAGTCACATGGCAGTGACAAAGCCTGGTGACAGAAATAATGGATGTTGAATGACAACATAGCCTACTGACTGTGTTAATAAATGATGCAACACTAACACTGTCTACCTGGGCCGTGGTTTAGTTTTTCTCCATTGTACCTACCGTGCTATATCATTATTGAATATAATTTACCTAATTGGCTTTTCAGTTGTATATCTGCCTGCATCTGCAAACGCTAGAATGTCAGTTCTGTGAGGACAGAAACATTTGCCTGTGTCCACAGGGATATCCTCCATACCTGGGACAGTAGTATAAATACATTAAATTGATTATTTAACCAAGCTGTTATGCAAAGATAAGCATACATGATGTATCAAGCACTTCTCTGAGCATCAAGCCCTTCATTTCAGGCCAAGAACTGCACCCCTGTTAGATTTCTATCTCTCTCCAGGTATCTGGCAGCAATGCTCTAAATTTTTCTTAAGGTCCCATTGGAGAGCTCACCTGTCAGTCATCTTCTACATTCTTATATACAGACAGCAATTCTCCTTTCTCTGTAGATGAAATATTAAGACAAGTTACTGGGACATGCAACTTCTATTTAAGACACAGTACTTTCTTAAAAACTTCTGTAGAAATCAAGTACCCAGTGTTAACAAAAGTTGCCTTAGGGGATTCACTTTTTCTAAAGTGGTGAGGTCAGTTTCATGAAATATAAAATTAATAGTAATCCTAAATGACTAAGTCTTTTTAAAATCGCCTTTTACATACTTCAATTCCATTTCCATCATTCAATCTATTTTTAATTTTGTCCCTTTCGTTGACAATTGAGCACACATTTGACTAGCTTAAGTTCGGTAAGCATCCAATCAAGGCTAAAATTTTACTATTTTCAACCATGCCTGGTGATTCTCATCATTGCTTTAGGTTTACAGTCCTGTGCTTCTCATCACAAATGTGTTGCTTCCATGATTTCATTTCGATATTCTAATTTGCAGAATGATAATGAACGACAGCACGAAAACTTTCAAATATTAATTCCAACCTATTTCCCAAGCAGCCACCAAGTGGCTGTCATTCTAGAAGTTGGCAGGGACCCTGTGGGGCTCAAGGGGACAACCTCCACACCTTCTCCAATTTGGCAGGCCCTCTGGGGAGAGCTCTGCATTAACAACTTTGTGTAGAGGGATGATGACACAATGTTTAAGTGACCCCAGGAGGAAGTTGCCATCATGATACCTGTTTTTCTTTCTTTTTAAAACTCTACTGAAACACAGAGCTAAAGTTTTGCAGAGAAAATGTTAAGACATCTGAATAATATAGCAGATAGAGAAGAGTGTCAAATTGAACAAACAGAATTTGAGGACTGCATGCATGTGATTATGGGTTCTTTTCCCGTCTAAAATGATTTTAGTTCTAAATTCCCAGTATTTGGGGGGTTCTGTCCTGCCTTCCTTTATTTTTTGACACAGTCTCAATATATAGCCCAAGTTAGCCTCACACTTACATTCCTCCAGTTCAGGCTCCTAAGTGTTGGTGTCACTGCATGTTCCACCGTGTCAGGCTTCACAAGGTTTTTCTTGGCTTAAATAAAGTAGCTTTATGATCAAGAAATGCCTAGACTTTCTCCTCTTACCGCTTTACCTGGCGCGCACGTGTGTGTGTGTGTGTGTGTGTGTGTGTGTGTGTGTGTGTATTAGTCACTTTTCTCTTGCTGTGCGAGAAATACTGACCCAAGAAGTTCATAGAAGGAAGAGTTTATTTGAGCTTGTGGTTCCAGGGGAACTACAGTCCATCGTGACAGGGAGGCATGGTGGCTAGAGGTGGCTGGACCAGGAGCAGCAGAAGCTAAGCTCTCACATCATCACGCAGAAGCTAAGCTCTCACATGTGCCTGGAGACCTGGCAAGGCTTAAGGACTCTCTAAGCCCACCCTAGTGACATGCTTCCTCCAGGATAGTCACACCTTCTAAAACCTCCCAAAACAGCACCATCATCTGGGGACAGACTGTCCAAATACTTGGAGCCTATGGGGGATATTTTCATTCAAACAATCACATTCCAACCCCTGGCCTCCACAGGCTCATGACCATATTAAATGCAAAGCAAATACTTGGAGCCTATGGGGGACATTTTCATTCAAACAATCACATTCCAACCCCTGGCCTCCATAGGCTCATGACCATATTAAATGCAAAGGCATTTAGTCCAGCTTTAAAAGTCTCCATAGTCTTTATCAGTCTCAATACTATTTTAAAAGCCCACAGTCCAGTCTTTTCTGAGACTCAGGTAAATATCTTAACTGTAAGCTTCTATTAAATCAAAAGACAAATTACATACTCCCAACATACAGTTGAACCAAATACACATTACCATTCCAAAAGGGAGGAATAAAAGCATAGTAAGGAAGTACCAGACCAAAAATCAGCAGGACAAACACCAAATCCAGTGGCTCCACGTCCAGCTTGTGGGACTTTACTTCCAAAGGGCTTAGATGGCTCAGCCTCTCTAGCTTTGCGGCATGCAGCACACATCTCTCTCTTGTGCTGGTACCACTCCCTGTATGCAGGTCTTCTTGGCAGATGCCTCACAGCTCTGGCATCACAAACTTCTTGGGGTCTCCATTGCCAACCAGGCTTCACCTTCACAGCTGCACTCAATGGCCTATCAGGGCCTTCTCTAGGCAGGGGAATCCCTGCTTTATGCTGCCTCACCTCTGAGGCTCTCTGAAACCTCCGAGGAAGAATTGATGACCCGTTTACTCTTCTATCTTTCATGCCTCTAAAGCCAGCACCAGGTGAATGACACTGCCAAGTTTGACTGCAAGTTTGGGGTGGACTCCAGCCTGCTTTGTCCATTTTAGAAGCTTTTCCCTTCCATGGCCCCTGCAGCATTTTCCTTTCACAAACTTTAGAAGCTTTTCTCTTCAGTGGCCCCTGCAGCATTTTCCTTTTACAAGTTGGAGGCTTAACTGAGTGTGGTCTTGCCCTGGAGGCACTCTCTCCATTGTTTAAGTTTGACTCTCTAGGCCCCTCCTTAATCACTTTAATCTCCTTAATCACTTTAATCTCCTAGTACTCTTTTTCAATCCAAACTGTATTTCTTTCTGCCCCATTTGCTCTTTTTCACTGTAGAGCAGCATAATATTCACCATTAATAGCCACACCAGCATTTCTACATTAGGCTGTCTTGAAATTTCTTCAGCCAGAGAAATTAGTCCATTGCTTTTCAACTTAGCCTCAGGCAAGCTTTTAGGTTGAGGGCAGACTCCAGCCAGACTCTTTGCCAAAATATCCCAAGTGCTGCGTAAGTCCTTATTTGCCTCTGGAACTACATTTTTCTCAGCACCACTTTCTTCCAGGTGTTTACTAGAACGGCCCGTTAAGCTTGGCTTACAGCAGTCAACCACTTTTCTAGCCCAACCTTCCAAAGTCTTCCACATTTCTTCAAAACCCCACATGGTCAGGTTTTTCACAGCCAACAGCCCACTCTCTTGTATCAGCTAACTGTATTAGTGACTTTTCTATTGCTGTGATAGAAACACTGACCCAAGCAATTTATAGAAGGAAGAGTTTATTTGAGCTTATGGTTCCAGGGGAATTACAGTCCATCATGGTTGGGAGGCATGGTGGCTGGAGGTGGCTGGACCAGGAGCAGCAGAAGCTAAGCTCTCACATCATCACACAGGCACAGGAAACAAGAGAGTGACTGGAGATCCAGCAAGGCTTAAGGACTCTCTAAGCTCACCCCCAGTGACATGCTTCCTCCAGGATAGCCACACCTTCTAAAACCTCCCAAAACAGCACCATCACCTGGGGACAGACTGTCCAAATACTTGGAGCCTATGGGGGACATTTTCATTCAAACCATCACAGTGTGTGTGTGTGTATGCGTGTGTGTGGATGTGTGTGTGTGTGTATGCTTTTTGAGATAGGGTCTACTTGTAGCCACAGGTGGCCTGGAATTCATTATGTAGTCCAGGCTAGCCTTGATCTCACAGAGATCTGCTTGCCTCTGCCTCCACAAGTACTGAGATGAAAGGCTTGTGCCATCACACCTGGTCCACCATCTCCCATGGCTCTTGCTGACATATTCAGTTGTGCTGCTTAGTGAGAAGCCATAACCTCCTCCTAGATGCTGCCCTCTCTTAAATCCAAGTCCAAGTCCAGTTATTGTGCCTGAGAGGAGTGTGCTGTATCCACGGCTTCCCTCCATCCTCTATCTCTATGGCTGCTTGGTGGGAGTCAGACCTGTACTGGAGCATCATAGCTGGAGACTGCCTTCATCTTTTAGATCTTAACCCTGTCCTGGCTGCCAGGAGGTTCTATGGACTTCTATCTGGTCACTGGCCACTTCATCCTTCCATTGGAATACTATGGGTCAGAAGGGGAGAGTGAATGTATGAGGAAAGAGAAGATAAAATATTAGTGGAAAGGTAAAAAGGAGGCTGGGGCAGGGGAGAGGGAGAAACACACTAACAAAGTATGAGAAAGAAAATTCAGGTAAGGTAAAGCCATGTGAGAACGAAGTAAAAAGGGACACAAGAAAGTACAAGTGTGTGACAAAGAAAGAAAATGTGTGGAGAGGGGAATGAGATAAAGGCAATAGCTTGTATGAGACAGAAAGGAAAAATGGCACAGAGAAAGTAAAAAAAAAATGTGAGCAGGAAAATAAAGGTGAGTGGCTGGAGTGTGGTTAAGAGAAGGTCTCTGTGTCGGAGATATGTCAGTGTGTGGAAGAGAGGAAAGGGAGATGGAGGGGTGAGAGAGAAAAGGCTTAATGTAGGAGTGAAAACTGGTGGGAAAGAGAGAGAATGAATGTGAAGGGTTGAGAGATGCCATAGTTGTAACAAAGAGGGAGAGGAAGGATGGGCTTCACATCCAGGAGCACCCTGCCTGGAGTCCTCGCCACAGCATCTTGCAAGCTGAAATGGCCCCTTCAGTTTAGTTTCTTTCTTTTCCTCAGGCCTCTGTTCTGCACAACAGGAGACCTGACTCATAGCATCAGGAGCAGGATACCTGGGCAGAGGGAGCTCTGTGCAGTTGAGCCTCTGCTGAAAAAGACATCTTGGCATGTCAGATTGAATACCTCCACACCTCATGACTACGGTTGGAGTGGGGGACGCCGATCAGAGATGAATCATTTCATGGTACTTGTCCCCACTCCAAGGACCTTTTAAAACCCCCTGTCAATACCCTAGTGCCTAAGGAATTCATGCAGGGTGTCGGGTGTTGGAGGACTGCCAAGGGCAGCTTATCTTGGAGATAAACTGGGATGGCTCCTAGCAGACCAAGTCTGAATGCCCATCTGCCTTTACTAAACAGGAGGCACAGATTCATTTTCTCTTGAGCTGCCACCTCATAGTTAAGCTTCATGTGTAGACAGAACTGATACAATGCTAGGAGAGAGTTCAGTGGTAGAGCTCTTGCTTGGCATGCAGGTCATCCTCATCAGTACAAATGAAACAAAAAACCTGATGCATGAGGCATGAGCATGACCAAACAGACCCTGATGTGGGCATAGAGGTAAAAATATACATGTGAAAAGCTCGCCTCTCTACACCTTATCTTCCTTCTTTTGGTTCCCTTGCTATCGATTAGCTTCTGACTGCAGGTGGGATGTAAGGGCAACTCATTATTCTTTGGGGACAAGAACAAATATAAATGTCAAAGCAAAAGTGCAATATTTAAACATACATCACAAAAAGACACCATGTCAAACTGGATTCATTAATGAATGCCCAAATAGAATGCACTGCATCAATCTAATGAATTACTGTTTTTGTGAAGAAAAGTAATATTCAGTGTTTCAGGCTATGCCAGACCTTGAGATTACATTTTTAAAGATCTGGATTGGGGGCTAGAGAGATGGCTCAGTGGTTAAGAGCACTGACCGCTCTTGCAGAGGAGCTGGGTTTGATTCCCAGCACCCAAATGATGGCTATGAACCTGCCTTAACTCCAGTTCCAGGGGAATCCGAAGCCCTCTTCTGACCTCCATGGCCTTGCACGACCCGGGTGCACTCACACACAAGCAGGCAATACACTCATACACATAAAATAAAAATAATAAATAAGAAATATTAAAAGTCTGGATTGAATAAAAATGACTATAAAAGTTTATGGTCTTCCACACAGGGTTTATGTGAGTTAAATGGTATGGGATGGTTGTGTTGGTGGTGTGTGTGTGTGTGGTATATGTGTGTTTATGGGAAGAGTATGTGAGTGTGTGTAGTTTGTGTGTGATTGTGTGTGGTGTGTTTGAGTGTGTGTGGTATGTGTTTATGAGAGGATGTGAATGTGTGTGTATGTGTGATTTATCATTGACTTTTGCATACATGACCCTCAATTCCTCTCCTAGCCAATAGGGCCCCAATAATATTTTAGTATCCTTGAAGCGGGGTCAAAAACCATGAAATGTCCCATCTCTAAATCATATTCCCCACTCTATCCCGAAATCATGAACTATGGAGATTTTCCCTCAGATCTGTGAGGGAAAATCACTAGCAGTATCACCACTCAGATACTTTATATGATCCATTTCAAATACTATTAAAGAATTCTCCCAGGGTCTCGTTTACTTATTTGACTAAGAATTTGAAAATAGTTACTGTATGGCACTGGATGCCAGACATAGGGAAAGCAAAAGTAATTGTTATATGTCCTCTGTTTTTAGGGTGTGTACTCACTAGTGATGGCTTCTGGAGTGTTACAAGATTATTCTCATAATACTTATATAACCCTTGATTTCTACAAAAGCCAATGGGGAGTTCTGCATTTTGTATTTCCACTCTTAGTTCCTGTCATTCCTACAGAGATGAATGAATGGGAAGAAATATCTTACTACAGATGATACTTGTTACAGTCTGTTGATTCCCTCTGGACCACCTCAGACTCTGCCTTTTGCCAGAACAGAAAAGAAGCCATTACTCCAAGTTTACATCAATTACTCCTTGTTCTAACATTAGATATGGACTCTCAACATGCATCGAATGTCCTTGTCAGCATTCATAACCCATCTCTATATTTTCAAATGAGGATATGGTTTCCTCTTCGTTTAAAATTAAAACATTTTCTACAGGATACAGAGAAAGTTTTAAAGAAGCAAAACTAACAATATCACCACTCAGAAATAAATTAATGGTCAATTTAATCACATTAATGATCAATGATCATTTAATGCCTAATCCTCAAATGGAAGTTATTTTAATGATTTCCCCCAAAACTTCACTACTGTTAAGTGTCTGAATGAGAACAAGAAACATCTGTGTCATAAATTGCATCATTAATTTATTCTTTGGGGTTGAGTCCAAGAAACTGAATTACTAAGTCTAAGTATATGGAGTCATGCCATCATTGAATTTTGTCAATTTCTTTTTCATCTTGACTTGTACTGAGGAAAGAGAGTCCTTTGTTTATACGTGTATTTTCTTAATTAATAGTCATGCTGTACACATCATCCATCATTTAATGTCTTTTAAGTGTAGATGGTCTATTTTTATCTTTTGGCCATTTTTAAAAACTGCCGTGCTTGTTTTTAACTTTCCAATTTGTAGGAGAAATGAAATTTACATATAAAAAGAAATTCACCATTTCATATGTTATAAATACCAATTCTGATTTTCATTTTCCATTTAATTTTGTTTTAGATCTACAAAAGAATTTAATTCTAATATATTACTAAATATTTTCAGTGCAAAAATAAGTATGTGTCCAAGGCAGAAAATTTAGAAAGGCAAAAGACCAAATTTTGTGTTTCTGCATTAATTAAAAGTTTTTATATTATACACAGTATTATATTTTTTCTGTAGCTTATATATGTATATTTAAGCATTTTATTATGATGCCTGATATTCTGTTGTAATACACTTATTTTTAATATACAAAGAGGATACTTTACATAGGTCTTAGTTTCACAAGCATACAAGACTAATTGCCAAGCACTATATTAACTACTGGGTATGCTGCTGTGGAAAAACCCAGAACATTCTTTATGGTCTCTTATTGGACCTCGTGTTCTAGCGTAGTTGAGTATTACAAAGGAAATAAGCAGACCTTGGAACAGATATATAAAAGGAGTCATAGGAAGCTATCTGAAAGGGATGCTTAAGTCAAGGCTATCCACAAAGACAGACTAATTATGTATATGTGTGTATGAATGCCTACATAGGTATACACACACACACACACACACACACACAGAGACACACATTAATGCATGCATGCACACACTATGAATGATGAAAAGTCTCAAGGTTTATGGTCAACAAGCCTGAGGCACAGAGAACTGATATGTAGTCTCACTTAGAAGAAACAGGCTGGAGACCCAAGTGAAAAACATTTCAGTTCAAGTCCAAAGGCAGAAAGAAGACTGTTCCCCAGGTTGGAGACAGTCAGGAAGGAAGAATTCCCTCTTATTAAAGGTAGATCATCTCTTTTCATTGTAGTTCAGCTTGGTTGGAAGAGGACAGCCTTCATTCAGGAGGGCAATCTATTTTACTCAGTCTATTTAAATGTTACAGTCATCACAGAATATCTTCCCCCACACATATACAATAATGTTTGGCAAACCCATGCCCCAGTCAAATTAGCACATAAACTAAATATCATAGGAAGTATTTGGCATTTTTTCCCAGAGGCTGAAGAACAATGTTGCCAGCCCAAAAAGGTACACACACATATTTTTTTATTATTTTATGTGTGTGGCCATGTGTATTCACATGTGTGTATGTGCATGTGGAGGACAGAGGTCAACTTTGGGTGTCATTCCTCAGGAGCAGTATACCTTGTTTTTTGAGATAAGGTCTCACTGGGATCTGGGGCTCTCCAATTCCACTAGGTTGGCTATACAGCACATTCCAGGGATCCACCAGTGTCCACCTCCTTAGAACTTGAATAACAAGCACATACCACCATATCCATCTTTTTATATGGCTTCTGGGGATCAAGTTTAGTTCCTCATTATTGTGCTGTGAACACTCATTAATTAGGCTATGTATCCAGCTCATGAGAATTAAGAGGCAAATTTGGAAGAAGTATCTTAAAAAAAAAGACAGTAGAGTTTTACCTTGTTTTCATATTAGAATAATCAAGGTTCTGGGGACCACCCCCAGAGGCTTTAACTCAGTTGGTGTTATTAGAATTCTTAAGTCTCTATTTCCTAGAGACTCTAATTGGAAGTCCAGGCTGTGAACCACTGGTACAGGTATACACTCAATGGGTGGTTCTCACACTGTAGGATGCATCAGAATTCCTTGGAGAACTTCATTAAATAAGTTGAGGGGCCCTATTTCTGATTCAGTGGGTTTCAGATCAAACCAGAAAGTTTGCACATCAACAGGCTCCTAGGTGATCTTGATTACAATGGCCTAGGGGGCCACCCTTTGAGAAGAGGTGGTATAAAATAAAATAAGACCTAAGATTTAAGAAATAGCAAGAAAAAGGCACTGGCAGTGATTGCCTAGAGAAATGGGTTGTTTCTGGGAAGAAGAAGAGACCAGCTGTTTTCAGTGGGGCTAGGACATTGGGGAGTGAAAGAACAAGAGTCTGCCTTATATTAAATGACAAGAGTCCACTGGGGACCTTGTGAGTTCCCTGGGACTTGTGGGTAAAATGCAGATTAGTATTAGTTGGAGATAAAAATGGGATGTCATGAGGAAGAGGAAACTTCAAGGAACTCTACGGGGAAGAGATTTTTGACTTGAGCTAGCCTATTGCTGAATGTTTATCTTAGTTCCAATTTTCCATTATTATACCATTTCACAGGGCATTGTTATACCTGCATCAGTGCAGACTCATATGGCTCTTTCAGATAAGTTCTTACATTAGAATTGCAGAATGAAAAATTATTCATAGTTTAAAACTATAGATAATCTAGACAGGGAATAAGAAGAACTAAACTGACTTCTAAAATGAACTGGACCATGATTCAAGGGAATTCTGACTCTCTACCCATCACTAACACCTGTAGTTTTCATTTTAATCCATGACAGTGCTACATATCAAAAATTTATTGTTTAATTTTCAAGTATTTGATACAGAGACATAGAAGGGTTTTGCATGTTTTATGGATACCTGCAATTCTTTTCTTTTGTAAGTTACAGATTTGACACTCATAAATTTCATCTTTATGAAACATTCACATTTTTTCTTTCTTTTTTAAAACTTTAAAAAATTTTATTTATTTTTATTTTATGTGTATGCATGTATTGCCTGAGTGTAAGTAAGTGCACCCATGTCATTCAATGTCCACAGAGCTCAGAAGAGGCTGTCAGATCCCCTGGAACTGGAGTTATGGACATTTGTTAGCTGCCATGTGGGTGCTGGGATTCGAACCTGGGTCTTCTGCAAGAACAACCAGTGTTCTTAACCACTGAGCCATCTCTCCAGCCCCTCATATTTTTTCTTATCTTAAAAAATATTTTATTTATTATTTTCATTTTATGTGTGTGAGTGTATTGTCTGCATGTATGTAAGTGCACCTGTGTTGTGCAATGTCAGTGGAGGTCAGAAGAGGATGTCAGATCCCTTGAAGCTGGAGTTATGGATGGTTGTTAGCCACTGTGTGGGTTCTGGGACTCAAACCCAAGTCCCCTGCAAGAGCAATCACTGCTCTTAACTGCTGAGCCATCTCTCCAGCCCCATCTTTTTTCTTACTGATTTGTAAGGAACATGTTATATATTAATTTAATTAGTCTTGGTCACCTCTACACATGGCAAGTATTTATCATTTTACATAGAACTTTTGAATGTTTTAATGGTCTATGCTAATGATCAAAACATTGTATCTTATCACATTAAACTGGCTCAATGATTTATTGTTTCTTTAATAGATTAATACATCTCTCAACTCTCACCAGAGAAGTTTCTTTATGCAGTAGGTGGTCATTAACACAATAAACCACGAGTGGTCAATACAGAGAACAGGAGACAGCAGAGGGCTTACCCCTCATAAGACACCTATATCAAACTTCTGCTTCCCAGGGCTCAGAGATCATTGTAGAAAAAGGGTGGAAAGATTGTAAGAGCCAAAGGTGGTAGATGAAAACAAGGAAACAGAGATTTAAAGACAGCTGGTCAGTTACTCATATGAATGCAGAGCAATGGTGACAGCATGCACAAGATCCATGCAAGATCAAACCAGACAAAAACCCAGCCTAGAATGGGATAAGAAGAGTCACACTGAGCTGAGGAGCTACTGGTAATCGATGGCTACTGGTGGAGGA